>NC_089492.1:91676019-91983271 GCF_036850765.1 Saccopteryx bilineata
CATCCCTCCATATATTTCTCAAGCCTTCAATAAATCTATTCATTTTATGTTTATTTAGGAAAAATCTGACATGTAATGAGAATTTTTATGTTTTAAGTGTTATAGTAGGTTGAATATTGGCCCCAAAAGATAATGTCCATGTTGCATAGCTTGTGAATGTGACCTTATTTTGAAATAAAATCACTGCAAATGTAATAAAGTTAAAAATCTCAAGATGAGATCATCCTGGATTTTTCAGATGAGCCCTAAATCTAATTACAAATGTCCTCATAAGAGACAAGAGGAGAATGTACATAGGCTGGAAGACCATGTGATGATAGAGGAAGAGATGGATTAATGCAGCTATAAGCAAGGAGTACTTGAAGCCACCAGAAGCTGGAAGGCTTAGATCCTTGAGAGGAGGGACAGTCCTGCTGGCATGTTGCTTTTGGACTTCGGCCTCCAGAACTGTGAGAAAATACCTTTCTGTTGCTTAAGCCACCCAGTTGCTTAAGCCAAGGTATCTGATATGGGCTTTTTCATAGATATTTTGAATATGTTATTATGTTTAAACCTACCCTGACACTTTCTCGATGAAATTATTTCTAAGAGTGAGAAAAGACAAAAGCCCTGAGAAGTTTAGGGATTGCCCATGATCTCATGCATAGTAAATGCTGGAGATTGATTTAAACTAATTTTTGTCTAACTCCAAAGCCCTTACCCTCTGTATTCCCTTAGGCACATTCACAATAGGACGGGAATGAATGCATAAAAAACTAAAATTAACTATCATGAAGTCTGCTGGTATGTACTGGATTCCAACATTCAGGTAAAGGCAGGGCTCACTCTGAGTTTGTTCTTTGCACTATGTCTCTCTATACTTCCTATTCAATTTTATCTCAGAGATTTTTTTCTTCATTGATTTAAAAAAAAAATTCAGGCACAGTTTCCATTCTTCTTGCCTCTTCCCCTTAGGAGCACACTAATATGAATGTTCGATCATGTATATAAATGCAGTCTTTGCTGTAATAATATACACTTTAGTCCGCCACTAATGTGTGGTAATTATGTATTTTCCTTGAGTATTAAAATGTCACTTTTATTTTGGTGACTACATGCTAACATATCTCATTTCAAAGGTATTTTGTTGTTTTTCAATTGAGCTGGTTGCTTGTATTTTTTAAAACACTGAAAGCATAGTAGACCAGGTGATATTTCCTCTCAGAAATATAAAATTCCTCGAGTTTTTAAAACTTATAAATAAAAGGTGTCACACTTTAAATAATAATGGAAAATTAGTATCTACTAGAAACTAGTTTATCCCACTGCAGTGAAGGCATTTAGAGGAGCATTTAATGAGAAAGGAATGCATTGTATTTAAAGTAGCTGGTTGTCATTGATCTCTGGTTTAGTCTGTAAAACATTTCATCCTCAAGGGAATTACTTGTAGTATCTAAAATTGAGTGGTTTCACCTTAATTTATCCAAGATTTAAAGAAATTCTAATAGCCCAACACTTATTGGCAATGTCCTTTGCTGATTATGTCCTAGTGCTTGAATTCTTCTTTTAAATTCCTCTCTGATTCATAAAGTTGCTTACCATAGCACTGGGGATCTTTATTGAAGAAGCAACATTTTTATTTTAAAGTTTCAGGTCACCAGACAGTCATGGATTTTCCTCTTTATTTTCTGCAGTGTATATCTGAAAATTAAATCAAACTTTGTTAACAATCAACAAAAGCTGTAGCTATATCCAAATGATGTTAAATATGTAGATTTGCATTATCCTTTTTAACTGACAGGAGATTATGGTATAAAAACTCCAATGTTTAAACAATAATTTTATTTTATCTTTCATTGAACCTATTGCAGTGACATTGATTAATAGGATTATATATTATTTCCATTATACATGGTCTGTCTAATGCATTGTGTTCCTACCACCCAAAGTCAAATCACCTCTGTCACCATATACTTGGCTCATTTACGCTCTATTAGTCTCCTGCCCATTTCCCTCTGGTCACCACATACTGTTGTCTGTGTCTATGAGTTTTATTTTTATATCATACATATGAGTGAAATCATATAGTTTTTTACTTCTGACTGACTTATTTTACTTAGCATAGTATTCTCAAGCTCCATCTATGTTGTCACAAATGGTAGTATTTCATCTTTTCTTATAGCTCAGTAGTATTCCACAGTATATATAAGAACCACGTCTTCTTTATCCAGTCCTCCATCAAAGAACACTTTGGCTGTCTCCATATCTTGGTCACTCTGAATAATGCTGCAGTGAACATAGGGGTGCATATATCTTAGAAAATAAATGTTCTTGAGTTTTTTTGAGTAGATACCTAGAAGGAGGATTGAAGGTCATTTGGTAACTGTCCTCTTAATTTTTTGAGAAATGCCATATTCTTTTCCATAATGGCTGTAACCAGTTTACACTGCCACCAGCAGTGAATGAGGGTTCCTTTTTCTCTACAGCCTCTCCAACACTTGTTATTACCTGTCTTGTTGATAGTAGCCATTCTAACAAGTATGAGAAGGTAACTCATTGTAGTTTTGATTTGCATTTTTTTAATAGCTAGTGAAGTTGAGCAGCTTTTCATGTTTCTTGACCATTTGTATGTCTTCTTGGGAGATGTGTCTGTTTGAGTTTTCAGCCCATTTTTAATTGCATTGTTTGTTGGTTTTGTGTTGAGTTCTTTATTTTGGATATTAACCGTTGGTGGAGCTGTTTACAAATATAATCTCCCATTCAGTTGGTTGCCTTTTTGTTTTGTTGTTGGTTTCTTTTGTTGTGCAGAAGCTTTTTAGTTTGACATAGTCCCACTCATTTATTGTTGCCTTTACTTCCCTTGCCTTTGGGGGTCAAACTAATAAAATGTTCTCTCCAACCAAGATCCATAATTTTAGTAGCTATGTTTCAATCTATGTAATTTATTGTTTCACATCTTATATTTAGGTTTTTGACCCATTTGGAAATAATTTTTGTACATGAGGACAAGTTGTTTTATTCTTTTGTATGTGACCTTCTAATTCTTCCAGTACTATTTATTGAAGAGGTTTGAGAAGAATAGGTATCAAATCTTTAGATGTTTGGTAGAATTTATCTGATCCTAGATTTTTATTTACTTATTTATTTTTATCTTATTTTTATTCATTTTAATGCAGTGACATTGATAAATCAGGGTACATATGTTCTGAGAAAACATCTCCAGATTATTTTGACCTTTGATTATGCTGCATACCCCTCACTCAAAATCAAATCGTCCTCCGTCACCTTCTATGTGGTTTTCTTTGTGCCCCTCCCCTCCCCCCACTCCCTCCCTCTCCTTCCTCGCCACCTCCCCCCCTCCACCCCACTCCCTGTTACCATCACATTCTTGTCCATGTCTCTGAGTCTCATTTTTATGTCCCATCTATGAATGGGTTCATATAGTTCTTAGTTTTTTCTGATTTACTTATTTCACTCCGTATAATGTTATCAAGGTCCATCCATGTTATTGTAAATGATCCGATGTCATCATTTCTTATGGCTGAGTAGTATTCCATAGTATACATGTACCAAAGCTTTTTAATCCACTCGTCTTCTGACGGACACTTGGGCTGTTTCCAGATCTTCACTATTGTGAACAATGCTGCTATAAACATGGGGGTGCATTTCTCCTTCTGGAACCATTCTATGGTATCCTTGGGGTATATTCCTAAAAGTGGGATGGCTGGGTCAAAAGGCAGTTCAATTTTCAATTTTTTGAGGAATCTCCATACTGTTTCCCACAGAGGCTGCACCAATCTGCATTCCCATCAGCAAGGCAGGAGGGTTACCTTTCCTCCACATCCTAGCCAGCACTTATTCTGTGTTGTTTTGTTAATGAGTGCCATTCTAACCACTGTGAGGTGATATCTCATTGTGTTTTTAATTTACATTTCTCTAATGATTAATGATGTTGAGCATTTCTTCATATGCCTATTGGCCATCTATATATCCTCTTTGGAGAAATGTCTATTCATTTCTTTTGCCCATTTTTTGACTGGATTGTTTGTCTTTCTGGTGTTGAGATTTACAAGTTCTTGATAAATTTTGGTTATTAACCCCTTATCAGAGGTACTGTCAAATATGTTCTCCCATTGTGTAGTTTGTCTTTTTATTCTGTTCTTATTGTCTTTGGCTGTGCAAAAGCTTTTTAGTTTAATATAGTCCCATTTGTTTATCCTGTCTTTTATTTCCCTTGCCTGTGGAGATAAATCAGCAAATATATCACTGCAAGAGATGTCGGAGAGCTTACTGCCTATGGTTTCTTCTAAGATGCTTATGGTTTCAAACCTTACATTTAAGTCTTATCCATTTTGAGTTTATTTTTGTGAATGGTGTAAGTTGGTGGTCTAGTTTAATTTTTTGCAGGTTGCTGTCCAATTTTCCCAACACCATTTGTTGAAGAGGCTGTCTTTACTCCATTGTATTTCCTTACTTCCTTTGTCAAATATCAGTTGTCCATAGAGCTGTGATTTATTTCTGGGTTCTCTGTTCTGTTCCATTGATCTACGTGCCTGTTCTTATGCCAGTACCAGGGTGTTTTGAGTACAATGGCCTTGTAGTATAGCTTGATATCAAGAAGTGTAATACCTCCCCCTTTATTCTTCTTTTTTAAGATTGCTGAGGCTATTCGTGTTCTCTTCTGGTTCCATATAAATTTTTGGAATATGTGATCTATATCTTTAAAGCATGTCATTGGTATTTTAATTGGTATTGCATTGAATTTATAAATTACTTTGGGTAATATAGACATTTTAATGATGTTTATTCTTCCTAACCATGAGCATGGTATATGCTTCCACTTGTTTGTATCTTCCTTGATTTCTTTTATCAATGTTTTATAATTTTCCAAGAATAAATCTTTAGTCTCCTTGGTTAAATGTACTCCTCGGTATTTTATTTTTTTAGTTGTAATAGTGAAGGGGATAGTTTCCATAATTTCTCTTTCTGACTGTTCATTGTTGGTGTATAAAAATGCCTCTGATTTCTGAGTATTAATTTTATATCCTGCCACACTGCTGAATTCATTTATCAGGTCCAGTAGTTTTTTGACTGAGACTTTAGGATTTTCTATATATAATATCATATCATCTGCAAATAATGATAGCTTTACTTCTTCTTTTCCAACTTGAATGCCTTTTATTTCTTCTTCTTGTCTGATTGCTGTGGCTAGGACTTCCAGGACTATGTTGAATAAGAGTGGTGAAAGGGGGCACCCCTGCCTTGTTCCTGATCTTAAGGGTATTGCTTTTAATTTTTGCCTATTGAGTATGATGTTGGCTGTGGGTTTTTCTAGATGGCTTTTATCATGTTGAGGTATGTTCCTTGTATTCCCACTATGCTGAGAGTTTTGATCATGAATGGCTGCTGGATTTTATCAAATGCTTTTTTTGTATCTACTGAAATTATCATGTGGTTTTTCTCCTTCCTTTTGTTTATATAATGAATAACATTGATAGATTTTCAAATATTGTACCAGTCCTGCCTCCCCAGAATAAATCCCACTTGATCATGTTGTATGATTTTTTCCATATATTGTTGGATCCGGTTTGCTAATATTTTGTTGAGGATTTTAGCATCTGTATTCATCAGGGATATTGGCCTATAATTTTCTTTCTTTGTGTTGTCTTTGCCTGGTTTTGGAATCAGAATTATGCTCGCCTCATAAAAGGAGCTTGGAAGTCTTCCTTTCTCTTGAATTTTTTGAAATAGCTTGAGAAGGATAGGAGTTAGTTCTTCTTTGAATAGTTGGTAGAATTCACTTGTGAAACCATCTGGCCCAGGACTTTTCTTTGTTGGGAGTTTTTTGATAACTGTTTTGATCTCATTTGGTGTAACCGGTTCGTTTAGATTTTCTGATTCTTCCAGATTGATTTTTGGAAGATTATATGATTCAAGGAATTTGTCCATTTCATCTAGGTTGTCTAGTTTTTTGGCGTACAGTTCTTCATAGTGTTTTCTTACAATCCTTTGTATTTCTGTTGTGTCAGTTGTTATTTCTCCCCTCTCATGTCTAATTTTATTTATTTGAGTCCTCTCTCTCTTTTTCTTGGTGAGTCTAGTTAAAGGTTCATCAATCTTGTTTACCTTTTCAAGAAACCAGCTCCTAGTTTCATTGATCCTCTGTATTGTTTCTTTAGTCTCTGTCATTTATTTCTGCTCTGATCTTTATTATTTCCTTCCTTCTACTACATTTAGGCTTTACTTGCTGTTCTTTTTCTAGTTCTTTTAGATGCAGGTTTAAGTTGTTTATTTGAGCTTTTTCTAGCTTCTTAAAGTGTGCCTGTAGTGCTATGAACTTCCCTCTCAGTACTGCTTTTGCTGTGTCCCATAAATTTTGAGTTGTTGTATGCTCATTATCATTCGTTTCTAGGAATTTTTTTATTTCTTCTCTGATCTCACTCGTAATCCATTCATTATTTAACAACCTGCTATTTAGTTTCCATGTGTTTGAGAATTTTTGAGCTTTTCTGTTGTGGTTGATTTCTAGTTTCATGCCATTGTGATCAGAGAAAGTGTTTGATATGATTTCAATCTTCTTAAATTTGTTGAGACCACTTTTTTGCCCTAACATGTGGTCTATCCTAGAGAATGTACCATGAGCACTTGAGAAGAATGTATATTCTTCTGCTTTAGGGTGAAAGGTTCTGTAGATATCTATTAAATTGAGTTGATCTAGTGTGTCCTTTAAGTCTGCTATTTCTTTGTTAATTTTCTTGAGGATCTATGTAGTGATATTAGTGGGGTATTAAAATCCCCTACTATTATAGTATTGCTGTTGATCTCGCTCTTTATATCCATCAAAATCTGCTTTATATATTTAGGTGCTCCTATATTATGTGCGTAGATATTTATAATAGTTATATCTTCCTGTTGGATTGCTCTTGCTCCCTTTATCATTATGTAGTGGCTTTCTTTATCTCTTACTATATTCTTTGTTTTAAAGTCCATTTTGTCTGATATAAATATTGGTACCCCAGCTTTTTTTTTCATTTCCATTTGCATGAAATGTTTTTTTCTATCATTTTACCTTCAACCTATGTGCATCTTTTGTTTTAAGGTGTATCTCTTGTAGACAGCATATGTATGGGTCCTGTTTTCTTATCCATGCAGCTATTCTATGTCTTTTGTTTGGATTATTTAGTCCATTTACCTTTAAGGTTATTATTGACATGTAGTTGTTTATTGCCATTTTATTCTTTAAAGCTGTATTCCTCTTTTGCTATATTCTTTTCCCACTTTGATCTGTTTACACCATGTCCCTTAACATTTCCTGCAGCATTGGTTTGGTTGTAATGAATTCCTTGAGGTTTTTTTTGTTTGTTTGTTTGGGAAACTTTTTATTTTTCCTTCAATTTTAAATGATAGCCTTGCTGGATAAAGTAGTCTTGGTTGTAGGTTCTTGTTCTGCATTACTTTGAGTATTTCTTGCCATTCCCTTCTGGCCTCAAGTGTTTCTGTTGAGAAGTCTGATGTCATCCTTATGGGGGCTCCTTTGTAGGTGATAGCCTTTTTCTCTCTCACAGCTTTTAATATTTTCTCTTTATCACTTAGCTTTGGTATTTTAATTATGATGTGTCTTGGTGTAGGTTTCTTTGAGTTTCTGTTTAGTGGAGTTCTCTGTGCTTCTTGAATTTGTGAGAGTTTCTCCTACATTAATTTTGGGAAGTTTTCAGCTATGATATGATTGAATAAAGCCTCTAGCCCTTGTTCTTTTTCTTCTTCTTCAGGATGCGAATGTTATTTCTCTTTATGTTGTCACAGAGCTCTCTAAGAGTTTTCTCAGACTTTTTGAGTCTCTTTTCTTTTTTCTTCTCTGCTTTCATGCCTTCATTCCAGTTGTCCTCCAACTCGCTGATTCAATCCTCAGCTCTATCCATTCTGTTTTCAATTCCTTCCATTGTGGTCTTCATTTTTGATATTATATTTCTCATCTCTGACTGATTTTTTTAATATTTCAATATCCTTTTTTTATACTTGCTATTTCTTTATTTAGGTGTTTGTGATGACCATCCATTGTTGTTCTGAGATCCCTAAGCATCCTTACAATCATTATTTTAAACTCTGCATCCGGAAGTTTGATTATTTCCATATCACTCAGTTCATCTCTTGAATGTCTCTCTTGTGGTTTCATTTGGATTGCACTTCTTTGTCTTCTCATTGTGCTTGGGTGTCTGGGTGTTTTCTTTGTAGAGCTGGTTGAGTCTAGGCTTGGTGTTGTCTGTCTCTAGTTTTTACTTGTGTTGTTTCTAGGTCTTCTTGGGTTGGCATCAGCTATTATTTGTAATCCACTTTAGGATTTGGGCCACTTTGAAGTCTTGATTTGTTTGTTTTCTTAACAGGTGATTGTCTTGTTTTCTGATCTCAACAGGGGACTTATTTGAAACTGTATCCAGGAATGCGGATACAATGACCTGAGGCTCTGAAGTCCTCTTCTGCCAGTTAATCTCTCTGGGGGTGGGTTGCTTTCTCAGCTTCAGTAGAGGGAGGTGTATCTCAGATCTCCATGGAGACCTGAGTTACTGTCCCTCCTCCCCACTTCTTGTTTTCATCTGTGTCTTGTTGTGCTGACTGGAGCTGGAGAGATGTCTGTATCTCTGTGACCTGGATATACTTTTGTATTTTGCTTTGTGGAAGAATCAGCTCCTCCCCCAGTTATGGCCACCTCCAGCACTGAATGAGTCAGCTTTTTATGTCATCACCTATATTCCTCTCCCCCTCACCATCCGTCTCTCTCTCTCTCTCTCTCTCTCCTTTCCTTTTGGAAGACAAGGGGCCCTTTCAACACACCTCATTCCCTG
This sequence comes from Saccopteryx bilineata, assembly GCF_036850765.1. Classification (NCBI taxonomy): domain Eukaryota; kingdom Metazoa; phylum Chordata; class Mammalia; order Chiroptera; family Emballonuridae; genus Saccopteryx; species Saccopteryx bilineata. The sequence goes on from NC_089492.1 coordinate 91,684,839, forward strand.
GTCGCCAGGCAAGTGGCTGTGAGCAGTATTTACTGCTCTTTTCTTGGGAGTGAGAGCCCAGCCTCATCCCCCCCCTCTGTTCCTGTAAGCAGGGGAGATTCAGGTGCTCTCTACCAGGTTTGTTGTGGCTTCTTCTTTGCTCCTTGGTTTTTGAAAGCTGTTCTTGTAGTCCAAATTTGGTTTTTTATGCTGATTGTTCATAAATTAGTTTATAATCTAGTTCGGTGGTGTGTGGGAGTTTCTAGCTGGGAGTCTGTGCATCTGCCTACTCCGCTACCATCTTCAGAACCCTCTAGATTTTTATTTTTTTGGGAGTTGTGTGTGTGTGTGTGTAAGTGACAGAGATGGATAGATAGAGACAGAGAAACAGAGAGAGGGACAGATAGGGACAGACAGGAAGGGAAAGAGATGAGAAGCATCAATTCTTCATTGGGGCACCTTAGTTATTCATTGATTGCTTTCTCATATGTGCCTTGACTGGAGGGCTACAGCAATCTGAGTGACCCCTTGCTCAAGCTGGTGAGCTTTGCTCAAACCAGATGAGCCTGTGCTCAAGCCAGCAATCTGGGGTTTCAAACCTGGGTCTTTTGTGTCCCAGTCTGATGCTCTATCCTGCATCACTGCCTGGTCAGGCTTTTTGGAGGTTTTTGATGGTTGTTTCAGTTTTTTCATTGTTGATCAGTCTATTTAGATTTTTCAGTTCTTCATGATTCAGTCTTGGAAGGTTATATATTTCTAGGGACTTATTAATTTTTTCTAGGTTATTGATTTTGGAGGCATACAGTCTTTCTTAGTGTTCTATTATGATCTTTTGTATATCTGTGGTAATTTTCTCTCATTTCTGATTTTATTTAGTCTCTTCTGTTTTTTTATTAATAAGTTTAGGCAGGAGTTTGTCAACTTTATTAACCTTTTCAAAGAACCAGCTTTTTGTTGTATTAATTTTTGTATCTAATTCTTCTCTAATTTTACTATTTTTTTCTTCTGCTGACTTTGGATTGCTTTTGTTTTTCTTCTTTTTAGTTCTATAGGTGTAATATTATGTTGTTTACTTGGGATTTTTTTTGTTTCTTGAGATAGGCCTGTAATGATAAAATCTTCCCTCTTATTACTGCTTTTGTTGCATCCCAAAAATTTTGAAAGGTTACTGTCATTTTAATTTCTTTATATATATTATTTATCTCACCTTTAAAAATGACCCAGTCATATTTAAGTAGTATGTTGTTTAATCTACACATATTTGTAGGCTTCTTTACTTACTTTTTGAAATGATTTCTAATTTCAAAGCACTGTTGTCAAATAATATGCTTGGTATAGTTTCAATCTTCTTGAGTTTTTGAGGCTGGTTTTATGACCTAACATATGGCCTGTCCTTGAGAATATTCCTTGTGAACTGGAGAGGAATATATAATCTGATGTTCTGGGATGAAAGGCTCTGTAAATGTAAATTATGTCCATTTGGTCTAATGTGCCATTTTAGGCTTGGATTTCTTTATTGATTTTTTTTGGATGACCTATCTAGAGATGTCAGTGGAGTATTAATAACCCCAACGATGATTGTGTTTTTGTTTGTTTTTCCCTTTAGTTCTGTTAGTAGTTGTTTTATATATTTTGATGTTTTCTGATTCATTGCATATATATTAAGAAATGATATGTCTTCTTGATATTGTCTCCTTTATTACTCTAACATCTCCATCTTTGTCTCTTGTCCTTTGTATCTTGACATAATTTTTTTCGGATATAAGTATGGCCACACCTGCTTTTCTGTTGATCTTATTTTATTGGAGAATCATTTTTCACTTTGAGTCTAACTTTGTCTTTGCAGCTTACATGTGTCTCCTGAAGGCAGAATATGATTGGGTTTTTATTTTTTGATTCAGTCTGCTACTCTGTTCCTCTTTATTGTTGAATTCAGTTCATTTACATTTAGCATAATTATTGACATATGAGGATTTCCTATAGCCATTTAATCTTTTCTGGTTTTTTTTTGTTAGTTCTTTGTCTACATTGGTTACTTTCCTTTCTACCTATATCAGTTGTTTTATTTGGTATTATTTTATATTTCTTTCCTCTGTTTCCTCTTTTTTAAAGCTATGTATCTCACTTTTGGGCCTTTGTGAGTAGTTACAATTAAGTTACTTAAAAAAAAGTTTCATATATACAGTAGTCCTTTTCCTTCTGACTGCATCTGATCTTCATCCTCCTTTTCAAATTCAGATCTTTACCCCCTCTCCTTTTATGCTTTTGCTGTCACAAATTATCCCTGTTTATTTCATAAGTTTGTTGATGACTTTACTTGTAGTTTTGTGACCTTCTGCTCTTTGTTTCAGATGGAATAAACCCTTTGAGTATTTTTGCAATGAAGGTCTTCTGTTGATAAATTCCCTCAGCTTATATATATCTGGAAAAGTCTTTATTTTATCTTCATGTTAAAAGGATAACTTTTTGGATATACTGTTTTGGGCTGGTAATGTCTTTCTTATAGTAGTTTGACTATTTGGTTCACTCATTTCTGGCTTGTAGAGTTTTTTCTGAGAAGTTTTATGATAACCTAATGGTCTTCCTTTTGTAGGTTACTTTTTTTTCCCCCTAGTTGCTTGAGAATTCTTTTATTCTCATTAATTTTTAACAGTTTTGATACAATGTACCTTGAAGAAGGCCTCTTTGGATTGAGGTAACTAGGTATTCTGTTTGCTTCTTATATTTGAGGACCCTAGCTCTTTTCATAGGTTTGAGAAGTTCTCATCAACTACTTGTTTAAATAGTCTTTCTGTTCCCTTCTCTCTTCTTCTTCCTCTTCTGGTATGCCTATTATTCTTATATTACTCTTTCTGATGGAGTCAGATAGTTCTTTTAGAGTTCTTTCACTTTTTTATGCTCAATTCTCTCTTTGCTCTGTGTCACTTCTAGATTTCTATCTTTGATATCACTACTTCTTTCCTCCATTTGGTATGCTTTATTTTCTGTGTTTGCTAGTTCATCATTGACCTTTACCAAATTCTACATCTGTAGAATATGTTGGTTTTCTTTTTAAAAGTTTCAATCTTTTTAGAAAAGTACTCATTTAATTTTTTGACTTGTTTTTTGAATGCATTAAATTGCTTGTCTGTATTTTCTTGCAGCTTGTTGAATATTTTCAGAATTGCAACTTGAATTCTTTGTCATGTCACATATTTCATGTCTTTAAATTTATTTTCTGCAGATTTTAAATTTTCTTTCTGAGCTACTCATTACCTTGGTTATTCATAGTATTTGATGGATTTCTTCTCTGTCACTCACAAAGTAACTTTTTATTAAGTTAATTGGAGGGAAAAGAAATTTCTAACCTTTTTATATTGCTTATAAAAGTATAATTATATTATGGGTTAAAGATTTCAATTAATTTTTTAAATAATCAATGATCAAGAAAATTAACTGAGCTTAGAGAAGACACAGTTACAATGTGAAAGGCTATTTAAAGACAAAAGGAAAAATAATTATCAAACTATGGCATAACTTGTGATTTGATTTTCCAGGAATAGGGATAAATTTACTGAGTTCTTTTTTTCCCCCATGGCTTATTTATGACCAACAATTCAAATGATTTAAAAGGTCATAGACTTTGAGAGACAAGAGGGGATCTTGATATCATTAGACCAAGCGCCACTGAATTTCACAGATATCAGCCTGGCATTAAAGATAGTAAGGATGGGAACCATACCTCACTAGCACAGTAGTCATACTGTTATGGGTAGACACAGAAAGGTTTTGTTTTAAATGGAAAGAACCTGTGTTTTTCCTTTCTCTTTGGAGAGTTTTGAACCTCCCTCCTCTGAATAATATATGTAGTTTTAATTTTTCTGCTATGACTACATTAGACTTGAGGAAAGTACCTGGGTTTAGACTTGTAGTGGCAAATAAAAGAAAGATCTCAGTTAAGGGTCTCAGAGCTTTACATTCACACCATGCCTATCCCATGCCTACCTAAGGTGAACTTGGATTACTTTGGATTAGCATTTGTACAATTTTCTTTATATATTTTTTATTAAGTGCTAAATATATGCCAAAACATTTTAGAGACACAAAACTGTTCCATCCCTTTTGTTCCTAAACTGTTTCATGGACATCTAGACAAGCCACACTGACTGGTCTCATCTTTCCTATAAAGTTTGGATGTTGTGAGTGTGATTATAGTGGGGGAAGTCCTTATAATTTAGTAGTTGTTTTAGACTCCTTATAAACTTCTTTATGCAAAGGAATGAAAGGAGAAAAGGGTGCAATTATAAGAAGAAAAATGTCTTTTCTAGTAATCTTTTCTTTTGGTTTCTAATCCTGTGGCAATTCATAAAGCCCACCTAAAGCCTGGGATTATGATTCTCATTAGATTTATATAATATCTTTTTGAATTTGAATGCTATTTTTCAAGGTATGTAATGAATGTATAGAAGTAGGAGCACTTTGCTTAGCGGGAAAGAATATTTTACTGTTGACATTGTTTAGAATTGGGGACACATGGTGATCACATGATCATAAAAATCAAAGCAGTTTTAACTGATTTTATATTTGTGTTTTTATTTCCTAAAGACAGTGTATTTATTGTTAGTGGTATTTCTGATAAGTTATATAAATATTAAGTAGAGGTATATCATATTTTTTAAATGGCACATATTTAAAGCTGGAGACTAGAGCATATTGTATCTATAATATATTTCGATGTACAATGACTACAATTGTGTGTTTGTTTTAGGGGTTGCTCAGGTAAGCATTCAGACTCGAAAAACCACCAGTGATCATATTTGGCACCAATCTAATAAAAAGGATATTGGAAAGTAACCATATCTTGCTAATAATGCAAAGTTAAAAATTTATCTTTTGTGCAGTCCTTGCAGCATTTCATGGAACCTATTGGAAGATACCTTCTCCCAGGAAATAGCTCAGGTACAAGAGAAGAGTCACATTGGATATATGCCAGAGCCTCCTTTACTTAGAAGTCTCATGTTCCACAAGAGAAAAATATCATGTATTATCTCCCTAGGCATTACTTCAGGAATAAGTAAGGAGACATGCCTGAACATAATAGTCACTATACTCAGGGAAGCCTAAATTATGTATTCCCATGTAATGACCCCATCAGGAATGATGATTTCTTTGTAATTTCTAGCAGTCCAAGTGCAATCTACCAGTCAGTGATAATTTCTACTATAATTAGTATTTCCTGGTAACAGAGTTGACATTCTACCTTTATCTGGTTTCTCAGAAATCAAATTCTCATGTAGCAGAGGAAGGAATTTTGTTAAATCTCTGCCCACAGTGGGTCATAGAGAGTCAAATTTGGCCACTCATAAGTAAAAAATTAGGCCTTAAAAACAATAATTTATTTTCTCAATGGGATTATTACTTTCATTAGACCCAGCTTAGAGATAATAAGCAAAGAGATGTAATTTATTTATTTATCTTTATTTTTTTTTATTCTTCAACCTTATTTTGGACCTACATGATTGATTTTATTCTTAATGTTTCCCAAATAGTATTTTTTATATACTGAAATTATACTTTTTTTTTTTTTTAGTGATTGAACTATATGCTTCTCAGATTATATCATAATGATTAACTGGGGGTTACTTTTTCTTCTCCTGGAACTATTGTGAGTTGAACTATGATTATCAAAGTATCAGATTAGTCCTTAATAGAGCACCCTAAAATCAATGTGCAAATGTCTAATGCTGTAGGCATATTCACCTCTCATAGGATTATTTATGTTAGCACATGCATTTTATAAAATTACAATGCTTCTTATAAATATTGTTAAGGCAAACATTTTATTTCAAGCTGTTAAGGAAGCAAATAGATTGTGAAATATTTTTATTGATTTTTCCTCTCTAGTACAAGAAGTAGAAAATCTTGCATTCTTTTCATTTACAAGTGAGTATAATCTTGGGATTCATGGAATAGAGAACAGCATGTAAGCACAGTGCTCTGATCCTCCTAGGATATTCAGCACTTATCAAACACCTGTCATTAGAGCTTTGTGCTCTGTTTGACACCATAATTTGAAAGGTTTAAGAAATTTAGACATGAGGTATACCAAGAGGATTGAAATATTATGGTGGAAAATGACATAAGGATAAGGATTATTTAGTATGAGAAAAAAATTAATCAACCTAACATATACAAATCCAAATATTTCTAAATTTTATAATTTATTAAAATTTATAATGAAGTTTGCTGTGTTTTCTATCTAGAGAACAATTATCTTAGGTGTTTTTTATTGTATCAAAATCACTCCATACATTTCTTGAGAGAAAGTCCCTCCATTATGCTTACTGAAGACTATCTTTTTTAAAGGTGAACTGTGAGCATGCTACACTTGTATTGACAAATGACATTTAATAGAAACAGATAAATTTAAGTCAGAATGGAAATATTTTTTCCTAACTGGATTATTTCTACAACCAATGATTATAGGATGATATGTATGTATTGTGAAGATGTGATAAAATTAGTATAAAACACATGACATCAAGAAGCATCTTAGGAAGTTCTATTTTTGAAAATTGACCTCTTCCATCTCTGGGAATGAGTAATTAAGGACTTGGTGAGAGATCTCTTTGGTCTATATCGGATCATTTTCCTTCCACAGGTAAAATTTAATAGGCAGATTTGCAAAGACTTATGCTTATTATGGCACAGAACTATGATATAAAAAAACCCATATCATTGAGGTCTATAATTGATGTCTCCCCATGAGGAATTTGATATTAAAAATTATTTCTATAGAAAATTACTCATGTAAAAAATACTACACTTGCACAGGATATGAAAATTTTCTAAAAATATTTCATTTGCTTAATTTTATTTAATTAATTCATTCTTCTATGGTCATTTGATTTTTGAATATTTTCCTCTATATAATTTTATTTAATAATTCAACTAATATTTATTGACTACTTATTATGTGTGAGATATCATTTTTAACACTTGGTAGTGTAGGGGATGAGGGAAGGGTAAATATTTGCCTTTTCCGACTCCCAGGAATTTTTAAATCTACTTTCATTTATATGAATGCATATATATTTGTGCATATTTTATCATTTGGAATAAGTGGAGGGAGAAAAAAATATGTAAGAGAAACTGAATGAGATAATATTCAAATGCATTGGTTAAAAAATACAGAATATAATCTGACAGGTGGACAATATTATTGAACAAATTCTCTGATGATATAATTGTGCCCAGATGAGGAAACATTAACTACATTATACAAAAATTAAATGGATTGATTGCTTCAAGATTTAAGTACTGAAAGAGAGAGAACATAGAGCATTCTGACCTGAAGGAAGGAATTTATTAAACTTACATGTGTCTGTCTTTAAGCTTTTTAATATTTCTAAGAAATAATTAGAAAAAACATTTAAAGTCGTTTCCAGATGGCTCAGAGATATGAGAAAAATGACAATAAATACAACACTTAGATTTCAACTTGTTTCAGAAGGACCTTAGTCATTATTCATATTTCAGCTCAAATACTGCTTCTTCAGATAGGACATCACTGACTCACAATCCAAATGACACCTCTATTGTATTAACATATTATCACTCTCTATTGTATTAACATATTATTTTGTTTTATTTTCTTTTTAGATACATTATTCATATTATTACTTGTTTATTTGTATATATTTAACACCCCAAATTAGGATATAAATTTGATAATAAGAGTAATTTTGTCAGTGATGTTCACCACTGTGTTCTCAAGTGCCCAGAGGTTTTCAGTAAATATTTGCAAAAAATATATATATATGAATGAATAAATGTATCTATAACAGAACAATACAATTATATGGAGAGAATTTTAGGTCAATTCTAAATAAATTGAATATGTACAAAATAGGGAAAGCTTATGTTGATGTTCTTTAAACTCATATGTTTAATATAGGATTTACTTTATGGAGAACAAAAACTAAAGAACAGTATTATGATTTAAAATAATCTGAACTTAAAAGGAAACAATGCCTACTAAAATGTGATTGCTATCTTGAACAATTAGAAGACAAAGTTCAAGGCAGTTACTGCTTCTAGAAAATGTCAAGAGAATCCTGGAAAGGAGAGATCCAGAAAGGAAAAGCTCCAAGTTTTGTGTGTGAACTCTGTCCAAATTTCTGGCTGATCTCTGAAATATACATGCAAAGAGCAGAGTTCAAATAGTTCAGCTAAAGGCAAAAGATCTGAACTGAGATATGGGATGCTAACAAAGAGACAGGATTTGCAATGTGAGTTCAGTCAAGCAAACTACCTAAAAAATCAACCACCAAATAAACACAAGAATAACACTTTCCAGTGGAATAAAATAGAATCTGAAATCTTCAGAGCATACCAACCTGAAACTAACAGACAAACTTTGAAATATCCTAAGTGTTTTAAAAATAAACAAGTATTTTAAAGCAGCTATGCTAAGTATACTCAAAAACATAAAGGAGAACATGCTCACAATGAGTGGGAAACTAGAAAATCTAAGTAGAGAAATAGAAACTATTAAAAAAAACCCAACAGAAATTCTAAAACTAAAAAATATATACTCAATAATGAAATAGCATACTTTCAGAATCTCTAGGTAGTTATTACCTTTACTGTTAGGACTTTTGTTGGAATTTTTATTTTATTTGGCTCAGTATTTGAAGAGTGCCCAAATCTTGTCTTAGAATGTTCAAAGTCTAAATTGGCTTAATATGCAGTAAAAGTGATACTTCAAAACAGCAAATTAGTATCTGGACAATCACTCTTAGTCATAATTTCTTATGTATCTTTTTAACTGTGTTAGAGCATTTAATTTAGGCTCAAAGGGAAGCAAAGTCCTTTTATCTTCAATAAATGTCAATTTTAAAAATGGATATTATTTAATAAAGTCTGAAGTGATTGTAATTTATTCTATGTAGTTTCTGTTTATGAAGAGGAAGAAATACAGACAATCATATCCCAAGAAGATACCCTGACTAAATTGAACAATCTTAATTTATGGAGTAGAAGAGATTGAAGTTTTAAAGTAGAACAAGTCTGCTGACCAGTAAAGGTGGTCAGATCACAATCCTGAATCTGAACAATTAAAGCAGTAACTTCCTTCCATGTTGAATGGAAGAGGAAATGAATATTCAGGCGAAGAATTTCCCCCCACTACTAACACCTACAGCTGCTTTCAAACTGAATTCTACGTTTACTTACCTACTATAATTGTTGTCTCTGGAGGCATCAGTGACCACGTATTCTCTGAATCCACTGTTTTGCCTTAAATTCTCTAATGGTTTTCACGGCACATTGATCTCTGGATCTCCTTCCTTAGATGTTGTTTCAATGTATCCTTCAGTAGTTTTGTCTTTACAGTCTCCAAATGTCAGCTGTAGCCTCAGATTGGTATTTAATCTTCTGTATTTCTGACTCTATAGTCATTACCTAGGAAGGCTTATAAATTGCTTTTTCATATGAACTTTCAAGTTTCCAACTGAACTTGCTTGATGGATGGTTCTAAAAAAGTAAAAACCTCTAAGTTTCTTCTATTTCTTGATCCTTAATTTTAAATAGGTAACCATCTCCTTGATTTATTTATTTCTACTTGATTTATTCATTTTCAATAAAAGGACTTTCTGATTTGGATAAACAGAGTCTCATCATAAATCTTATAGCTGTCTTTGCTTTGCCCCTCCTTTAATTTTTCTGGATTTATCTGTCATCAACTCCTTCAGCATATTCCACTATTTTGTCTGTTGTGCTTCTGTTTCCTTCTGGCTTATATGCCACCACCATAACTAAACTTCATAAATTCACCTCTGAATTACTCTGATGGATCACACTTAGACTTTTTGCATCCTATATATTGTTACTAGATTATGATGGCAATGTCCCCCTATTTTCCTCAGTCTAAATTCTTACCTTTCCAATTACTTCATCAAAAGAGTGGAATTTTTAAAGTACAAATCTGGTCACATCATATTTTAATGAAAAATATAATTTATTTGACTGTCCACAGATAAATCCCAAACTCCTCACGTCGGCATATGAGACCTGTCGTGATCTATTGTGATTATTTCAGGTACTGCCATTTTTCACTACAGAACTTGTGTTTCAGCACTATGGAAAGAACTTCCATGACTTAAATGTATCATTTTCTTCCAGATTTTATTCTTTAAAAATATTTATCCTTTTTTCCTGGAAATCCAGCTCATCTTCTCTACTCTGTATCTTGGCAGACTCCTACATAATGCATTAAGATTCTGCTCAAGAGTAACCTTCTCTGAGAAGGCTTTCACATAGATTTGTGAAAATATATTCTTTTTTTTTGGACAGAGAGAGAGAGAGAGAGTCAGAGAGAGGGATAGATAGGGACAGACAGACAGGAATGGAGAGAGATGAGAAGCATCAATTCTTTGTTGTGGCACTTTAGTTGTTCATTGATTGCTTTCTCATATGTGCCTTGACTGTGGGGCTACAGCAGACCGAGTAACCCCTTGCTCAAGCCAGCAACCTTGGGTCCAAGCTAGGTGAGCTTTGCTCAAACCAGGTGAGCCCGTGCTCAAGCTGGCAACCTCAGTGTCTCAAACCTGGGTCCTCCGCATCCCAGTCCGACGCTCTATCCTTCGCACCACTGCCTGGTCAGGCTGAAAACATATTCTTCATTATGCAAAGTACTGTTTTCCAGAATTGATTTCTCTTCTTCATTGGAACTCTCTTCTCTTGGCTCTCCTGATTTTCTTTGATGTTTCTGTCTCTTCTTGATTGCCCTTGATGTCCATCCTGAGTGAGTCTCTCCCTTTATTGTCCCTAGAGAATCCTATTTACCTTCATAAAACGTTACTCAATTTTAATTACACATTATTTCTATGTATTTATTTTTTGTCATTCCCTGCCCCCAGCTAGATTGTAAACACCATCATGGCATAGACAATAATTGTTCTTTTTACCCTACATGTAGGACAATGACAAATTAGGCCCTCAGTTATTAGTTGTTAAGAAAATAAATAAATGAATGCACAGAGTGTTTTAATTTAAATATCTTCTATCATATTCTGAGAGTCTTGAGGAATATATGGTGTTTTATTTTTCTTTATAAAGCTAGTTGCTGATATATAGCACATGTTAAACTTACCGTTGAATATAATAAAAACTATGAGATAAGAATATGAGAGTGAAGAGGCAAAGAAAGAATAACCTGACTGGGAAATGGTTGAAGAGATTAGGCAAGGACAACACAACTTATGCAGGCAGTTTTATGTTATTCTTTAGTTCTAAAATGAGGGAGAGGAATTGGCACTCAGGCGTACTGATTAAGTTAAAGTCATATTTTTAACTCAGAAGTATGGCAAATCTCTGTTTTAACATAATATGTTTTGCATATTTTGCTCATAAAAAGATATAGTTAATTACACTTATGATTACATGGCAGTGTGTAATTCATGCTTACAATTAAAAAAATATAGATGAAGACATCCCTTGTGAACTGAAGGGAAGCTGAGTGGTGGGGTGGTGGAGGTATACTGAAGTGGTATTTGGTAATAGCACTTTATTTCTGGAATGTGGCTAAGTGGGCCTTATGATCTTTCTTTTGTAGATAAGCTTTTTTTAAAAAAAGTTATTAAAATAAATTAAAACCACCACACAATTCAATAAAATTGACATGTAAAATAGCAAATTTAAAATCAGAAACTAGGTTATAAGGAAACAAGTATTAAAGTAAAAATGAATCATTCATAAGCAGAAGATTTTTCCTCCACCACCTTAAGCGGTTTTCTGAGTCTTCATAACATGGATGAATTGAAATCAATCAAAATATCATTTCTTCCAACTCACCCTGAATCTTAAAACTTATAGGGAGTTGGATAGAACTATTTAGCTTATGGCTCAGGAGATCATGTTTTTCATGAAGCCTGACCGAGCATCTGTGCTATGAGTTTTCAGTGATCAGGTCCTGTTCTGGGACAACAGAGTCTCTTCTCTGGGTCAGCTGGATAATAATAATCTAATTTTCTGTGGCCCTCTGTCCTTAATATGTATCAGTGATTAGGGTATTTGTCATTACCAGGTTTAATGACCAGATCTATCACCTGATGCTATATACTGAATGTTTGTATCCCCCTAAAATGCATATGTTGAAATCCTAACCCCCAATGTAATGAGAGCAGGTGAGGCTTTTGAGAGGTAATTAGGACATGAGGGCAGACTCATCATGAGTAAGATTAGTGCCTTTATAGAAAGAGCTTGCTTGCTCCCTCCCTGCCCTGTGCCAGTCAGGGTAACAACTAGAAGGCAGTAATCTACAAAATAGGAATTGGGCTCTCACCAGACACTGGATCTGCTCTCGCCTTGATCTTGAACTTTTCAGTCCCCAGATCAGTGAGACAGATTTTATTGTTTTAGCCACCCAGTCTATTATAATATTTTATTACAGCAGTTGAAATGTTGACAAAGATACCCAGTTCCCCATTATTGTCTCTTCTTTTCTGAATTTTACTCTGAACTCTCTCCACACTATTTTTCCCCATGAATTTTCTACATATCTTTTCTCTCCACCTCACAATCCAAATTTGATGAATCCCTAACACACTTTTCTCTTAAGCAGAACACTTTCTGGAACACTGGAGTGTCTTAGTTTGTCATCTTGTTAGGTAAGCTGTCATTATCCCAAACAAGCGGGTTGGCCTGACACAGTTGCCTTACTTAAGGGGTTAGCTATGTGCCTCGTCTTAGAAGTCATCAATAGGCAGGTGGGCAGGGAGAACTCGTGAGGAGGGCGCACCTACCCTAAGAGTCAGTAGAAAATTTAAAAACTGAAGCTATGTTTCTTGAACGTTCAGAATTGCCCAGTCTGCTCCTGGTCTTAAAGAGTCAGGATTGGCAAAAGTGGTATCTGTTTTTTTCTGATGGGGTAAGAGACACTTTTAAATCAGGGACCCACCTTCATATTGGGGGAGAGTGATATGTTTTCAAGCTGATTATAAACTCTTTGGCTAGTGTTTATATCCTCTTTGGTAGAGTCCTTAAGGTAAAATGCATTCCAAGGCCAGGTAAGCACTGTAAAAAGTGAAGCAGGCTGGCCTATGGTGGTATGTATATCAGCAAATGAAATAAGACATGTACCATCAAGGACAGCCACAACTTAACCATAGCCAATTTTGTTTGTTTTGTGATTTCTTTTTATTTTGTTTTTGCTATTTAGGCTTATTTTTCAAGGAAAGTGGTATGTCTGGATTTTAATGATACATTTTCTTACGATTAAATGTTCTGAACTATATTGTATTGAAAAAAACTGTGTGATCAAATAAGGAATGAGGGAAGGAAAGGTCTGGTTACCAGGTTACTGTGTGTGTTTCAGGAAGCCCGCACAGATGGAATGGGGCGAATTTGGAGTTGAATGATCTTGAGGTTTCAGGTGAATACTAATTTTTTTCCACTGGATTTCTCAACCTTGTTGCTATGTACTACAAAGCCAGGATACTATTTTAGCCTGAGAGAAGTTGCTGTGCCCTTTGGGAGATTATTATCCTTGGAGCTTGGTATCTTAATGCTAAGACTGTAGCAAATCAGGATAGCAGACATTTTTCTTAGTGCTTTCAATGTAAGGGAATTATTTGTGAATTATATCAGGACCTCAGTAGCAATGAGGTTGTAGATGTTAAGAAACTAAAATATTAATTATTGGACCCTATAGAGAAAAAGTTTGCTGGACTTTGGTCAAGTCAATCAAATTGAGAAAACATTGATGGGCTGGTCGCTGACTTGGCGAATAGTAATTTGCTTGGCAGTACTTGGCTGTGTCTTGGTGACTGGAGACTGTAGTTTGATTATAAGTGATCATGCTTAGTGATTGGTGACTGTGACCTGGTGACTATAGCTTCGTAACTGTAATTTGGATACCCAAAGTCTCACCTCAGAAATATCAAGAATACTAGCTTAAGGAAGCAAAATTAATTTTTCAGCCATCTTTACTGTAAAAATTCTGCCCTACTTGATGAGTCTTAAGGTAAAAACTATAAAGGGCCCAGCCATGTGTGCTTATAGTTACTATTTATAGAAAATGCTGGTATTGGATTTTAATCACTAGCATAGAGAAATATTTTAAATAAAGTGGAATTTAATGTTTTATAAAATGATTTCTGTATGGAAAAAGTTAAATGGTTCTCTTTTTTTCTTTCCTTTCCTAAATTGTAGATAATGAACCAAATCTTACCTACTGAAAGTTTGACTACATCTCTTATTTTCTTTGACTCTTATAATTTTTCTCTTATGATCTTTCTTTCTTTAAGGACATATATACCCTTACCTCAAAATTAAGAGAGATTAGATATTAATTTCTCATAAAGGCTCATTTAACATCTTCAGATTGGGTTTCTTTCTTTTTAAATTCTGTGAGAGAAGGGGAGGCAGAGAAAGATTCCCTTATGCACTCCAACTGGGATTCACCTGGCAAACCCCCTAGGGGCGATGATTTGCCTATCTGGGATATTGGTCCATTGCTCAGCAACTGAACTCTTCTTAGCACCTGAGGTGGAGACCATGGGGCCATCCTTAGCACTCAGAGCCAACTCGCTCCAATCAAGCCATGGCTGCAAGATGGGAAGAGAGAGAGAAGTGAGAGGGAGAGGGTTGGAGAAGCAGATGGGTGCTTCTCCTGTGTGCCCTGACTGGAAATTGAAATTGGGACATCTACACACCATGCCGATGCTCTACCACTGAGCCAACCAGCTAGGGAAAGATTAGGTTTCTAATGACCTTAGTGAAGCACATTATAGCAAGAAATATATGAATTATCCTCAAACTTAATAAATTTTCATTATAGTAACCATAAAACTTACATGTTCTCTTCTCTTCATGGGCAGTGTGAAGTAGTTGAACAGGTTGTTATATGTAGGAAAGGAAAAAGTACAGCTTTGTGGAAATAATGGTGTTATAGAGGTCAAACTTCCTGCAAGTGAAGGTCAGGGAAGTTCTTACTTTTTACAAGAATATTGGGTATAATGCCTGCAGAACTTGGAAGAATGGTCAATAGAAGAATGGTTATTTTGAACATATGTCGTGGTCCTCAGAAGACAATGTATCTGGTCTTTGAATCCCCTTATTCATCAATGTTGAACCACCTTTTCAATTAGAAATACATTGCTGGGTACTTTCAACCACAAGAAGTTTAGGACCCTCTGACACTGAAATCTATGCTTTTTTCAGGGTACATATTTTCACTCATATGGGGTAAAACTTAACTGTTCCAACATGAACAATAGTTTGAGGCTTTTGTTTAATTTTAACTCATTGGATCTATCTTCACCCCACTTCTGAATTTTTGATCTTGTTATACATACAACTTCCATACATATATACTTTATGAGCTTAGATAAATCATACCATATCTCTGTGCTTCAAATTCTCATCTTTAAATTAAAAAGTGAGCTCTGATGTGCTTTCCAGTCAGGTAATCTATTATGGAAAGATTCTCAGCACCTCTGACAAACCATTAATAATTTTTTTTTACCAACACTATAAGAATTTTAATATTTTAAAAGTAAATGTTTGTCAATTAAAATTAAAATATGATCACTTTTCCAGGGTATAGAATCAAATTCCAAGAAAATGCTTTTAATATAATATGACACAATGTTTCATAAAGCAAAATTCATTTAGAGGGTCAATTAATATAAGATCACATTCTTCAGTATGCCTTGGGAGAATAAAGGAGGTATAAAACTGAAGTGGCTTAAATATTCTTTTTAGAGTATTTACCATTGCAAGGTTAATAGAAATTTGATGCAATTAACTGTATCTTGTCCTGAAAATTTTATTTATTGAATCATGGTGCTGAATTACATTTATTGTTACCATCGTTTTCAATATCAATTCACAAGATTTCAAACAGAAAATTTAAAAATCAGATAAAAAGTAATTTGACTAAAGTACATGTATTTTCAATATCCTTTACTGATACTTTAAAGTCCCAAACTTTATAAAAAGTTTAAATACTGATTATTTAAAATCATTACATTCCTCCCATTACATTTTTGTTTTTCACGAATATAAAATGGGCTCAGAAATGCAACAAATACCAATTGTAGGCACACAGGTCTCTTCATGGTTGTTGTAAAGTGATTATTGAGCTTAATATTCCTTCCCAACAATACATTAAGGCCAACTATTTAAGTTAGTGAAAGGATTCTCAATTGCAGAGAAAAATATCAAACAATTTAGTAATTATTTTTAGTACCAGAAACAGAGATGTCAATCTTACCTTAGTTTCTTCTCTGACTGGAATTTAGAATAAAACAATTTTATCTAAATAAATTTTTTAAAAATTATTTTAAAAATAATTATTTTTATTAAATTTTAAAACTTATTATGTTAACATAAATTCAAGTGTCCCACTCAATATAACACTCTCACCCCAACCATGTGCCCCCCATTATTCCCCCTTTTCTCCCTCCTCCTAACTTCCTCTCCCCTTCTCTCTGGGATTTGCTGTCCTGTTATCTATATCTATGTTTTATGTATATATAATTTCATTAATCCCTTCATCTTCTCTGATCCCATCTCCTCATCCCCTTTCCCTTTGACTACTGTCCCTCTGCTCCCCATGACCCTGCATCTGCCTCTATTCCATTCCTTAGTTCACTGTGTTCATTAGAGTCCACGTATAAGTGAGATCATATGGTATTTTTCGTTTTCTGCCTGGTTTATTTCACGCAGCATAATAATCTCTAGAATCAGGGGTCTCAAATTCGCGGCCCGCCGAACAATTTTGTACTGATTTTTTTTTTGTTTTCAACTGCAGTGAGAAAACTGTTGCGTAACAGTTGCCTTTTGTAGACCTAGTGCGGCCCGCCGAACGGCTGTGATCTTGCTCTGCGGCCTACATGCTGAGTTGAGTTTGAGACCCCTGCCTAGATCCATTTATGCCATCACAAAAGATAAAATTTCCTTCTTTTCCATGGCCATGTAGTATTCCATTGTATATATGTACCTCAGCCTTTTTATCTGTTTGTCCATTGATGAACACCTGAGCTATTTCCAGATCTTGGTTATTGTAAACAATGCTGCAATAAACATGGGTGTGCATATCTTCTTTTGAATCAGAGTTTTGGGATTCTTAGGATATATTCCTCAAAGTGGGATAGCTGGCTCAAAAGGCAGTTCCATTTTTAATTTTTTGAGGCAATGCCATACTGTTTTCCAAGGTGGCTGCATGAGTCTGTGTTCCCACCAGTAGTGCAGGAAGGTTCCCTTTTCTCCACACCCTCACCACATTTGTTGTCTGTTGATTTGTTAATGAAAGCCATTCTGACAGGTATGAGGTGGTACCTTGTTGTGATTTTAATTTGGATTTCTCTGATGATTAGTGATATTGAACATTTTTTCGCATGCTGATTGGCCATATGTATGTTCTCTTTGGAGAAATGTCTATTCAGGTCCTTGGCCCCTTTGTTAATTGGATTATTTATTCCCTGGTGTTGAGTTTTAGAAGTTCTTTGTACATTTTGGTTATTAACCCCTTATCAGACATATTGGCAAATATGTTCTCCCATTATGTGGGTTCTCTTTTTATTTTGTTAATGCTGTCTTTTGCTGTGCAAAAGCTTTTTAGTTTGATATAATCCCATTTGTTTATTTTGTCCTTTATTTCTATTTCCCGTGGAGATATATCAGCAAAAATATTGCTACAAGAGATATCAGAGAGTTTACTGTCTGTGTTTTCTTCCAAGATTTTTATGGTTTTGAGATTTAATTTAAATCTTTTATTTATTTTGAATTTATTTTTGTGAAAGGTATAAGTTAGTGGTCTAGTTTCATTTTTTTTTTGCATGTTCCTGTCCAATTTTCCCATCACCATTTTATTAAAGAGACTGTCTTTACTCCATTGTATGCTCTTGCCTCTTTTGTCAAATATTAATTGACCATAAAGGTGTGGGTTTATTTCTGGGTTCTCTGTTCTGTTCCATTGATTTGTATGCCTGTTCTTATGCCAATACCAAGCTGTTTTGATTACTATGGCCTTGTAATAAACTTGATATCAGGAAGTGTGATACATCCAAACTTGTTCTTTATTTTTAAGATTTCTGAGGCTATTTGGGTTCTTTTTTTGGTTCCATATAAATTTTGAAATGTTTGTTCTAAATCTGTGAAGTATGCCATTGGTATTTTAATAGGAATTATATTGAATCTATAGATTGCTTTGGGTAGTATAGACATTTTAATGTTTATTTTTATTCATGAATATGGTACATGCTTTCACTTGTTTGTATCTTCTTTGATTTCTTTTTTCAATGTCTTATAATTTTCCAAGTACAAATCTTTTACCTCTTTGGTTAAATTTACTTCTAGGTTCTTCCTTCCTTCCCTCCCTCCCTCCCTCCCTCCCTCCCTCCCTCCCTCCCACCTTCCTTCCTTCCTTCCTTCCTTCCTTCCTTCCTTCCTTCCTTCCTTCCTTCCTTCCTTCCTTCCTTCCTTCCTCCTTTCTTTATTGCAATAGTGAAGGGGATTGTTTCCTTAGTTTCTCTTTCTGACTGTTCATTGTTGGTGTATTAAAATGCAACTGATTTCTAAATATTAATTTTGAAATTCATTTATCAGATGTAGTGTTTTTTTGACAGGTTTTAGGGTTTTTTATGTACAGTATCATATTATCAGCAACTAAGAACAGGTTTACTTCTTTTTCAATTTGAATGCCTTTTATTTCTTCTTTGTGTCTGATTGCTGTGGCTAGGACTTCCAAAGCTATGTTAAATAAGAGTGGTGAAAGGGGGCACCCCTGCCTTGTTCCTGATCTTAAGGGAATTGCTTTTAATTTTTGCCCATTGAGTATTATGTTGGCTGTCGGTTAGTCATAGATGGCCTTTATTATGTTGAGATATGTTCCCTGTATTCCCATTTTGTTCAGAGTTTTGATCATAAAGGAGTCTTGGATTTTATCAAATGCTTTTTCTGCATCTATTAATCTAATCATATCATTCTTATCTTTCATTTTGTTTATGTGATGAATCACATTTTTTGATTTGCAAATATTGTATCAGACTTGCCTCTCTGGAATAAACCCCACTTTATCATGACGTATGATCTCTTAAATGTATTGCTATATCTGGTTTGGTAATATTTTGTTAATAATTTTAGCATCTATGTTCAGCAGGAATGTTGGCTTATAATTTTCTTTCTTTGCAGTATCTTTAGTTGGTTTTGGAATGAGGATAATGCTTGCTTCATAAAATGAGTTTGGAAGTCTTCCTTCCTCTTGAATTTTTTGGAATAGCTTGAAAAGGATAGGTGTTAGTTCTTTAAATGTTTGGTAAAATTCACTTGTGAAGCCATCTGGTCCAAGACTTTTGTTTGCTGGGAGTTTTTTGATAACTGTTTCAATTTCAATTGTTGTAATTGGTCTGTTTAGGTTTTTTGATTCTTCCAGATTGAGTTTTGAAAGATTGTTTATTTCCAGGAATTTATCCATTTGCCTAGGTTGCCTAATTTTTTGCATATAGATCTTCATAGTATTTTCTTAAAATCTTTATATTTCTGTGGTGTCAGTTGTTACTTTTCCACTTTCATTTCTAATTTTATTTATTTGAGTATTCTCTCTTTTTTTTCTTGATGAGTCTGCTTAAAGGTTTGTCAGTCTTGTTTACCTTTTTAAAGAACCAGCTCTTGGTTTCATTGATCTTTTGTATTGTTTTTTAGCCTCTATGTAATTTATTTCCACTCTGATCTTTATTATTTCCTTCCTTCTACTTATTTGGGCTTTATTTGTTCTTTTTCTATTTCTTTTATGTGCATGTTTAGGTTGTTTATTTGAGCTTTTTCTTGCTTCTTAAGGTATGCCTGTAATGCCTTGAACTTTCGTCTCAGGACTGCTTTTGCTGTGTCCATTAGATTTTGGGTTGTTGTATATTCATATTCATTTGTTTCAAGGATTTAAATTTTTTTTCTACATCTCATTGCTAACCCTTTAATTATTTAATAAAATGCTATTCAGCCTCCAAGTGTTTGAATTATTTTCAGTTTTTTTTATTGTAGTTGCTTTCTAGTTCCATGCCATTGTGATCAAAGAATATGCTTGATATGATTTCAATCTTCTTAAATTTATTGAGACTTGTTTTGTGTCTTAACATATGGTCTATCCTAGAAAATGTACCATGAGCACTAGAAAAGAATGTATATTCTTCTGCTTTGAGGTGAAAGGTTCTGAAGATATCAATTAAATCCAATGATCTAGTATGTCATTTAAGGATGCTGTTTCTTTGTTAATTTTCTGTCTGGAGGATCTTTCCATTGATACTATTATAATATTGCTGTTGATCTCACCTTTTATGTCCATTATAATCTGCTTTATATTTTTGTGCTCCTATATTAGGCTCATAAATATTTATAATGGTTATATCCTCTGTTGGATTGCTCCCTTTATCATTATGTAGTGACTTTCTTCATCCCTTACTATAGCCTTTGTTTTAAAGGCTATTTTGTCAGATATAAGTATTGCTATCTCAGCTTTTTATTTCTTATTTCCATTTGCATAAAATACTTTTTTCCATCCCTTTACTTTCAGTCCATGTGTATCTTTTGTTCTGAGATGGGTCTCTTGTAGACAGCATATATATAGGTCCTGTTTTATTATTTATGCAGCTACCCTAAGGCTTTTCATTGGAGCATTTAACCAATTACATTTAAAGTAATTGTTGATATATACTTATTTATTGCCATTTTATTCTTTAAACCTACAATCCTCTTTATCTCAATTTTTTTTTTCCTTTGCTCTTTTTATAGCAGACCCCTTAACATTTCTTGCAGTACTGGTTTGTTTGTAATGAATTACCTGAGTCTTTTTTTTTTTTTTTAATCTGGGAAGCTTTTAATTTCTCCTTCAATTTTAAGTGATAGTCTTACTGGATAAAGTAGTATTTTTTGTAGGTTCTTGTTTTGCATTACTTTGAATATTTCTTGCCAGTCCCTTCTGGCTTCAGGTATTTCTGTTGAGAAGTCAGATGTCATTTCTAAGGGGGCTCCTCTGTAGGTAATTAACTGCTTTTCTCTTCTAGCTTTTAGTATTTGTTTTATGTCTCTTAACTTTGGTATTTTAATTATGATGTGTCTTGGTGTAGGCCTCCTTGGGTTTATCTTTAATGGGACTCTCTGTGCTTCTTGAACTTGTGTGACTTTTTTTTCATCAGTTTAGTGAAATTTTCTGCTCTGATTTCTTCAAACAGGTTCTCTATCCCTTGTTCATTCTCTTCTCCTTCAGGAACCCCTATGATGTGGATGCTGTTTCTCTTTATGTTGTTGCAGAGGTTTCTCAGAGTTTCCTTAGTCTTTCAGAGCCTCTTTTCTTTTTGCTACTCTGCTTCTGTGCTTATGTTTATCTTGTCCTCTAAATCACTGATTCAATCTTCTGCTTCATCTAGCCTGCTGTAGATTCATTCTAGTGCAGTTTTCATTTCTGATATTATATTTGTCACTTCTGACTGGTTCTTTTTTTTTGTAATATCTCTGTTTAAGTTCTCATTGACATGATCCCTTGTTCCTGTAAGATCCTTGAGCATCTAAAATTTATTATTTTAAACTCTGCATCTGGTAGTTTGGTTACTTTCATTTCATTTAGCTCTTTTTCTGGGCATTTCTCTTTTTGATTCATTTGAGTCACATTTCTCTAACATTTTGTCTGTGTATTAGGTAGGGCTGGCTGACTTTGAAATTTGTTATGGTGTCTTTATGAGGAAGATGGGCTCAATAGTACTGCCCTTCAGGTCACCTGAGTTTCTTGCTCTAGGAATGCTTTTTGAGGGTAGTATTTACCTTCCTGTAGTATGTGAGTATTGAATTCAGTTGGTTCGTTCATGGGTGTGGTTATCTCTTCAAACTGGCTGTCTCTAAGGGTCAGCTTTGATCATTTGTATTAGACACTGTGCAGTGTCTGTCCTGTTGGTGGCGTTTATTCTCTGTAATGTCTGGTGCCTGCTGGACTCCTCCTTTGTGCATGCTGCTTTGTAGCTAGCTGAGTCTAATGTTGGTGCTGTCTGCCACCCACTACTGGTTATGTTGGTTCTGGTCTTGGGTTGGTGTCAGATGTTGTTTGTAACCTGCTGTAGGCTACCTGTCTGGAGCTACTGCTCTACTTGAAGTTTGTGTCTGAGTTTTCTGTGCTTAGGTATTGTGTATAAGGATCAGCTTCCTCCTGCTTAGAGATGACCATACCTCCTTAAAAGCTCCAAGCACCATAAGATTTTCCTTCATTTTTTCAGTTGCTCCACCTCCTCTTGCAGCTGCATGTTCTTCCCACAGAGTCTTCTGTAGAAAGGCTGTGGTGTGGGCTCAGACTGGTCTTATCTCACCAATCCCTCTACAGATTGCAAGCTTGGTAGTTTAGGGCAGCTGAGGTTGGTAATATGTTAGTGGGATCCCCTACTTCAGGGTCTCTTGGTCAGGAGCTCAGACTGAACAAAGTGGCCCCTATTCCAGAGCCCAATCCCTCAGACACTGCTGGACACTCCAATTCTATTTCTCTCTAGTGAGGTGAGCAGCAAGTTCAAATTGGGTGGGGCCAAATGTTCCCTCTGCACAAATTTTGGTTGGTGAGACCCTAGACTCAAGGAATAAGACTGAGAGAGTCTTCCCCAGAAGCTGACTGTGTTCACCCCCAGAAAATAGCTAAGCCCCTTGACTGGACCCAACAATAGGCTCATAGGAACCCATACTTTAAATGTCCATGCTGCAAGCCTTTCTCTCTCCCCATTGTGGAACCTAGCTCAGTGGGGCAGGATATCCAGCACCCATGCTGGCTGACTGTGAAGCTTCACCCTATCCAATGTGCATGAAGCAGTGTGCCAGTGTTGACCACAGAGGAACTCGCCTTAGTTGGGCCCAGTATCTGATGAGCCCTCTGTTAGGATACACTGCCAGCAAGGATTGTTGGGTCCTACACAGATGCTCTCCACAGTTGGCCACTGGAGGTGTTGGCCCTGGGCCTCCCTGGAGGGAACCCGGTGCAGACCAGTGGGAGACCCTGCCCATGGCTGGCCCTCAGCAACCTTTTTGGAGCTATGAGCAATCCAGAGTTTGTGTCTGCCTCTACTGGGCCCAGGTGCACATGCAAATACCAAGCTGTACACCTAAGCTGGCTTTTGCTCACACTGGGCCTGGGAGGTCCACAAAAGGCTGAGGTTTCCTGAGTCCTGCCTCCTGAAGGCCTCTGTCTGCTGGCTGATTGTTGGGATCAGCAACTGAAATAAAACCTCTGATAGAGTTTAGAGCCTGAGACAATTCAGGGATTAGGAAGGGTGATGGGTGTGGCTTCACCCCTCAGCCATGGGTGTCAGTCTGTCCACACATTTTCACAGACCTCAGTATAGTATGGCCCCCAGGAGTCCAGTGGGTGTGACCTCTGAGACCTAGAGGTGTGGTCTGCCTGCAGTCCAGTTTCTACTGAGTCTCTCTTGAGGCAGAAGCACCAGTCTTAGACTTGGGAGCATGTGGGGAAATGCTCTGGCCACAGCACCAGAAAACTGAGTCACTGATGTACCCTCTGCTTCCAGGCTGATTTCTCATAATGGCCCAGTCTTCATAGGGTGGGGCAGGAAGGATTCCCAAGGGCGGGGCAGTTGCTTTCCCTTAGGCTGATGCCACACAAAGGGGACTGCTCCATCCAAGAAAGATGGCACTTGTAGTGTTGGAGAATGACTCAGCACAAGGGTTCCAGTGGCCATCTCCTATGGTGTCTTTCCCTGGGCCACCAACTTCAAACTCTTCACATGTAACTCTAGTCCTCTCAGCTCTCCCCTGCTGGAGCCCCAAATAAGTGTCTGTGAATGAGATTTTCTGTGCTGGCCCTTTAGGATGGAGCCTGCATCTCTGAGAACTCCATCTCTTTCTTGCAGTCAGAAACTTGGCTCTTTTCACCTCCAAATGCTGTGGGGGCACCTCTTCTAGGCTCTGGGGCTCTAAGCTGGGGCACTGGCCTGGAGCTGAGGACCTTCCCTTCTCAGGGCAAACCTCCCTGCAGTGAGAGTCCCTCTGGACCCTCCACCTTGCTTGCTCCTGGGAGCAGGGCAACACTTTCCTTGTCTCTGCCCTTCCTATCTGTATTGATGTAGCTTCTTCTGTGATCCTTGGTTATAGATTCCTCTTCCTTTAGTCCAAAGTTGGTTTTTTAAGATGATTGTTCTTAAATTAAATTATAATCCAATTTGTTCTGGAAGGTGGCAGTTGGAATGTCTGCCTACTCCATCACCATCTTGGACTCCCTCTAGAATTTGAACTGTTTTTCTAAAACCAGCTTTGGCCTATGTGCAGTTTTACACCACCCACACCCACACCTGTTTCTGTACAGCCTAAGAATGATTGCTTGCATTGATGAAATAACTGACAACCAAACTAACACACTTATAGGAGCTGTCTTAGTCTACTGTGTTAGTCTCATTTCTTCTTAATGAATTGACTGAGCTAATTAGACCTGTTGAATACTAAATACTGCTTATTAAAGTTCTAATATTCTCCCCAATTATCTAACTTTCTTGAGTAATAGGAGTCATTTAGTGCCTGAGAAGAAAGGAGGATTTTGATTGGTTTTATCTAGTTATAATTCAACAGAAAGAGGAGGGAAGACTGAGAGCCCAATTACGCATGTCATGTTCCCGCCCAGTTTCAGTGAGTGGGGTATTGCTATTGTCCAATGAGAACTTTAATAAAAAGTAAAACATGTTGTTTAAAAATTGGTCACAGAGAAATAAGGGAGAATTTATACAAATAATTCGGTGTATGTATTTATTGCTAAGAAATGAAGATTCTTCCAAGTTGTCTGTTCTTAAAGAATGCAAAGCAGACTAGTAATATGCCAGTCAAAGGCAGGGTGATACTACCTCAACTGTTTCATTAAAATTTGGAAGTCTAATTAAACAATAAATGGTTAAGTTTTAATTAAAAACATTCAATTGATTTGAAGCAATAAGAGCAATAATTAATATTCGGTTAATTACATAACTGAATAATGAACTCTGCATTTTCTTCTAGATTCAGGCAGTTTTATCTGGGATAACAGAAAGGAATTATTATTTCAATTCAATTTGAGGCTTTTATGAGTCAGACTCTTGAAATTCTAGGGCCTTCACTCATGGGACCATCTTAATGAACAATACTGAAAATGAGTGATTGAGCATTATTGCCATCATTTTCCCCAAAGTCTGAACTCATCTATTATCTATTATATATGGGAAAAAGCTGAGTGCTGTGTTCTTTCTGACGCACCCTAATTTATGAGGTCTGAAATGAGACTAACAAGTGACTCTTGATTCCATCTTTCCTTTGTTGTGTTCCAGCTGGGAAGGAACTGAGATTTATTACCACTAATATTGAAGCTAAATAATACCAGTAGGAGCTGGTCTTAAAAGCATCAAGGTGAAATTTGCTATTAACTTTTCAACTTTTATTATAGCTACTAGTACAATATGTGCAAGGCCAGATATTTTCCTAAAAAGGAGGCCAAGTACTAAAGGCATGCATAATATCAGATAATTCTTATCTTGGTTGAATATAATTTTGGGAAGTTTTTCTATTTCCTACTTTCTAACCTTTCAAAACAAGTAAATAATGATCTAATATGACTGGAAATGGCTGTGAAATGTGCACATGTGTGAGTGAGTGGGGTGTGGCATGAGGTGGATATTGGTCAATGTTTGAGAACCATCTATATCTGAAACATCTCTATGTCCTTTAGTCTTTATGGTAACCCTCTGGGATAGATTTTATAGTCCTGTTTTACAGATGAGACTATGAGGCCACTAAGTCTATATGTGGTAGATCCAGAATTAGAACCTGT
The DNA here is from genome assembly GCF_036850765.1 of Saccopteryx bilineata. Classification (NCBI taxonomy): domain Eukaryota; kingdom Metazoa; phylum Chordata; class Mammalia; order Chiroptera; family Emballonuridae; genus Saccopteryx; species Saccopteryx bilineata. The sequence goes on from NC_089492.1 coordinate 91,710,631, forward strand.
TTTTGTGTTGTCTGTCTCTAAAGTTTGGAATGCTATTATGTATTATTTGACAAATTTGGGCTATAACCAAACACATTGGAAAATTGGTCAAAAATGTTTTGTTAGTGTAGCACTTCTCAGAGACTTTTCTAAGCATTTGGTAAATGCTTAGAAAAATCTAATATAGGAAAACTGTCTCAGAAGGAATACATAGACTAGAGTACATGGATAAGTCTATAACAAATAAAGAAATTAAAGAATAGTTTAAAATAATTTCACAAATAAAACTTCAGGCCTAGGTAAGTTCTTTTACAGAAAAGTTCTTTCAAATTTTAGAGGAGGAGGTAGTCCTAATATCATACAAACTCATTTAGAGAGTAGGAGTAGATAAGCCAAATTGTAGCTAGTCTGAAGATAGGTTAATGATTTCAGTTTGGTGAAAATGAGGACTTTGGCCTACCACATTGCTAGTAATACAGAAGCAATTATGTAAAAGTGTGCTTGAAACTGGACAGCTTTGCCTTGACAATGGCCCACCTGTCATCATCTCTCTTGGAACAGTACTCAGACTGAGAAAGGTACATATCTGCTCATTGATCAAAAGCCCAGAACTCCTGAATGCCTAGCCTTTTGTGTTCTAACTGAAAGAGCCACTTCCTCTGCACATTGACCTTTATTAAAATGCTACACAGATACATCCTTGAGTTGTTCATTCCTGGGGCTTATACCTAATATCCAGGTCTCAATTACAATTCTTAACCCTTTGAGTAATAAGAATATTCATGTACATCCTCGTGCCTCCTGACCATTCAGAGTGCAATCGTACAAAAATTTTTATTTTAAAAATGTGTAAGCCTGAGCAGGTGGTGGCGCAATGGATAGAGCATCGAACTGGGATGTGGAGGACCCAGGTTTCAGACCCCGAGGTCGCCAGCTTGAGTGCAGGCTCATTTGGTTAGCAAAGCTCACCAGTTTGGTCCCAAGGTCGCTGGCTTGAGCAAGGGGTTACTTGGTCTGCTGAAGGCCCACGGTCAAGGCACATATGAGAAAGCAATCAATGAACAACTAAGGTGTCGCAACAAAAAACTAATGATGGATGCTTCTCATCTCTCTCCGTTCCTATCTGTCTGTCCCTATCTATCCCTCTCTCTGACTCTCTTTCTGTCCCTGTAAAAAAAAAATGTGTAAGGCAACATTAAAAAAAAGGCAAATGTATGTTCTTCTTGTTTCTATAAATTGGTTATCAAACAAACATGATTGTAAGTTAATAAAACTGTAACTGGAACTAATTTCACTTTTTGAAAAAAAAAACTCACTCCCAGGGGTCAGTGAGCATGAAAAAAACTCACTACTCAAAGGGTTAAATGGCTTATTTACAGAAATCTACACTCTGTGATTTAGGGATTTTCTGAAACCTACTTTCCTTTTCCACTCCTGCCTCTGGGAGATTTCTGTTAGTTTCTTGCAAGTTTAACAATCATTTAGATTTGTATCTGTTGCCATTTATTTAGCATCCAGATATTTAACAGAAAGACAATAAAAACAAACAAACAAACAAACAAACAAAACAACGTGTCTGCCAAGAAGCAGAAGTGTTTCTTCATAGTGAATTCTGAATATAAAACTCAGTAATTTGGAGAGGGAGGTGTTGAAATGCCATAGGGGCACCACTGACGCAAAAGGAAGTCTTTAGGGACTTCACTCTTGATATGGCCCCTTGGTCACTTTCTTCTCTGATTTCTGACAACACAAAAGATTACAGAAAGTATCGCTTTATTGCATAACATTTTATATTCTATATTTGATTTGTCTTAGATTTTAATTCCAATAAAGGCAAAACCATATTTTAAAATTTTTTATATGCACTTTCATATTTACCATGTGTTGGGCCATCATAAAAGCTCAATAATTAAATGTGAATTGATTAGTCTAATTGTTAATTGAGGCACTGTTTATTTGACACAAAATAAACAGTAGGCTCTGTCAATTTAGTACTTAAACCATTAACATTGGCTATTTGGGTTCATAACTTTCTCAACTTTTCTCAGTAGTTAATTAAAAAAATAAAACAAAATTACTAACAGGGCCTGCATAGATATAACCTAAAAGACTCCAGCAAACACTTTGAAATTATCCCACTGAAGCTGTTTTCATTGCTCACCACTTTTCAGGGGCCGACCCAGGAGCATTTGAAGAGGGTTGTGTTCCTTTTATAAAACTGGTAAAGTAAAAGCCTGGGGGGAAGAAAGAGGCCTTATGCAAACCTCTGCCAGACAAAGTTGGAGTTTCTGAAATACAGACTAGCTGCAGTGATTGATTGTTTTTCACCCTGGCAGCACACAAGGTGATACGATATTAGGCAAGGGCATAAACCATATTCAGGAAGCCAATGCATCCTCTAGTAGTCTGTCAGTCAAAGATACATCAAACCTCAGACTGAAATGAAAGTCTACTACACAGGACTGATGTCCAATTTCCTTTATGGATGTGAGACTGGTTGTGTTACTGATGCATAACTTCTAGCAACGCCACTGTCCTGTCATGTTTCACATCCGACGGCAGACTGTTTCCAAGTGCAAGGATCTAGGAAGCAGTTGATCATCAGGTGTTGACAATAGTATCATTAAAAATCAGCTCTGCCAGACTGGACATCTGCAGGGAGAGAAAAACAAAATATCTCAGTTGCTGGGCAGGAAGGGCAGAGTACTGTGGTGACTGATAGTTCCTTGTATGCAAAGACAGCCCAGGTTGTTAATTTTGCTTCATAGTTCTCCAGAGGGTATTTTCCATCACTTACTGCCCACCCACAACGTATCAGGAGCATTGACATGTACTAGGATTACCAAGATGAGTAAGAGTGTTTGGTTGAATTAATATTTGTTATTGAATTGAAATACTTGAAATATGATGTCTTAAGTGCTAAAATACTATATGCAATATGTCAAGGATAATAAAAGAAGAGTCTATTAAATTAGCAACATTGACATTCAGTTCTGGAACTCCCTGGATATGAATCTGGTCATCAAATAGATCCTAGTTTCTGACCTTGACTCAAGGCTCCTATTACCTCTACATTCTAATATTTTCCCTTATCTAATTCTTCATTACCTTTTGTGGTAATTACTTATTTAATAATTTGTCTCCCTAGAGATTTTAGAAAGGCACAATCCAACAGAAATATAATTTAAGGCACAAATGCCAACCTCATTTAATTTTCAATTTTCTATTAGCTATATTAACAAGAGCAAATAAAAACAGGTGATATTAATTTTAACATGATTTTTTTATTTAACCCAACATATTATAATTTTAATGTGAAATAAATAAAAATTAATGAGATATTTTATATTTCTATTTGGTAGCAAGTCTTCAAAATTAGGTGTGTTTTCATTTACAGCACATCTCAATTTGGACAAGTCATATTTCAAGTACCCAACGATCCCATTTGGCTAGTGGCTAAAATGTTAGATAGTACAGCTTTGGAGGAATTCTATTTAGGCAGAGAAAGACTACTTGTGCTTGTTTACTCCCTGGTCCTAAGTACTAGCACAGTGCTTGGGGTTCAATATATATTTGAACTGGTTTTGGGTTTTTCTTTGTATTTTTCCTAAGTTGGAAGCGGGGAAGTAGTCAGACTCCCGCATGCGCCCAACTGGGATCCACCTGACATGTCCACCAGGGGGTGATAATCTGCCCATCTGGGGCATTGCTCCGTTGTGGCCAGAGCCATTCTAGCACCTGAGGCAGAGGCCATGGAGCCATCCTCAGAGCTCGAGCCAATTTTGCTCCAATGGAGACTTGGCTGTGGGAGGGGAAGAGAGAGATAGAGAAAGGAGAGGAGGAAGGATGGAGAAGCAGATGGGCGCTTCTCCTGTGTGTACTGGCCAAGAATTGAACTTGGGACTTTCACATGCCAGGCCTATGCTCTACTGCTGAGCCAACTGGCCAGGAAATAAATAAACTGGTTTTTAAAAAGGTTCCCGACAACATGTGTAGCTGAAGAGAGAGTTGGGCAACCACGAATGAGTGCTCTAAGCAATGACTGCGTTACCATAGTTTTTAAGTTGAAGCAGCACTCTTCATTAGCAGTGTAACTAGGTTTTGAAAAGCATTTCAGAGAAATGTAACAACCCACTGAGTCTCATTAGTGAGTATATTTAAAAGGCAAGCTTTGAAAATGCAACACTACACCATGTCTTTACAAAGGACGAGTGCAAACGGATGAGAAGGAATGGTGGTATCTGTTTAGAGCTGTAATTGCACTTAGAGAGTGCTCCTCATGACTGAATTAACAACCATCCCTTTGGTATCCTGTGACTGATGATGTGTATGTGATTTATTTGGACACTGTGATTTTTTTTCTACTCACTTCTTTTGCTATTTTTTCCATTTATCTGTGTAATTAATTATTTTGAACCTTGAAGACAGATCAGGGAAGTGAAAACTAAGTCAATGTAATTTAATTACTGAGAAATCTTTATTGAAAAGCATTTCAAACAAACAAACTAAAGCTATGATAATTACTAAAGATCATTGCAAGTCACAATTCAAAAGAGAATCCTTCCTGAGCAAAGAAAACTACCAGTTATATTCCACAGAACTTTAGGAAAAATTGAGGAAAGTGGTGCAGATTAAACCATCTATGTTATCTACGGCACCATCATAACATCTATGCTGTGGCCGAGCAAGCCAGGTTAATTTGTGGCACTCATTTGACAATACTTTTAAAGTCTGTCTGACAATATATAATTATTAAAGAATCGAATTCATTTCTGAAAGCAAATATGAAGAAAAGCTATCGGTCACTAAACTTTTACTAAGAATGTAAAGTTTTGAAAAACTACCATTTAAGGCAGGGGTCCCCAAACTACGGCCTGCGGGCCGCATGCAGCCCCCTGAGGCCATTTATCTGGCCCCTGCAGCACTTCCAGAAGGAGCACTTCTTTCATTGGTGGTCAGTGAGAGGAGCATAGTTCCCATTGAAATACTGGTCAGTTTGTTGATTTAAATTTACTTGTTCTTTATTTTAAATATTGTATTTGTTCCCGTTTTGTTTTTTTTACTTTAAAATAAGATATGTGCAGTGTTCATAGGGATTTGTTCATAGTTTTTTTTTATAGTCCGGCCCTCCAACAGTCTGAGGGACAGTGAACTGGCCCCCTGTGTAAAAAATTTGGGGACCCCTCATTTAAGGTCCAGTTCTTTCTTTCATGAGCAGATCTGGTTTCTCAGCCAGCTTTCATGATGGGAGACTCCAGGGTCTGAGATGTTGGGACAAAAAGGAAGAGGGTGTGTTTCAAGTGTCAATGTAAAAAATGTCCAAACCTATAAGAATTTTTATGAATTTATTTGTGCCAAACTGTTGACAATTGCCAGGAAGCAAAGTCTCGATAATTTGAGAAAGTGCTCCAGAAAATGGCAGTTTTACCACTTATTTTGTACATTAGAATTAAAGGGGAAGAAGTATGGGGGTTACATGAAATGGCTGCTAGATTAGGGAGGCGGGAGTCTCTGGAATTGGATAAAATTAAAGATGTATATACTTAAACTTATTTTACATAGGCAGGCATGAAATAGTCAACAGTTAATTAACATGATAATAATTACAATGAGTGAGTTTGTTGGTTTCTGCTCTTGTGGGATACTGGCCTTAAGGTGGGCCAGGGCAGGAAAAGATCACCCTTACATTTCAAAGACATGTTATCAGGTATGTTATTGTAGATGCAAAAGACAACAGGCCCTGGCCGGTTGGCTCAGCGGTGGAGCGTCGGCCTGGCGTGCGGGGGACCAGGGTTCGATTCCCAGCCAGGGCACATAGGAGAAGCGCCCATTTGCTTCTCCCCCCCAACCCCCTCCTTCCTCTCTGTCTCTCTCTTCCCCTCCCGCAGCCAAGGCTCCATTGGAGCAGAGATGGCCCCGGGCACTGGGGATGGCTCCTTGGCCTCTGCCCCAGGCGCTGGAGTGGCTCTGGTCGCGGCAGAGCGACGCCCCGGAGGGGCAGAGCATCACCCCCCTGGTGGGCGGAGCATCGCCCCTGGTGGGCGTGCCGGGTGGATCCCGGTTGGGCGCATGCGGGAGTCTGTCTGACTGTCTCTCCCTGTTTCTAGCTTCAGAAAAAAACAAAAAAAAACAAAAAAACAAAACAAAACAACAACAACAACAACAGACAGGCTGGATTAAGGTAAGCATTGGCCTTTGTTAGAGAATAATACCTCCCTAGGACTGACTACTCACCATGAACATCTTTTAGTTAGAAAGTTTTAATTTCAGACCGTCCTGTATGGTTACTTTTGGTCTCTGAGTTGGCAAGGCTCACCATGCAGGCTTTATCTGACTGTGAGGTTCAGCATGTGGTCCCTTTTTCTCCACACAAGTTACAACATTTCTCCAGAAGAAACTGATTTTCAGATGAAAGTCCATTGAATGGTGTAAGAAGGTTAAAAAAAAATACTGACTACTTACTTTGTGTTTGAGGAACTAGTGAGGAACCATAAAAGCTCAGTAAGGAGTCCTGAGTACCACATTCAAGCATTGTCTCCTCTGAGAAGCCTGAGCAGAGACTTGAAAAGAATTATTCTATTTGGTGAAGGGTCAGAGGGAAAGACATTACAGGCAGCAGGAACCACTTTGCATTGGAGCATCTCTGGAATGTTTCATGGAACTATTGGTGTGAAATAGTTAAGGAATGTTACCTAGTTGGGTGTCAAGAAGTAAGAGCATATATATTCAGAAAGAATCTAGGGTGTTCTAATTTTTTTCCCCATACATTTTTATCTTTTTTTTTTTTTTGACAGAGACAGAGAGAGAGTCTGAGAGAGGGACAGATAGGGACAAACAGGAAGGGAGAGAGATGAAAAGCATCAATTTTTCATTGTGGTACTTTAGTTGTTCATTGATTGCTTTCTCATAAGTGCCTTGACCAGGAGGCTACAGCAGACTGAGTGATCCCTTGCTCCAGCCAGCGACCTTGGGCCCAAGCTTGTGAACTTCGCTGAAACCAGATGAGCCTGTGCTCAAGCTGGCAACCTCAGGGTCTCAAATCTGGATCCTCCGTGTCCCATTCCGACCCTCTATCCACTGCACCACCGCCTGGTCAGGCCGTTTTTATCTTTCTTAGTAGACTAAACACCCTGTCATCTGATATGAAGTTCGTTGGGCATCCCTAAACCCATGAAATTTCACACATCCACATCTAGTTAAAACTGACATTCAAAAGAAAGAGGTACTTGAGGACACAAAACTGACTACTCACTTTTGTTGACTTTCTGGTATCCATGCCTGAATCCTTATATGTAGTTAACATGTAGTACATATTTGTTGACTCAGGTGGATACATGGGAAATGTATGAGGAATTCAGCACCAGCAAAAAATTAGGATGAGTAGTATTTTAATGTTAAATACTTACTAGGAGAGGGAATTTGAAGTTTTGAAAATGACAAATTCTTGTATAGCAGACATTAGATAACATTCTCAGCTTTAATATTAAATATTCTGGATTATAGAATTTCTAATTCTGCCAGATTTTATTATAATTGTCCCTGTAGAGCCCTAGCTCTGTGTTAATCAGGTGTCCCCAATTCGATTTCCCCGTGAAGTGGGCTGGCAGCCTCTTTGAGACTACTCTTGTGGTGGCTGTGAGGATTTTACTTAGTGGTACCGAGACCAATCATCACTGGAGAAAAGACACAACCAACATGCAAGTTAGTTGCAAGAATCACACAGGCAGTTTTTTACTCACAAATCCTATGCCGTGCCTGGGTACAGCTTAATGGGGTCCCATCAGCATGCTCTTCTCGGCTGTCTTTGGTCAGAGCGGTGTGGAGACAGTTCACTTTCAACGTTGAAGTCTGGACAACTGACTGCAGCTAGGTCCCCCTTGGCTTAAGTACCCTTTCTGGCCTACGCCTTCTAACGGGTGTTAATCTATGGAATTAATCACATCAAGCTGCTTTTAGAGAGTTCCTTGCAGTGAGCTCTTTTTATCTACGTATCATTTCACACACACACTGACTGGGCCCTGCGCAGAGGGCATGGTCTTGCCTACCATATCTCTACACACTAGGTTAGCTCTTGCCCAGAGGGTATAGTCTCATTCACTTGCCTTAATGGCTTTTAATATTATAGCCTAACTTATTTCTATATATATTTTATATTTCTATATATTTATTTTTTATATCATTATATTACTGTAGCAATAATTGAGAGAGAGAGAGATCATAGATATTAAACATCTTTGGAGAGGTGACTGCATCCCATTATTTATGTCTACTTCATTCTCATCATGTAATGTCAGGAACCCAATATACGTATATTAACAGATGGGCTGACAAAATAAGGAAGTATTATAAACAATGGGCATAGGAATCAATGGTAGGCTCTTTTCAAATACACATGGAAATATTATACATATAGCATGATAAGAAAGAAGAGGTTTGAGTCCACAATTCATAGAATTTTGTCTGTTTGATGGCAAGGAAAGATATAGATGAACAAAAAAGGAATGTTTCTATTGTCACTAATTATTTCTTTGAATGTCAAGAGAACCAGATTTATCATGTAATTTCAATAAATGTCTGCCTGAGGGTAATCTCTAGATAACCTCTCCTAATGGAAATTTGATGAAATGCAGCCATATTTTATAATTATTCTTGTGCCTACTTGATACTTTTCTCTGATTATCTTCAGTTATTTGAAAGACTTGGCTCCCTAAAGTCCAAGCTGCAGCAAATTTGAACACAATGACTCAGCTGGAGAGCAGTAATTCATACAATTTATTCCATTCCCCAGGGTTGGGTGGGTCAGGGCATAGTGTGCTCAAGTCTTTCATCAGAGGCCAAACCAATAAAGTGAGCCTGTGAAGAGAGTTACACTGAATTTCCTCAAGAGGATCACAAAGTGTTCCAGAAGGCTTATGGAAACTGATGTCAAAATCAATACAAAGAAGTAACCTTTCCCTTCCAAAAACCAAAAATGAAGCTAGAAGGACCCATAGTAAGAAATAATCTGCAACAGGTAGTAAACATTAAGGACTGATGAGAAAAATTCTTGGATGATAGAATCAAGAAAGCTATTGGGAGAAACAAGTATCCTGTTGCCCAATGTAATTCTGCCTGTCTTCCCTGGATAGAAAGCAATCTTGTATCTAATTCAGCATTCTTCTTTGGGAAGATCAATAGTTGGTGGATTGATGCTGAGTGTGGCTTGCAAATGTGGCTTGCAGAATTTATTTTGCTAATCATTCCTCAGGATAGAGTTTGTGGGGACTGAATCAATTTTAGAGACTAAAATTTTTTTTTTTGTATTTTTCTGAAGTTGGAAACGGGGAGGCAGTCAGACAGACTCCCGCATGTGCCCGACCGGGATCCACCCGGCATGCCCACCAGGGGGCGATGCTCTGTTGCATCCAGGGCCATTCTAGTGCCTGAGGCAGAGGCCATAGAGCCATCTTCAGCACCCGGGCCAACTTTGCTCCAATGGAGCCTTGGCTGTGGGAGGGGAAGAGAGAGACAGAGAGGAAAGAGAGGGGGAGGGGTAGAGAAACAGATGGGCGCTTCTCCTGTGTACCCTGGCCGGGAATTGGACCCGGGACTCCTGCACACCAGGCTGATGCTTTACCACTGAGCCAACCGGCCAGGGCCTAGGAGTCTAAATTTTTACAAGAAGGTCAATATTTATACCCTCAAATCGAATTCTCTCTAGAGTGTCTTCCACATAGCACCCAGTCAAACAGATTGAAAGATCCAATCCCCATTAAGCAGATTGTGATATTTGATTCCACTGATTAGCACTTTCTTTTCCAATAGGAGAATTCAGCTGCCAGTAAGGTAAGACTAGGAAGAAAAGCAATAGTATGAGAAACAAACTAATTTTAAGGCCTAGGATGATCAGTTATTATAGCACATTGCACTCTTCTTTTCTTGGAGCTATATAACCTGGTAAACAAACCAGAAAATATGTATTGTCAAGTGTCCTTTATCCTGGTTACTTGCAGGCACTGTTTTTGACTACACAATTTGTTTTTCAATCCCATTACAGTTTCCAAAATAGTATACTTTAATTCATTTAGCTTTTCATGTTGCTTTTTCTTCCTTTCTTCTTTTTTTATGCAATTTTATAAACTTATTTTTTAATTGAATTCATTGGAGTGACACTGGTTAACATAATTACACAGGTTTCAGGTGTCCAGTTCTACAGTCCATTTATGTACACTGTAATGTGTGTTCAGCTCCCCCATCAAGTCTTTGTCCATCACCATTTATCCCCCTTATACTCTCTTCTACCTCCCCCCGCAGCAATCACTGCGCTGGTGCCATGTCCACAAGATTTTCTTTCTTTCTTTTTTGTCCTGTTTTGCTCAATCCCTCTACTTCTCTCACCAGTTTCCCCCTTTCTGACAGCTGTCAACCTGCTCTCTGTTTATGAATCTGCCTCTATTTTGCTTGTTAGTTTATTTTCTTCATTAAATACCACATATGAATGCAATCATATGGTACTTATCTTTCTCTGACTGTCTTATTTCACTTATAATGTTCTCCAGGACCATCCCTGCTGTTGCAAGAAGTTCCTTCTTTTTATGGCCATATAGTATTCCATTGTGTAAATGTACCACAGCTTTTTTATCTACTTATCTACTAATAGGCACCTGGGTTGTTTCCATATCTTTGGCTATTGTAAATAATGCTGCAATGAACATAGAGGTGCATATATTCTTTCAAATTACTGTTTTGGATTTCTTTGGATACATTCCTAGAAGTAGAACCACTTTGTTTTTAGTTTCCGGGTTCATGGTGTTTTGATGTACTGATCTATTTGATGATATATCAAATGCTACCATGACTGTAGCTCAAAAACTGTGGCAATCAAAAAAGTTACAAAAAATAAAAATAATAAAAAAAGAAAAAAGCTACAAAACCAGTTCTAAAGTTCATGTGAGAAGGCATTTTATATAGTGAAAAACATCAATTTTGGAGGCAAATAGATGTCAGGTTGAATTTCACTTCTAGTGCCAACTAGTTGTGTGATCTTGGGAAAATTACTCAAAAACTGTAAGCTTCAATCTCATTTTAAAAATGTAAATGTTGCAAACTATTTTCTGGTTTTATGAGGTAAAAAGTAACATTATTGTATACCTATAAAATGTTTAATACATAGTTAAAAGCTAATAAAATAATGATGAAGATGATATTTATACCATGGCTGTCTAGGTTGACAAGGTTATTACTTTGTACATGAGGTGAGCATAAGGTTTCACCTGTGCTAAGATACCTATATTTGTCACTAATAGCAGAGAGCAAAGATATAGTCAAATTCAACTAAAAAAAATATAAATTGAAATCAGAAGGGTACGATTCAGGGAAACCACAAATTTAATAGTCAAATATTTATTTTTCTTTAGGTATATGACAAAAGATCAACCTAACTCTCAAATTGGATGAGAAATAATATTCATATATTTGGTAACTAGATTAGACTATCACACTGAAGAAATATGGCCTCCAGATATAAAATTGAATTTATTGTTTTCCTATGGTATGTCTGCTTGTATGCTAAGCACTTCCTCACGCATCTGTGTCAACCCTATTTACAGATGAGGACACTTGAGGTGTTTAGAACTGAGGGGGGAAAACAAAGTAGAGAAAGAACCCTTGTTTTGGAGTATTAGGGAGAATCCTACACAAGGTGAAGGATTGATTGGCAAGATCCTAAAACCAGGAAAGCATCTTATACAGAGGGGTTCAAAAACAAGTCCTGATGTTCTCTGAGAGGCTTTGTCCCTCACTCCTAGACGAGTTAAGTCTGCTATTAGCTTCTAGGTTCCCTGCTCTTAACATTCACCATACTTCACTAGAATTATTTGTGGTAGTAAAATGATACTTAGTGCACACTGTCTCATGTGCTAGATTGGACATTATGCACCTGGTATATATAAACAGGCTTCCATATGTACAAGTTAACATGGGTGGATAGACAGTGACAAATGTGGCTAGTTGCTGTTTCTCTTCCTCCTCATTCCCTTCTTGCAAGCTGGCCTTTGATAGATGGAGAAAATTCAATGATTTTGTTAACATGATGAGGAGAAGTTTCATCCTTTAAGGAACAGCTAATATGAGCAAGAAAATGGCTGGTTTGTCCAGTAAATGTTTCACTCTAAGGAAATTGAGGGACTCAACAGACCCCGCAATCAGCAGTGCTCCCCACACCAGATCTGAGTAAATTACTGCACTGGTTTAGATGATGACAGTGACTGCTAAGGCAGGAAGAAAATATCTTAATGGCTTAGAATGTAGAAACATTTTTTTTTCTCACTTAAAATGGCAATGGGGAGGAGGGCTCTGCTCCACATAGTCATTGAGGGATCTAGAGTGACAGGTGCTCTCAGAAATGATGTCTGCCTGGGAGCCCAGGAGAAAAGGCGTTGGGTTTGTGAAGAAAAAACTAAAATAACCTAAATGGAAAGGCACTCAAGTGTGTAATGCATTTTTTTTGTGGTTCTCTGAAGACTTGACTCCATAATTTAACTTTTATTTTCTTTAGATAACTTTGACCTGGTGGAGTATTTTTTGCATTAATACAGATGCAAATGCAGGAACTTTATTTTCTAATGCATAAATTAATGCTAGCATCAATTCATTAGCTATTCAATGAAAAATTTTTTATTTTACTTTTTTATTTAATTAATTGGGGGATTTCTTAATATATTGTGTAACACACATCTGATACATAGCAAGGGTACAAGGCAAAGATATGTGCTGAAGACAGCAGGTTTTGTAGGAAAGCAGAGAAAAGGTTTCTGGATGACTCATACCACATTTTATTATGAGGTCATCAGCCTGATCTCTGCAGAGGACTCAGAGGAAAGGGACCTGATGGAGTGAGTTTACAGATCTTCATTGTCCTTCACAAAACGTTTTAAGAATGTTTCAAAGCTTCTTTAAAACTACATACTTTTATTTTGAAATAATCATAAACTTACAAAAAAGTTTTAAGAACCATATAAATAAATATTTTTCTCCTAAATCATTTGACTGCAAGCTGGTGAGTTGCTGCTTGATCACTTCTTAATAGTTTAGTGTTACCAAACTAACACTTAATAGTTCAGTGTTATCCACCAACTGTCAGGTGCACAAATCCCTTCCCAGCTGCTTGGTGAATTTCTCACTTTTTAATTAGTGATGTTAGAAAAATTTAACTGTTCCTTATTTGTGAGGTGATTGTTAAGAAAGATGCATAGAGAAAAATTTTATATAAAGTTCTGCTAAATATGTTTTCTGCTCAAATATTCAGAAATAATAAAACCAGCCATGCTTTTATTTCTGCTGTTCATGACCAGGTCTACACCTAACTTCTCCTTAAGACACTATAAAATCAAACAGTGTCGCCTGACCAGGTGGTGGCGCAGTGGATAGAGCGTCGGACTGGGATGCGGAAGGACCCAGGTTCGAGACCCCGAGGTCGCCAGCTTGAGCGCGGGCTCATCTGGCTTGAGCAAAGAGCTCACCAGCTTGGACCCAAGGTCGCTGGCTCCAGCAGGGGGTTACTCGGTCTGCTGAAGGCCCACGGTCAAGGCACATGTGAGAAAGCAATCAATGAACAACTAAGAAGTCGCAACGCGCACAACGAGAAACTGATGATTGATGCTTCTCATCTCTCTCCGTTCCTGTCTGTCTGTCCCTGTCTATCTCTGCCTCTGTAAAAAAAAAAAAAAAAAAAAAAATCAAACAGTGTCATTCTGAGTTTAAAGATTTATACAGCTTGGGGTATGGATCAATAAAATGGCTACAGAGATTTATTTTGTCACCCAGAAGATATGTTTGAAGTGGCTTTACTGTAAGTTTGTTTTTATGAAATGATTAAAAACTGATTGTGAGGAAATACCTAATTCCCTTTCTCCTTCAGATTTGTCAGAAAACTCCCAAATTTAATCAAATAAATACTTTCAAGACAACTCAGTACATACTCATACTGATTCCTCCAAATACCTCAAACTTTTATATTTTGTCTCAAAAATGTGTTGATGTAAAATTAATAATTCTAATGATCTTAGAACTTATTCAGCTACAAAATATGAATGCACCTGACTAGGCGGTGGTACAGTGGATAGAGCATCGGACTGGGATGTGAAGGACCCAGGTTCGAGACCCTGAGGTCGCCAGCTTGAGCATGGGCTCATCTGATTTGAGCAAGGCTCACCAGCTTGACTCCAAGGTCACTGGATTGAGCAAGGGGTTACTTGGTCTGCTGTAGCCCCACGGTCAAGGCACATATGAGAAAGCAATCAATGAACAACTAAGGTGTTGCAACAAAAAACTAATGATTGATGCTTCTCATCTCTCTCCATTCCTGTTTGTCCCTATCTATCCCTCTCTCTGACTCTCTCTGTCTCTGTAAAAAAAAAAGAAAAAAAATGAATGCGATTAACAAGGGCATGCTGAACTCACAATTATACTCACTACAAAACCACTGGATATATTTTTGGTTCACTGATTTTATACTTTTCACATCGATACATTCACATCTCTACTCACTTAATTCTTACAGGTCATAATAAAGAATATAAATATTCATATTTTAAATAATTATTTTAACAGTAATGAAAAACTTTATAAATATACTGGGACTCCCACTTCTTGCATGACTGACAAAGCTTAAACCAGATTAACCTTCCCATTTATATCAACTATAAACTCTGGGTAAAATTGGAAAACAGAACAGAACGAAAAAACGAAAAACTACCTGAAGACACTGAAAGGTGATATAAAGACAAATAGATTAGGTAGGAGAGTCATGTAGAAGAAGAGAAAAAACACACTGAGTTTTCTACTTTTGTATGCTCTAGCCAGGTCATAAACTGTGGTCTGTGATTTGAGGGGCTCATGAGGGAGTACAAATCAGATAGAAAAGTCTATAATTTTTCTGTCCTGAAGAACTTGAGGATATAGTTTGGAACAACCACAGCTGACAGTAAATGGAAAAGGAACCCCAGAAAAGGGAAAGCAGAAGCAAAAACTTTAAATTCTGAGCAAAAATAATGTTCAAATCTCTGGTTAACTCCTCAACCATGCACGAATTGGACAACTTCCAAGATAAGAACAAAATATATATATTTTTTATTCAATGAGAGAAGGGAGGCAGAGACAGACTCTCACAAGGACTCTGACCGGGATCCTTCTGGCAAACCCATTAGGGATCGATGCTCTCTCAATCTGGGGAGTTGCTCCATTGCTTAGCAACCAAGCTCTTCTTAGTGCCTATGGTGGAGGCCGTGGAGTCATTCTCAGTGCCTAGGACCAACTCTCTCCAATTGAGCCATGGCTGCATAAGGGGAAGAGAGAGAGAGAGAGAAGCAAAAGCAGGGAGGGGTGAAAAAGCAGATGGGCATTTCTTCTGTATGCCCTGACCAGGAATCGAACCCGGGATATCCACACACCAGACTGACATTCTACCACTGAGCCAACCAACGAGGGCCAGACAAAATAACTGAACTGAGATTTTAAATATCTCTCAAAAGACAGAGCTTGCAGCTTGAGTCTAAACAAATTCCTTGTTAAACGAACGAACAAACAAACAAACAAAAATACTTTCAAAAAATATAATAGAACCAACTCTTCACAACAAGGTTTGTGACACAATCCAGAATAATTTTAGAACCACAAAAATGTGACCCATTCTGAAGAGAAAGAGTAATCAATGGGGTGGTATTGATTAATAAAAGTACATAGGTTTCAGGCACTATGCATTCTTTTTTTTTTTTTTTTTTTTGCTGCTTCTCAACTGTCTGATTAGACAGTGATATTACATAAGCATTCATACATCCAGGGCAAGGAATATGCTATGGACCAGATTCCTTCAGGTGGCCACTGTAGGTAGAGACTACTGGTACCCTGGAAAGATCCCGTCGGGTTTGCTTCAGCCCTTCCTTCACCTCTCTCTGCTGCTGTTGCCTTGTAGCTGCAGTTTTCAGAGGAGGGCCCTGGGCTGTCCTGGCCCATAGAAGGAGGCAGATCATGGGGAATACAGGTATCTCGGGGTCTGAATCAGTCCCAGGGCAGCCCGAGCCACTGACTAGACTGGTATGGGATAGCAAAGCCCAGCTCCTTTGCATGAGGGAAAACAAATTCTCATGCTCCCTGGCTATCTCTGGCATCAGACTGATGCTGGAACTTCACCTGAGATCATACACCTGTTTGACTTCCTTCCCTTTCCTGTGTTGCTTCTCTCACCTTCTTACTGATTTATTTGGGAAACCACTTCTGTAATGAATGCAAATGTCCAAAGTAATATAGAATCAGAATTGGAAAAGAAGGATACCCATGCAGAATCAACATGAAATTGATTACCAGGTGGGGAATCAAGGCTGATACTTTAAAACAATCAGATCCTAGTAGGGGTAACATTAAAATCAATGCAAGTTTACTTCTTTATTTTTTCCTAATTGGATTTCTTGGGGTGACATTGGGTAACAAAATTAATACATTCCATGTGTACAATTCTATAATACATCATCTGTTTACTTCTTTTATTGTTTCTTTCAAATTTTTTTTCAGAGCAAATATTTTCTCTATGAAGTGTGCAGTAACAGTTCTCAGTAGTTGTTAATACAGTTCAGCCCTCCCTGTCTATTTTGATGTTTTGACTTTGGTTGGCTGATTCAGAATCCAGCTTATTTGGAGGCACTCCTGAGGGATTTACATTCTCTTCTATTGATTTCTAAGTGATGTAGTGTGTAAAAACTATGTTCCCTCTTGGCTTGGGCATCCCTATACTTTTTCCATGTGAACTTGACGCAGCTGCTGAAATTAATGTTCTTTCTATATAGATCATGTGCTTGAAGCAGACAGATGAACAATCCTGATTCATTCCCTTTGTCAACTTAATTCCACTCGCAATCTTACATTATTGGCATGATAGGATAGTATAGTTCTCCCATTTAAATAATGTTTGTCTTTCTTTCAGTGTCTATATGATCTTAAAGATAATACCATTTGGTTTATAAATATGTGTGTTAGAAATATCATAACATATACCTGTTTTCCCTCAGTCAATGTATGGTTCCTCTTAAGCTCATTAAGTTGTTAACTATATATGACCATCCATTTCTGTGCATGCATTGTCTTCTGGCAATTCTGAAGAGGCTCTGGGGCAAGATTAAACAAACAAACAAACAAACAAGCAAACAAGCCTGTTTAGAAATTTCAGTGCTTTAAACTTTATATCTAAGTTTTAAAATATTATTATTCATACCATTAACACTTCTCACCACTCGTTCCACATTTGATTTCTACTTGATTTACTTCAACTTCATATAAACTCAACTGATAACAATAACTAAAAATCCTTTAGAGGGGATTCAACAACTCAGTTTGAAGTGCCCCCTTTCCCAGGAAACTAGATGGACCCTACTTTCTGCTACTTTGTTCCTTTCTCAAAGGTTTTCTTTATTGTAATAGAGAGCTTTGAATGGCTCATCTTCATATCCTTAGCACTTAGCACATTCACAGTTGTGTGAATGTGCTTTATTAAAGTTGCTCGAATCAGTGCTTTATGAATTACACTTCATGAAACATCCACTAACTTTTGATGCAGAAGGGTCTGATTTTAAAATAATTGTGCGTAGGAGTTGTAGACCCTCAGAGCTGGGAAGGTCTTTCAAGTTTACAAAGCAACTTCATATATATTACCTTTCTTTAATCATCACTACATACCATAAGGCAGGTATAATATCTGTTGTCTAAATGTAGAAATTGAGATTCTTAACCGAGAAAAGTTTAAACAACTGTCCCAAGGCCACACACAGCTAATAAGTGCTAAAATTTGGATAAAACCCAAGCCTTCTGCCTCTACCACAATTGTCTCTTTATTCTTGGATTGGCAACCTGGATATTAGCTCACATTCTTATCCTTTCCTGTAGCCTTCTTTGCTCCTGAGACAGATATGAAAACTGTGTATTATTTAACTCCTTTTTAATTAGGGGATTGGCATATTCTCTAATCTTTTTTCCTTAATCTGACCACTGACCTCCTCTTATTTTTTAATTTCTGTAACCCAATCTTTGTACATTCCTTTTTATTTATTTTTTTAAAATTCAGATTCAATTCCCTTTATTTGTTCCTTTCTGTTTATGTTTTCACAAGGATCACTTCTCCAAACGAAAGGGTCTGTTTTGATTTTTACAGCCCATACTTTTCTCTCTTCTTGGAAGATTAAAAAAATCTTTTAAAAATTTCTCACTATTTTCTGATGCGTTTTTAGCTTAAAATACATAAAAGTAATATATTTTTGACAACATTATTATATATTTGTTTATAAAGTTGGGAAACAGTGGTATTTCTTTTTATTCCTGAATTGCCAATACTAGTATATAATAATCTGGCAGAAATAAGCATTGATTAATACATGAGTGTAGACAGCTATGCCCAAAAGACAGACGAGTGGCATATAACAAAGTTGGGATACCGAAGAGTATGAAGACTGTTTTCAAAAATGTAAAATACAAAATAATATCCAAATCTGTATAAAAAATTTAGGTACATTTGCAATATGAAGATTAATAAGAACAGCCTAGACTTACTATGTAGAGAAGTAATCCAATGCTTAGAAATGATGAAAAGTCAATTATTAAATTCCAACATCTATTCTTCTGATTTTTTTTTTCTCAAAAAGACCTGCTATGATGTCTTTGAGGAAATATTAGTCCAAGGCAAAGGGAGAAATGTGTTCAAGTTTTCAGGTGTATATCGGTTACGACAGATATTAAACAACATGTCATATTTCTTACTAATTTAATTTTTAATCTCTAGAGCCTAGACAATGCCTGGCACAGTGCTTGGCCTAATGTAGGGGCTCAATGGTGTAAAGAGAATGAATGGATATAGTCACTGTCAACCAGTTTAGAGGATCCATGAAAGTAACAGAGGAGTCATGGGAAGTTCCAAGGCACTGAAGCAGGGAAAATGTATCTTCTGAAAACTTCAAAAAAATGATTTTTCCCAAGATGCCTAGCAGCTTGCTAGAATGGATTGGGAACCCTCAAGGAATGAAGTTCTGAGTCTGACCTAGTATGATAAAGTAAGGGACCTCAGGTAAGTAATACGATAAGAGTGTAAGAATCATTGAAAAGGGCCCATATTAAAGTAAATTTTTCTATGGATCTATGATGATTTTTCTTATTCTTTAATACATACATATCATTTACTTATGATGCTTGAACAATACAGGGTGAAGAGCACCGATTTTTTGCAATAAAAAATCTATGTATAACTTCTGACTTTCCAAAAGCTTAATTACTAATAGCATATTGTTGACCAGAAACCCTACCAATAACATAGACATTCTTACAGTAAATTAAGCTAAAGAATAAAAGAAAATGCTATTAAGAAAATCACAAGGAAGAGAAAATACAGTTACAGTACTATATGTATTTATTGGGGGAAAAATCTATGTATAAGTAGACTACACTGTGCAATTCAGTTCAAACCCCTGTTGTTCATGAGTATAGAGAACAGATAGATCCTCTAAGATGGTTGATAGTGACTACACACACACACACACACACACATACACGCACACACACACACACATATTGTTTTTTGCCACAGATTCTTTTAATGAAATCTTAGTAGAAGACCAACATATAAAATTGTTAAGGGGGGGAAGTGTGGAGATTTGTAACTTTATATTCTTCTTGTCCCACTTCTTGCTTCTTTTTATGGTGGCCCCAAAGAGACTTTCAGCAATCCCCAAGTAGAATTGTTTTTAAATTGAAGTATGAGTGGATATCAGTTGAGGTGTTTTAAAAATGAAGAATCTTGTGTACCACCACCAGAGATTCTCATTACAAATAAAATGAAAAAAGAATCCAAGTATCTCCAGTGATGTTGATGTAAACATTGTCAAGGCTCCACATAGTGTGAAACCAGTAACAGAGAGATAGATTGCACTTTGTGTTCTCAGCCTGACAGGAAGGTTAAGAACCTAGGAGAGATGAACTTATAAAAGGCACTAAGAGCAAACCAGTTATAAGTTAATATGGAGGGAGGAATTAGTGGTGTCCTTAGGGGTCATGACTGGTTAAATCCTTTTACTCATTGCTCTCTCAGACTTGGCATTCATGGGGCATGTTCATAATCATGGAACAACCATGAGTTTAAGACAAAACAAAACACATTTATTTCTCCTCTTTTCTAGGGAGCTTAGCCCTTTCTTGTCCTCAGGACATTTTGGCCAACTCAGAAGGCAGCTATTTCTTCTCAAACAATAAGTTTTTATCTCAATCCCTTTACTTCTCAGGAGTCATTGCCAGCTCGTTCTTGTACTTTTCCCTTTTCATCATCCACCTGTGTTTAGCTGATTCCCAGTGCTTGTGTTCAATTATTTATTGGTATTTCATTCTTTCCATAATAATTGCCCTCCATGGGATTCCATAGGTAGTACTGAATCCTTTTCTCTCCCATTTTGTGTATGTACACTTACAAGCAAAATTTTCTCATCAGTAACTACTTTGTAACCTTTCCTCTAGTTCCCTGTCTAGACCACAGCTGTCAGTTATGCACCCCCAAGCATGAGGGCAATGTGGTTGGCTCAAATCCAGCTGGGTTCTTATTTTTCCACTGTGACTGAGCCTGTCAGATGTATTTCTCAGATGCAGTTTTTGTTCTTCTCATGCACTTCTTTGTGTAGTAGGGAAGCTGACTGACTCCTATAGGTGGCATAATTCAGGCTCCATGTCAGCTGGCTCCCAACTCTATCCACCTAAAATAAGTATTGATGGAAACCTGGAACATGGGGAAGAACTAGTCTTGATATTCTGCTTCCAGTGGCCTCTCTGACTAGGCTGGGACCCTCCACTACTCCAGCTTTCTCCTTATATGTCTACGATGTTCCTGTTTCTGTCAGGTATAACTGACCCTAGTGCTCAGGTGGCACTGCCTCTTTTTTTCTTTGTCTCTCCAGCTCTAGGGTATAGTCACTTTTTGCTGCTGCTAATTTGGGGATTATCTTGATTGCTCAGCTCCTCCATCACCTGTGTAACCAGTTCCCTGAATTAAATTCCCTCTGGTATAAATTCTTGAAATAGTTTGTTTTTTTAGTTAAAATCTTGCTGTGATATAGCACTACCTTTCATTCTCTTCCTTTTCCCTCTTTCCCCTTCTTTTCCTCTTCCTTCTCCTCCTCTTCTTCCTTGTCTTCCTAATAGCTCATGAACAAGGGTATTTATGGGAAAAAATCCATGTGTAAGTGGACCCGCACAGTTTGAACATGTGATGTTCAAGGGTCAACTGTACTAAGAGTATTATGGACATTTATTACAGGAATTAAATATTATTCAGTGTGGAAAAAACTTGGAAAGTGAAAGTCCAAAAGGAGAGTTGGAGGGGCAGAGAAAAACGACAAAGTAGCTGTGGTGGGGGTATTCACCAGCTTGCACACCTGGAAGAGTAAATGTGTCTGTTCACTTTTGTTGGAACCATGGAAGAGGCTGGTGTAGAAGTTCAGAGCAAATTGTATGGATGCCAGTGGGTGATTGTTGCTCTTTGTGGCCACTGCCTCCGAGTTCATGGCGATGTGTGGGTGCCAGCCACTGTTTGTCAAGCAGGACCAGGGTCAGGAGGAAGAGCAGGGGAAGAACAAATATAAACTGGAAACTGCTTATGCCTAATGGCTGCTGTGTCACTTCTGCCTCCAAAATTTCATGCAGCTTCATTTTTGTCCAACTCTAACTTGGAATAACCATCCAAGGAAGAGGGTTTGGGGAAAGCCAAATCTGAAACAAGGAAGGTGTAAATGATAGGAAAACAACAACAAATATGAAGCAAATATTTATAGCAGTGAAAATTTGCATGGTTAAAAATATACAAAAAGGTGTACAAACGTATTCGTAATCAGAAAAAGATGAGTAAAAATGATAATTTCACTTCTTTTACTTTTAAAATTGGCAAACATAGAGATGACTGTGAAGTCTATGGCTGCCTCAGAGTGAGAAAATGGCATGTTTATAAAATGCTAAGAGAAACATGAAAGCAGTCCCTCAACATCTATAAAAAAACATCTATACCCTTATGACTAGTACTCCCTTTCCTGATAATATATTCTATATGAAGAAAACTTTAAGTCCATAAGGATTGCCTATAAGCTTGTTTACATCAACAGTATTCAGTGTGGAAAAAAATCAATAATAGAATGAATAAATAAATTATTGTGCTTCCAAACCACTAAAAACAATGAGTGACAACTATACTAGGTTCTTTGAAAGACTTCTGTGAAATTTCACAGTAAAAGCAATGGCTAAAATACTGTGCATTATCCCATTTTTGCAATGTATTGCTAAAGACTATATATGGATATGTGTGTATATACATATGTATGCATCAACGTAAATATGTACATTATAACATGAGCAAGGAGAAAAATATAAAAGAACACATTTGGGGAAGAGTCAGGCAGGAAGTTATGTAGGTGGATTGGGGAACAAGGGGAAAAGTAAAATGCAAAATACAAATTTAAAATGAATTAAAAGAAAGGTATGATATGGTCATATTTATTCATGTATGTAAACTCAGAATTGTACGACTAATGTATATAAAAAAGTGTTTTAAACAAGATTTGAGCCAAACCCTTGTCTGGTCCTGAGTGAATAGATCTCTTCCAGATGTTAACTTTTTTCTCCTAATTTTTCTCGATCCAGTGGTTACTATGTTGGGGAGTTCTTAAAGTGAAGATAGAAATGACTTCAGGAGATTTACATTTTGGATGCATCCTCTGTTGAATTATTTAGAAGCAGGTGAATCATATTCTATTTCTTTTTGAAAAGTATATAGAATAAGTGTGTGTGTGGGAGGGCACTGATTAGCAGTTCTAAAGACCCGGGAGGCTTGGGAATGAATGTGTCATTATCAGAAATTAGAAACAGAGGAGAGTTTCGGAGAAACATCACAAATGTAGTTAGAACAGGCTGCATTTGAGATGATGGTTTCCATTATTACAACTGGGTTTCCGGGAGGCAATGGCTGAAGGAGTGGCTAGAAGTTTGGGAGTGGGGGAAAGGACCCACTGTGGCGGGAAGCAGATGTGACCCCGAAGGGATTTTGAGGATGAAGATCAGAATCTTGGAGAAATCACACCTTTAGAGAGAAAAGAGTGAAAGTGAGGATGATGAAAGTCAATGCAGAGGCATGGATTTTGCTGAAAAAGAAAAAATGCCAGTGGAAGCTACAAATACTCATCTCCAGGGAGAGGATGCCTAACCACGCCAGCCCGTGGAGAGAATGCTCCAGGCTAGGACTGGCGATTCAGGGGCTGTGGAGTGAAATGAAGTAGCAGCAGGCATGTGAGGGCTAATGTGGATGCAGTAGGGGCTCACTCTTCATTAGAGACAGAGGATCAAGATGATGTGGGATTTGAGAATAGAGAAATTTAAATCCACTTCAAGGTATGTTTGTGAATCCTTTGCAACATCATTGTTATTTCTTAGTAGTGGAATTTCTTCATGCCATCAAAATGTTTGCAAGACAGACTCTCAGAACTCAAGAGTGGAAAGTGGTGTGAAGGGAACATGTCCACTCTATCAGGCTCCTCTTGGGAACCACTCAAATCTTCTCCACCACACCTTTTACTCCAGTTTGGCTGCGGTGACCTGTTCCCCGCTGGCTTCACTTAGCATCACACAGGAGCACCTTGCCAACACCCCATCTCCAGTCTGCCCAGTGCATGCTTCTGGTTGCATGGCCTACTGCAACTTTTTCACAAGGGGTGAGAGACATCCACAGGAACCCACTTGGCATTCACATGTATGTGCACATATGTATGTGTGCAAATGTTTGTGTGTGTGTGTATAAATAGGTTGGGGGGGGTAGGCCTTTCAGCAGTGAATAAAGGCCAAGGGATAAATGCCCTCTCTTTTTCCCAGGCAGGCACACATCTTAATATATGTTATGTTTCATGTGATTTCTTATTTAATCCTTTCAGTTAGAACACCATGTTTTTTCCATGATAGTTGTGGCCAACTCCCCAATGAAATTTTGTATTCTTCTCCTTTCTTCCCTGTTCCAATTCCTCTATTCCTCATTCCTGACACCTTAGTCAAACCTCCCACTAAATTATTGTACCTAATCTTTTGTTTCAGCTTGAGGTTGTGACAGCTTCTGTTTAATAAACAGAAAATAGACCTGGTTGGGTAGCTCAGTTGGTTAGAGCATCGTCCTGATATGTTGGACAAGACACACACTAGAATCAATCAATGACTGTACAAATAAGTGGAATAGCAAAAACAAACAAACAAACACACCCAGAAAATATAGGATCTGTGTGATTCAATGAAGGAATAGGAAATTGAATAAATCTTCCCCCTCAACTGGAAAGTGTGCTTCTGTTGTATTTTTCTGCTTTTTAAAATGAGTGTGGGTCTTCAGCTATTTTAAAATTTCTTTGCTATGTTGATTTCCTTAGATGAACAGCAATAGAAGAACCAAGTATTCTGTAATGGATCTTTAATCAATTACAATGGAGTGTAAAAATATTCAGCTGCTTTTGAAAAAAAATGCTCTTATAATTAAAAATCTGTTAGGAAGAAGAGTCCTGATTTCCCTTTATGTGCCTTGAAAATTTGCCAGGAATTTAAGTCTTCCATCATTACCCAGTGCTTCTGGACTTGAGCAGTCCCTCAGCACCTCAGTTAATTTTATGTCCTGAATCAAAATGACTTCTTTAGGCTTTCTTTTCTTTATTATGTCACCTAATTTAGTAAGATTTCGGGGATGGTTATTCTGATTAGGCTTTTGTTATTTAATTATGTGATCTTCTGTAACAATTATGCTATTCTGAAAGCAGTTTCTGAATAGCAAATTTCTTTTTTTGGGGGGGAGGAGGCTTTCCAGGTTCATGCCTGTCTCTTCTGATCTCAAGCTTGTCCAAAAAATTATATAGTGTTAATGGACATCAGAAGCAAGACCAGGACTTGATCTTTCATTGGATTTAATTAAGAGAGCTCATGCAATTACTACCTCTATTTGCTTAGAGGATATCAGCTAGGAATAACATTTTCTCCAAGGGCAGCATCCTAAACTTCTGTGGCTTTTTTATATATGTGGCATTTCATTTTAGGCTAGTTCTATTTGAACTTTCTTCAAACAGAGGAAGAAACTCTTTAAGGAGAACAGCAAATCTGCACTGGGGTACACATTTTAGTTGTTAAACACTTTATTCTTTCAATTAAATTTTACCTCTAATTTTGAGCCTGTAAGATTGAACAGAAATCTGGCAGAGATAAACTTATCTCTGTAAGTCTAGACCTTGTTGCTCACTCATGACATTATTAAAATGGATGCTGGGAAAATTATAGTGCTATGACAAAATATGTAAGTCCAGAAATGTTGGTGTCAAGATTATCTGAGGCCCAATTCTGACTGTTCCACTGAGTCATACAAAAATTACATAATTTCTCTAAATCCCTATGTTTTCATCTGTAAGCACAGGTAATAACTGCAACAACCTCATCAAATCGCAGGGCCCCTAGGAAGCACTCAGTGCTAACTATTATCATTAGTCATTATGGCTGCTAAAGTACACTGTAGTCAATTACAGTAAATACCCACAATCTCTGTGCTTTTCTTTATGATGACTATGTATTGTCTTTTAGATATTTAGAAAGTAAGGAAGTGGAAGAGCCAAGGAAACTAGGGATTAAATTTAAAATCAATGCTTTTAGGAGAAGCAACACTGGGTATAAATTGAGATCAAGGCTTCTTAAGTCTAAAAGCCTGGATTCGAATCACAGCGCTGTCACTGGTTAGCTCTTATTAGTACTTAAATGAGTTACTTAACCTCTCTGTGCCTGTTTGCTTGTTCTGAAATGGGAGATGAGTATAGTGCCAACCTCACATAGTTGTTCTGAGAATGATTCACCATATGTGTTCTGAAAGCAGTGCCCAGTAGGTCTGGCTCTATGGCCCTGTGACCTGTGCCATTTACCCAAGTCACCATGCTCAATACAATTTCATGCTTGGTTTAATGTTCTACTGCTGCTGTATTCAAATGTTTAATAATTTCTTATTATTCCTAATAATTTTGGCTATGCCTGTGAGCAGAGGAGGTACGTAATATGCATGACCGCTTGCTGCTGCATCAGCATGTACAGCTCGTTTGTGACGTCCCACGAGCACAGACTTCCAGTGGACGCAAAAGCGTGGGAGTTCAGCTGACTCAGAGCAAGTACAAGGTAAGCCTGTTACATCTAGGATGAAGTGAGAGTGCTGACAGTTCCAGGAGACCACAATTTCGGTTCAATACAGAATTTTCTTCAAAGGCAGAAAGAAGGCAATGACAGTCGAAGAAATATAATAACCAAAACTCGTTTTATATTCTTTCTTACTCATCTTACTTCCTTGTATTATACAACCATTTATGTTGAAATAATGACATAGGAGGAAAAGGAAAGAACTTATCTTTTGTACTGTCAGTATGTCCTTATTAATAAGCTGAAGGGAGAGAGTGTTGGTCAAATGCGCGTGTATCAAGATGTGAATAAAAACAGCTGAATTATTTTTGCATAGTGCTTCCTCTGTCGTAGCAAGAAAGAAATACATATGCATGTATGACCTGTGAGGAATACAAATTGTGTGGTTTTGATGATCATGCACACAAGACAAGTACTCTTTCTTGTATTTTCATTTAAAGCTGACGTTACACAATGTAAAGATGGACAATAAAATCCATGCTAAATTATTTAAAAAATTATTTTTCTTTACTTAGAATGACATTAGAGAAAATAAAAAACACTATAAAGAGTAAAGAGACTATGAAAGGTAGGAAAATCATTTATATTTTAATAGCTTTTACAGCATTTTTTTCTTATTTTTTGAACAAAGGGCTCTACACTTTAATTTTTCACATGGCCCAACAAATTATGTATCTGGCCTTATTGCTGGGCACCTTATAAGTACTTTATATTCATATTTATATCTATATGTATGTGTGTGAGTATGATTGAGACCTACCTATCTATCACACAAAAGAATCTATTGTTTCCAGATACTTGTTTTAGAATGTTAAATTCTTAAAAGGAAAATCCAGAATTTCTATCCTTGGAAGAAAATTATTCCAACATGAAAAGAGGGCCTACTCAGTATCTGAACCTGTCCCTATGAGTTTTACATTCTCCATGAAGCTGATACACCCATTGCTCCCAGATTGGAAAGGTTTTCTTCTATATCACAGAGTCCTAACTAGATGGGCAAGTCCATAGTACACACTTTATTTCTTTAACCATCTTGTAGATACTTTTCAGTGTTCCTCTAAAGAACTTTACAGCTTTCTAAACCCTTTGAAATACATTTTCATCTAAGCCCTGCAACCCTTTTGAATTAGACAGTGGAGAAGTTAAAAAATAATGTGTATGGCTGGCTAGTTACCAACACACCTGGAAGGGCATCACCTGCTGAGCTCATCAGACGCCAGAGTCTGACCCCTCAGTTTTCCAGATTCAGTGAACAGAGTGTCAGTTTCTCCGAGCTCTATTGGACTTAGTCATGCTGATTCACATCAACCAAATCCACGGGAGAATCAAGTAGAGAATTCAGAATGCCAATGGTGTAATTTGTAGAGAGAGATGTAACTTTCTGGCACGCCAGCACATTTCCTCACTGTAGAAAACTGTCCCGGGAAGCCAGGTTATCAAGAGGTATCTTGTGAGCATGAAATCAGAGTAGGAGGGCTGGCTGGATACTCACATGTTTAATGGCATCAGGCTCTGGTGGGCCGGTAGATCTGTCTGGACAATAAGACAATAAGGAGAAGCAGGCATGCTGCATCAGTTATCTCCCTGAGATACTCTGTTCTCCAGTCAGTGCTGGAGGCATCCTGATAAGTCATGCTTTTCTTTCTCTCACGCCCCTTGTTGACTGATTCAGGTTCTGCTGGACCTGATTGTTCTTTCTCGAGATCCGTGATTTTATCAATATAGTAATAGCCAGGGTCTTTCTTTCTGCTTCTGGCCTAGGGAATACTTTTTATTCCTTTAGGCACATTTCATATAAAAGAGATTTTGTATAACTTAGACCAGTTTTGAGGTTTAAGTCTGAGCTTTTAGGACTGACTTCATTTTCCAAAATAGAAAACAGGCTCAGAGAGTTTTAATAACTCAGGCTGAGGAAGGAATCTATATGTTTACTCCTAGTCTAGGTTTTGTTTATTTGAATGCACGTTTATATGCAATAATGTCTTTCCTGCTATATTATACTCTACTACATTTGCCTTTTCAAAATTTTAGAAATCTAGACCTTTTTTTTTTTACTGTAAGATAACATCATATTAATTTCCTATCAAACTCTTTGACGACCTACGAAATACCACATAATCTTAGCTCTCTTAGCTCTTGGCTCTCTATCCTCCGACCTTATTTTCTGTCTCTCTCCCTTCACTCCACACTCACATATTCTGCCTCGGGGGTTTTACACACACTTTTCCTTCACCTGGAGTGCTGTTCCCTTAGTCATGTCCTTTGTTCCACTCTTTCACTTCATTCAGAACGCCGCTCAAATCCAACCCTCTATCTAATTATACCCCATCCCCCTCCCCCATGCCATTGCCCCCTTTACATATGCTTGTAGCACTTAACATTCAGTTTAATGTCTTATTTAAATTTTACATACATATTTTTTATTTTGTCTGGCTTTCTTACTAAAATATAAGCTTCAAGGAGCTTTCTTTGTTTTATTCTTTGCTCTATTCTCAGTCTTTTGAACAAGTTTTACCACACTGGACTATTGTGGAAAAAAGAAAGCGCATAGTGGGCACTTAGTATCCATTCGGGTGTTTACCAAGTGGGCGGTATATACTCCTTTGCTGTCTAACATCCATGCACTCATTGGGTCATTCACTGAACAACTTTCTCTTGAGTGGTTATTCTGTGCACAAAGTAAGTCTTCTTGAAGTATATGTTGAGTGAAGAGCTAGATAAATGAATAATGAACTGTTATAAGAGTTAGAAAGAAAAAAAATGTCACTTCCAGTTAGGTCAGATATCAGGAGAGGATTCATGGAGAAGGTAGTATTTAATCCAGGTCTTGAAGGATGAGTTTGATTTATTTCTGTGGGCATGGGGATGGGAAGCATTATATATATTTATAATGAGGTCTGTAGAACTCTCTACTCTGCAGTTTTAACATCTTAGAAGGTAAGCTCCATGAGGGCAGAGGCTGTTTCTGTCTAGTTATCTTGGTTTATATAGTTTTATATAGTTTAGTATCTTTATATATCTAGTGTATATCATCTTGATATAGCTACTATATATCAAGATATATATATAATTCATTTTATGTTGATAGATATTATAAATGAATAGATACAAATAGAAAGTAAAGTGTTACAAAATTTATAAAGATGAGATTTTGATATGTATGACACTGAAGATTCCAAGTGAAATCTTTAGGTAAGCCCATTTTTATCTATAGGAAAAAATTGGAGTCAATGTATACATAGTTTAGAGTTAATTTCAAATTAGTATAAAGGTTATTCTGGAATGTTGAAATTAATACATTTACCTCATAATCATTTTTTTAAATTAGAGTTTCAAATACAATTCATTATACAAAAGGCTCAGGAAGATTGAATAGTTTCCTTAATGCTGATGAGACCTTATTTGTCTTATGAGATTTTTAGCGGTTAAGTTCTGAACCATTATATTACCTTAAGGTAATTAAAAATAGTATATCTTTATGACAGCAAATCCTCTCTTGGGAACACCTCATAGTAATATGTTCCTATGCATTCGGCACTGATGTGTCTTATATCTTTATTAGTCATACGTATAACACATCATTTAATCATTTATTTAAGTACTCAACTAGAATATAGTTGAAGAGGAACTTATAGTCAGATAGTATGAATCTAAATATCGATATGATTCTTATTTAACCTTACAACATCAACCATGACAAGGAAGAAATGTCTAGTGTTTTCTTGGGAGTGGTTTTTTTTTTTTTACTTACCTGAGCATCAAGTTATCAAAGCGCAAGTTTGCACCCCTTGCCTTGGGGCCGATGGACTCTAATGGCCAATCCAGCACAGCTGCAAGAGCAGACTTGCCAGTTCTGAACACTTCTTTGTTTATCCATTTACCTGGCAGAGCATGAAACGCAGTGAATGCTTGGCTATTTCTTAGGTGATTATTCCCCTTTCATTTCTGAACTTTAAAAATGACATATGGCAATACTAGGTTTTACAACCATCTTACTGCTAGCACAAAATGTTTATTAACTGTGCTTGGTAAATTACAGTTTTCCAAATCTAGTTGAGTCAGAAAGCATGGTATGTTAGTTATTTACACGTCTCAGCCAGTGTTGTCGTGTTAGATAGAAAGTTGTAGCAATAGAGGGGTATCACAAAATTCTATTTATTTTTTCTTCAAGCCAATGGTACTTAAAGAAATATGATAAAACACCTGAGATTTTGTTGTGCGTTTAAAGATTGTAATTCTCCTAAATTTCAATCTGAGGTAGGTTATCTCTTGCATGAGACTGGTGTGCGGTTCATTTGAGTTGTGGATATGATACTAAATACAATGGATGTATGCTCAATAAATTAAGGAAAACCTGGATGAATTTTGAAAGCCAAGGAAGTGGGACACCAAACAGGGTTAGCATTGGATTAGATGGTGGACTTCAGAGTCTGGGAAGCAGGCAAAGAAAGAAAAATCCAGGTGTCCTACGTGATGTATCTTGGCTATTTTTTTTATAGCAACCACCTGGAATGTTTTGCCTTTTGGATGTTTTCTCTTAGTTTTGAAATTTGCAGATTAATTCAGATAGATGCAAGGTACCATGTAACCATATTATCCTAGACACATTTTTAGTTTTTATTCACTTTTTCAAGAAATATTTTTAATGTATTTATTTACACAAGCTATTACAGATGTGGGCTGGGGAGATGAAAAAGTCATTATTCTTCAATGAACTTTCTGCTAATTCTGAATAATATTTGTTGTGGTTGATTTTGTATGTCAACTTGGCTAGGCCACAGTACCCAAATATTTGGTCCAACACTGGCCTAATACTCCTGTAAAGATATTTTTGAGATGAGATTAACGTTTAAATCAGTAGACTTTGAGTAAGGCAAGTTACTTTCATAATGTGGGTGGGCCTCATCCAATCAGTTTAAAATCTTAAGAAGAGTTGACCTTCCTGGAAGAAGAGAAGCTGCCAACAAGCTTCTCTTATATCTCAGTTGCAACTCTTTAGTGGTCTCTAGCCTGCTAGCTTATTTTGCAGATTTTGGACATGTCAGCATCCACAATCATATGAACCAATTGCTTAAAAGGAATTTCACTTTACACACACACACATACACACACACACATACACCGTTGTTTCTGTTTCTCTAGAGAGCCATCACTAATACACTTTTTATAGTACAAGTGGAAAACATCACTAATGAATTGATAGCTTTTTTATTAATTTTTTTTTCTAAGCGAGAGAGAGAGAAACATCAATTTGTTGTTCCACTTATATAAGCATTCATTGGTTGATTCTTGTTTGTACCCTGACTTGGAATTGAACTCTTAACCTTGGTATATCAGGACAACACTCTAACCAACTGAGCTACCTAGCCAGGGGAAATAACTTGTTTTAATTAAGCACTTTTATTAGAACTTTAATCCTCATTCTAGATAATGCTCTACAAATTTACACTGATTTATGGTTTTCTAAGGGCTGTAACATGAATTTTTCCATTTATAGTTTATAATACTTTGGCAGAAAATTAGGACAGAGTACAAATATTTTCATTTTGAAGATTTGAAAAGTATTGTCCTCAGTTTATTACTTACTCAAAATCAGCTGTGAGGTGATAGCACAGTATCTGGTACTCTACCTTCCTCTCCTCCTTCTCTCTCTCTTCCTCCTACCCCCTTTCTCCCTCCTTACCTCCACAGCCAGTGGCTCAATTGGTTTGAGCATGGCCCTGAGTGCTGAGGATAACTTCATTGGAGTGCATCAGCCTCAGGTACTAAAAAGAGCTCGGTACTCGAGCATCTGCCCCAGGTGGGGTTCCTGGGTGGATACCCATCTGGGCACACGTGAAAGTCTGCCTCACTATCTCCACTCCTCTCACCTTAAGAAAAAAAGAGTATAAAGTAGTTAACATTCGGCATTGGCATTGATGAGGACAGTGAGTTTACTCGCACACACTGTGCTGGTTGTAAGCAATTGTGCTGAACTCAGCTCTGCCACCCCTCAGCCTGGCCTAGAGCAGGTGCTTGGCACTGAGAAGGTGCTCAGTAAGTCACTGCCTTATGTATGAAGGGCTATTTAATGCCCATGAAGTACTCTTCCTGGAGCATACTCTTCATTTCATGCATAGGATAGAGTGGGCAGTAAGCAAATTCAAAGTTAGCTTTAGTGAGTCAAAATGGCTCCTGCTGATGTCCTGCCTGAGGTCCCCAGACAGTGGGAGCACCAGAAAGGCCTTCCCCTGTGCAGGGCCTCCTTCTACGTAACAGGAAGGAAGACCTGGGTTAGGGACCATGCAAGTTCCATGGTCCTTTGTTGGCAGCCTCCTGCATCATCTGTATATAATATTTTGTAAATGTATTAGCATAGTTAGAACCCTTTTTATACTCAAGGGAAAGTGGGCTTTTTATCTGCCTTTGTGATGCAGATCAGCCACCCACTTAGCTACTGCATCTCTCCTATGAGGATACCTTGGAATGAATAGAATTTTTAAAAAAAATTATTGATTTTAGAGAGACAGAAAGGGAGAGAGAAGGAGAGAGAGAGAGACAGGAACATGGATCTGTTCCTGTAAGTGCCCTGACTGGGGATCGAACCAGCAACCTCTGCACCTTGGGAAGACGTGCCAATCAATCGAATATCTGGCCAGGACAGAAATGGGTTAGATTTGAACACAACCTGTCACAGAAAATTGTGGCAGGGTTATTAAGAAAAAGTGAATTTGTCATCACTAAAGACGGACATTTGCTGCAGTGGGAAACATACTGCACTTGAAGACAGGGGACCTTGTGGAAACTCTGTGGGGTTGCATGATTATTTTTTTTATTGATTTTAATTTATTGTGTTTACATAGATTTTAGTGTCCCCTCGAATGCATCCCCCTCCCCTGTGTTCCCCTCAACATCTCCTTTGCCCCTCTCCCTACAGTGTCCTACCCCCTTCCCTTATCCCATCCTCTCATCCCCTTTCCCTCTGTCCGCTTTCCCTCTGGACTCTTTGATCTCTCCTTTGCCACAATTCTGTTCCTCAGTTCACACTGTTCATTGAATTCCTCAAATGAGTGAGATCATATGGTATTTTTCTTTCTCTGTATGGCTTATTTCACTTAGTATAATAGTTTCCAAGTCCCTCCATGTTGTCACGAAAGGTAAGTTTCCTTCTTTTTCATGGCCCCATAGTATTCCATTGTATATATGTACCATTGCTTTATAATCCACTTGTCCACTGACAGACACTTGGGCTGTTTCCAGATCTTTGCTATTGTAAACAATGCTGCCATAAACATGAGGGTGCATTTTTTTTTCTTTTGAATCAGTGATGTGGTGTTCTTGGGATATATTCCTAAAAGTGGGATGGTTGGGTCAAAAGGCAGTTCCGATTTTAATTTTTTGAGGAATCTCCATATTGTTTTCCACAGTGGCTGCACCAGTCTGCATTCCTACCAGCAGTGCAGAGGGTTCCCTTTCTCCACATCCTCGCCAGCATTTATTCTTTGTTGTTTTGTTAATGAGCGCCCTTCTGACTGATGTGAGGTGATATCTCATTGTGGTTTTAATTTGCATTTCTTTAATGATCAGTGATGTTGAACATTTTTTCATATGACTATTTGCCATCTGTATGTCCTCTTTGGAGAACTGTCTATTCATTTCTTTTGCCCATTTTTGATGAGATTGTTTATCTTCCTGCTGTTGAGTTTTACAAGTTATTTATAAATTTTGGTTATTAATCTCTTATCAGACATATTAGCAAATATATTCTCCCATTGTGTGGGTTGTCTTTTTATTTTGTTAATGGTGTCTTTTGCTGTACAAAAGCTTTGTAGTCTCATATAGTCCCATTTGTTCATCCTGTCCTCTTTTTCACTTGCCCATGGAGTTAAATCAGGAAATATATTGCTGCGAGAGATGTTGGAGAGCTTAATGCTTATGATTGATTCTAAGATGCTTATGGTTTCACGACTTACATTTAAGTCTTTTATCCATTTTGAGTTTATTTTTGTGAATGGTGTAAGTTGGTGGTCTAGTTTCATTTTTTTACAGGTAACTGTCCAATTTTCCCAACACTATTTGTTAAAGAGACTGTCTTTACTCCATTGTATGCTCCTACCTCCTTTGTCAAATATCAATTGACCATAAAGGTGTGGATTTGGTTCTCTGTTCTATTCCATTGATTTGTATGTCTGTTCTTATGCCAGTACCAAGCTGTTTTGAGTACAATGACTTTGTAGTATAACTTGATATCAGGAAGTGTGATACCATCCACTTTATTCTTTTTTTTTTTTTTCAAGATTGCTGAGGCTATTTGTATTCTTTTTTGGTTTCATATAAACTTTTTGAATATTTTTTCTATATCTTTGAAGTATGTCATTGGTGTTTTAATAGGAATTGCATTGAATTTATAAATTGCTTTGGGTAATATAGACATTTTAATGATTTTTATTCTTCCTATCCACAAACATGGTATATGCTTCCACTTGTTTGTATCTTCCTTGATTTCTTTTATCAATGTTTTATAATTTTTGAGTACAAGTCTTTAACCTCCTTGGTTAAATTTATTCCAAGGTACTATGTTTATCTTGTTGCAATAGTGAAGGGGATTTTTTTCTTAATTTCTCTTTCAGACAGTTCATTGTTGGTGTATAAAAATACCTCTGATTTCTGAATATTAATTTTATACCCTGCCACCTTACTGAATTCATTTATCAGGTCCAGTAGTTTTTTGACTGAGACTTTAGGGTTTTCTATGTACAGGATCATATCATCAGCAAATAATGATAATTTTATTTCTTCTTTTCTGATTTGGATGCCTTTTATTTCTTCTTCTTATCTGAGTGCTGTGGTTAAAACTTCCAGAACTATATTGAATAAGAGTGGTGAAAAAAGGTACCCTGCCTTGTTCCTGATATTAAGGGGATTGCTTTTAATTTTTCCCCATTGAATATGATGTTGGCAGTGAGTGTGTCATAGATGTCCTTTGTATGTTGAGGTATGTTCTCTGTATTCCTACTTTCCTGAGAGTCTTGATCATAAATGGGTGCCTTATCTGCATCCATTGAAATTATCATGTGGTTTTTCTCCTTCCTTTTTTTATGTGATGAATCACATTGATTGTTTTGCAAATATTGTACCAGCCTTGCCTCCCCAGAATAAATCCCACTTGATCATGATGTATGATTTTTTTCATGTATTGCTAGATCTGGTTTGCTAATATTTTGTTGAGAATTTTAGTATCTAAATTCATCAGGGAGGCCCTGTCCGGTTGGCTCAGTGGTAGAACATTGGCCTGGCGTGCAGGAGTCCCGGGTTTGATTCTTGGCCAGGGCACACAGGAGAAGCACCCATCTGCTTCTCCACCCCTCCCCCTCTCCTTCCTTTCTATCTCTCTCTTCTCCTCCCGCAGCCAAGGCTCCATTGGAGCAAAGTTTGCCCGGGCACTGAGGATGGCTCTGTGGCCTCTGCCTCAGGCGCTAGAATGGCTCTGATTGCGGCAGAGCAATGCCCCAAGATGGGCAGAGGATCGCCCCCTGGTGGGCATCCCGGGTGGATCCCGGTCGGGCGCATGCGGGAGTCTGACTGCCTCCCCATTTCCAGCTTTGGAAAAATACAAAAAAAAATAAAAAAAAAATAAAAAAATAAATTAATCAGGAATATTGGTCTATACTTTTCTTTCTTTGTAGTGTCTTTGCCTGGTTTTGGAATCAGAATTATGCTTGCCTCATAAATGGAGCTTGGAAGTCTTCCCTCCTTTTTAATGTTTTGAAATAGCTTGAGAAGGATAGGAGTTAGTTCTTTGAATATTTGGTATCTAGAATTCACCTGTGAAGCTATCTGGTCCAGAACTTTTGTTTGCTGGGAGTTTTTTGATAACTGTTTCATCTTCATTTTTTGTAATTAGTCTGTTTAGGTTTTCTGATTCTTCCCGATTGATTGTTGGAAGATTATATGTTTCAAGGAATTTGTCCATTTCACCTAGGTTGTCTAATTTTTTGGTGTACAGTTCTTCATAGTATTTTCTAGAATCTTTTGTAATTCTGCTGTGTCAGTTGTTACTTCTCCACTCTCATTTCTAACTTTATTTATTTGAATCCTCTCTTTTTTTTTCTTTGTGAATCTGGTTAAAGGTTCATCAATCTTGTTTACCTTTTCAAAGAATTAGCTCTTGGTTTCATTGATCCTCTGTATGTTTTTTAGCCACTATGTCATTTATTTCCACTCTGATCTTTATTATTTCCTTCCTTCTACTAGCTCTGTGCTTTACTTGCTGTTCTTTTTGTAGTTCTTTTAGTTGCATGGTTAAGTTGTTTATTTGATCTTTTTCTAGCTTCTTAAGGTATGCCTGTAATGCTATGAACTTCCCTCCCAGTACTGCTTTTGCTGTGTCTCATAAATTTTGAGTTGTTGTTTGCTCATTTTCATTTGTTTCAAGGATATTTTTATTTCTTTCTTGATCTCATTGTTAACCCATTTGTTAGTTAATAACATCCTATTTGAGGTTCCATGTGTTTGAGTGTTTTTCAGTTTCTCTATTATAGTTGATTTCTAGTTTCATGCCATTGTGATCAGAGAAGATGCTTGATATGATTTCAATCTTCTTAAATTTGTTGAGACTAGTTTTGTGCCTTAACATGTGGTCTATCCTAGAGAATGTACCATGAGTACTTGAAATAATGTATATTCTGTTGCTTTAGGGTGAAATGTTCTGAAGATATCCATTAAATTCAGTTGATCTAGTGTGTCCTTTAAGTCTGCTTTTTCTTTGTTAATTTTCTTTCTTTCTTCAGGATCTATCCAGTGATGTTAGTGGCATATTGAAATCTCCTACTATTATAGTATTGCTGATGATCTTTTTGTCCATTAAAATTTGCTTTATATATTTAGGTGCTCCTATATTAGGTGCATAGATATTTATAATGGTTATATCTTTCTGTTGGATTGCTCCTTTAATTATTATTTAGTGACTTTCTTTATTTATCCCTTAATATAGCCTTTGTTTCAAAGTCCATTTTGTCAGATATAAATATGGCTACCCGAGCTTTTTTTTTCATTTCCATTTGCATGATATATTTTTTTCCAACCTTTTACTTTCTTTTTTTTTTTAATTTTAATTTCTTTTCAAAGCCAGAAATGGGGAGGCAGTCAGACAGACTCCTGCATGCGCCCAACTGGGATCCACCTGGCATACCCACCAGGGGGCGATGCCCTGCCCATCCGGGGCATTGCTCTGTTGCAACCAGAGCCACTCTAGCACCTGAGGCAGAGGCCACAGAGTCATCCTCAGCGTCTGGGCCAACCTTGCTCCAATGGAGCCCCGGCTGCGTGAGGGGAAGAGAGAGACAGAGAGGAAGGAGAGGGGAAGGGGTGAAGAGGCAGATGGGTGCCTCTCCTTTGTGCCCTGGCCGGGAATTGAAACTGAGACTCCTGCACACCAGGCCGATGCTCCACCACTGAGCCAACCGGCCAGGGCCCCAACCTTTTACTTTCAGTCTATGTGTATCTTTTGTTTTGAGGTGGGTGTCTTGTAGACAGCATATGTATGGATCCTGTTTTCTTATCCATGCAGCTATCCTATGTCTTTTGATTGGAGCATTTAATCCATTTACATTTAAGGTTATTATTGATATGTAGTTGTTTATTGCCCTTTTATTCTTTAAATCTACATTCTTCTTTTTCTAGATTTTTTCCCACTTGTTCTGTTTACAACAGACCCCTTAACATTTCTTGCAGCATTGGTTTGGTTGTAATGAACCAGCTTTTATTATTCTTTCTTTATCTGTTAGCTTTGGTATTTTAATTATGATGTGTTTTAGTGTATCAGGGGTCCCCAAACTTTTTATACAGGGGGCCGGTTCAGTGTCCCTCAGACCATTGGAGGGCCACCACATACAGCGCTCCTGTCACTGACCACC
Source organism: Saccopteryx bilineata (assembly GCF_036850765.1). Taxonomy (NCBI): domain Eukaryota; kingdom Metazoa; phylum Chordata; class Mammalia; order Chiroptera; family Emballonuridae; genus Saccopteryx; species Saccopteryx bilineata. The sequence continues at coordinate 91,748,733 of NC_089492.1, forward strand.
AATGAATGAGGTGCCCCTTCCAGAAGTGTGGCGGGGGACTGGATAAATGGCCTGAGGGGGCTGCATGCAGTCCACGGGCCGTAGTTTGGGGACACCTGGATAGGTCTCTTGGAGTCCTCTTTAATGGGATTCTCTGTGCTTCTTGAACTTGTGTGACTTTTTCCTGCGTCAATTTAGGGAGGTTTTCAACTGATTTCTTCAATCAGGTTCTCTATTCCTTGCTCTTTCTCTTCTCCTTTAGGAACCCCTATGATGTTATTTCTTTTCATATTGTCACAGAGCTCTCTTAGAGTTTCCTCTGACTTTTTGAGCCTCTTTTCTTTTTGCTGCTCCACTTCTGTGTTTTTGTTTATCTTGTCTTCTAAATTGCTGATCCAATCCTCTGCTTCATCCAGCCTGTTTTTAATTCCTTCTAGTGTTTTCTTCATTTCTGATATTGTATTTGTCATTTCTGACTGGTTCTTTTTTATGATTTCAATGTCCTTTTTGATGCTTCTTATCTCTTTATTTAGGTGTTTATTATATCCATCCCTTGTTACTCTAAGATCCTTGAAAATCCTAACAATCATTATTTTAAACTCTGCATCTGGTAATTTGTTTTTTTCCATCCCATTCAGTTCTTTTTCTGGGGATTTCTCCTGTTGATTCATTTGGATTGCATTTCTTTGTCTTCCCATTTTGTCTGTGTATACACTCTTCTTTTGGATGTGTTGTTTTTGTAACTAGCTGGGTCTAGGGTTTGTATTGTCTGCCTACAATTTTCAGTTGTGTTGTTTCTATGTCTTCTTGGGTTGGCATCAACTGTTGTTTGTAATCTTCCATGGGCTACTTATCTGCTATCACTATTCTTTTTGCTATTTGTGTCAGCATTTTCTATGTCTTAGCTGGGTCAGGTGTGAGGAGCCCTTCTTTAAGCTACTACTCTAACAAGAGTTGTTAGGTCCTGAACTGATGCTCTCCATATCTGGCCACTGGATGTGCCTGCCCTGGTCAGAGCCTGATGCAGATCAGTGGGGGTCACTGCCTATGACTGGCTCTTATCAACCTTTTTGGAGCTACAGGTGATCAAGATCTTGTGGCTGTCTCTGCTTGGCCCAGGTGCCATTGTAAATATTAGCTGCACTCTTAGGCTAGCTTTTATCTACTCTTGGCCTGGGAGGAGTTCCTTTAAAAGTTCAAGTTTTCCTCAGATCTGCTTTCTGCTGCCTCTTATTGCTGGCTAATTGTTGGACTCACTACTGTAATTCAGTGATTAGGTATGGTACTGAATGTGGCTTTCCCCTTAGCCTCAGATGTCATTCTATCCAGACTTTTTTAATTTTTTTATTTTATTTTTTTCTTTTTTTTTCAGCACTCAGAACTGTGTGGTCACAGGTGTCCACTGTGTGTGGTCTTTGTGGTCCTGATGTGTGGTCTGTCTAATGCCCCCCCCCCTTCCACCACCGCTGTTGCTGCGTCGGGCATTTTGGCTTGGGTGCTGCTGCCTCCAGCCCGCCTCTGCCACTTGCGGGACCACACGAACCCTTTCAGACCACCTCTGCTGTAGCCCTGGCCTCAGCCGCCGTCAAGGGCAGGCACACACCATAGATAGGATTATGCACAAACTCAGACCTCTGCGTCAGCTGCTGTGGCCTCCACCTCTGCTTGCGGATCTGCACGCAGCTTCTTGGACCACTTCCACTGTCATCCGGGCTCCCTCTGACACCACAGGCAGGCCCGTGCCATGGGCAGGATTGTGCATGAGCTCGGACCTCTGTAGTGGCTGCCATTGCCCCACCACTGTGGGTGGGCCTGTGTGCGCCTGCTTGGATTGCCTCCATTGTTGCCCTGCCTAACGCCACTGGCGGGCTTCTGTGCTTGCTTCGACCTCTGCAGGGGCCTCCACCTCCGTGGGCCAGCGCGCAGGCTTGTTTGGACCCCCTGGCTCCTGCAGCTGCGCTCTGGCGAGCACTCAGCATCATGTGAGGGGTGTAACTCAGTTCTCAGCACTCACTACCTGTGTCCCTAATGTGCTGCCTGCCTCTAAGTGCTTCTTTGTTCTGACTGGAGCAGGAGAGCCTCTGCTAGGAGGGGTAATTTCTTCCCTTTGCTGGTGTTACTGCTCTATGAAAAATTTTCACTTTACATTTGGGGAGTCATTCAACCCAGGGTTAGAGTGTTCATCCCTCAAAGTGTCACCCCCTGTGCCTTTGAGACCACACTCTCCCCTGGCAACTTCAGTCTTCCCAGCGCTTCCCACTCCCAGAGCCCCAGGCAGGTGGCTGTGGGAGAGGTTCTCCATGTGGTTCCTTTAAATGGAGCCTGGGTCTGAGAGTTCTGTCTCCTTCTCTCAAACAGTATCTAGGCTCCATTCTCAGCCAAATACAGTCCGTTCGCCTCTTCCAGGCTCCAGGGTTCTAGGTTGGGACTCCGGTTCTGGGGCTGAGGACCCACAACTTGCCGGGTACTCCTCCCTACCCTAGAATCCCTCCGGGCTGCGGCTCACTCCCAGGAGTGGGGCAGTCCCTTCTCTGTCTCTGCCTTTCCTACCAGTCTCAGTGTGGGTTCTTTAGTGATCCTTGGCTGTAGAATCCACTTAGTTTAGTCCAAAGTTGGTCTTTTAAGATGACTGTTCTCAAAATTAAGTTGTAATCCACTTTGGTTTTGCAATGCAGAGTTGGAATGTCCGCTTACTCCATGGCCATCTTGTCTCTCTCTCTCTCATGATGATTTGTTTCTCTGAGCTTAATTTCCTTTCTTATAATCGAAGAGCTTGGTTTAAGTATTCTTTAGAGGTACCTCCAACTAAATAACCTCATGGTTTCCTAAAGGGTTTTGCAGGCAACCGTTAACTCCAGATCTTAGAATGTGAGGTCTTAAATTGAACTTAAACCTTCATGGGCACTGTCTCTGCTACATACAGTGTGTATAATTTGCAAGCTTATTTGTGAAATTGGCAAAAAATTCTTTCTTATTATAAGTTACTCTGAAGATTAAATTATATGCATTTGAAATGATTAGCAGATAGCCAGGCTCAGGGTAACACTAAATAAATGTTGCTATGGTGGGGGGTAAAGGTGCAGGTATTATTACTACACACAAGATCATCTGATACTTTTTAACCTTCACAGTGAGAAATGAAATGTGATGAAAAGAATTGATTCTAAGCCTTATCCTGGTGAACATCACTAATCTCCATACCAAGTATGAATGCAGAAAAGTCAATTTTCCATTTCTAAGCATAGAGAATATTTTAAGGTGATTTTTTTCCTTTGGGTCAAAAGAAATGCTCTTTGCTTAGGGGTGCCAAGGCAGGTTCACATATGTAAATACTTTTCTTAAGATTTAGTCTAGTGGAAAAATTATCTACGTGTATATAGATGTGCATGTTTGTCAATGTGTTTATCAGTTATATTTGTAAATATTTTTTTCAAGTGATGTACAGTCCAAGTTTGAAAAAAAATAATAGAAGTGAAATGTTTTTCCTATCCTGGTTTTATTCGTTTTTCTACAACCTCCTCAAAATCCCCCCACAAAATTTAGCTATTTTTATTAGTTTCTTATGTACATGTCCCGGTTTTTTAAAATTGAAACTTAATTCTTTCTGCTGTTTTCATAAAAAGTAGCGTATCCTATGCATTTCAATACCTTGCTCTTTTTTTAGCATTCTTCTTTTCTTTTTTTAATTTTTAATTTAATGTGTTGACATGGTTTCAAGTGTCCTACTCAACATAACACCCTTTATAACCTGCAACATGCCCCCCATACCCCAGGGAAAGTCTATTTCTATCCCCATTGCCCCCACCTTGTCTCCAAACCTTCACCTCCATTGCCCTCTGGCTATAGCTAACCAGTTCTCTAGATACACAATATGGCTAATCCCTTCACCTTCTTTTTGAATGTAACTTTGTATCCTGTAAAATTTTCCACCTAGCTGGGCAGATTGTATTTTTGAAAATAGTAGCAACAATAGCTTCCCATGTCACCTGTTCCTCTTCCAATGTCTCTTTGACAGTCTTCTTAAGAGATCCTTTGATTTCCCCTCTCCTTGAAGCTGAACGGGATATTGTTCATGGAAGAAGTGCTACTATGTGATAAGGGTAAGACAAAAGAGTCAATACAGCTTCCTCCTGGCTTTCTTTCTAGGATGGTTCTATTGGAACTCAGACACCATGCTGTCAGGAAGCCTAAGCAGTTACATGGAAAGGCCATGTGTAAGTATTGCAGCTTGAACCCCAGCTGAGGTTTCAAATCCAGCATTCAGCACCATACTTATGAGTGAGCAGACCTTCCCAGTATTTCAGCCTCATGTAGTGGAGTCAATTCCCAGGCTTCAAGTTTTTCCATTTAAACCCCATTAAGGATGGAAGAGAATAAGCTGTTCCTATTTTGCTCTTTCAGAATTCTTGACGCAGAGAATCTATTCACATAATAAAATAATTGTTGTATTACATTACTAAGTCTGAAGTGGTGTGTTATGTGGCAGTAGTAACTAGAACAGAGTTTTTGTATTTTTTTTTGCATGTTTATAGTATTCTATTGTTGAGCTATACCATATTTAATTACATCTCTATAGATTACAACTTGCATATATTTTGAGTTTTGAATATAAATCCTCTGATAAAAAAATCTTGTAAATATTTTAAATGGAGTCAGGCATATGTATGAATAAATTTTCTGAAGTGGGATTTTTGAGGCACGGATAAATGAATTTGGAAGTTTGATTGATATTCCCAGCTGGCTTTTATATGGGTTGTATGCATTTACATTTACACATGAAGTATCTAAGAGGGCTTGTCTCAATGCAGTCTTTCTAAAGTATTTGTGGAAAACCTATGGTTTTTTGGTATTCTAATAAATTTTTAAAATGGTATTTTGAAATTATAATTTACATGATTTTTACCATGTATAAATTTGAACAACTTCCTGTATGAATATTCTTTTATGTAATTCATCTTTTTATATCTTACTTAAATTTATAAGTGAATACTCATATATATATTAGGTGAATTAGTCCTGAATCTGCAAAGTGATTTGCAAATGCTTTTCTTATAATTTTCTTTTGACTTTCTTTATCATATTTTGTATAATGTTGAAGATTTTGACTTTTATACAAGTAACAATATCAAATGGAATCACATGAGACTCTTAACAGGCAAAACAATCTTGAATTGGTAAAACAGAGTGGGAAACATCATATGTCCTGATTTCAAAGTGCATTATAAAGCTCCGGTAATCAAAACAGTAGGGTACTGGCATAAAAACAGACAGACAGACAAATGGAACATGATAAAGAACCCTGAAAAAGAAGGAAATCCTGCCATTTGTGACAAGGTGGATGAACTTGGAGGACATGATACTAGGTGCAATAAGTCAGACACAGAAAGACAAATACTACATTATCTTTCTTATATGTGGAATCAGAAAAGTCAGAGAGTAGAAAAGTGGTTGCCAAAGGCTGAAGGATGAAAGAAATGGGGAGATGTTGATTAAAAGGTACAGACCTTCAGTTATGTAGGATGAATAAATTCTGGAGTTCTCATTTACAGCATGGTGACTATAGTTAAGAATACCATATTGTATATATAGTACATGAAATTTACTAAGAAAATAGACCTTAAGTGTTCTCACCACATACACACACACACACATACACACACACACACACACACACACGTAAAGTAACTATGTGAGATGATGGATATATTAATGGGCTTGATTGTGGTAATCATCTCACAATGTACACCTTAAATTCATAAAAAATTTAGTTGTTAATTATATATCAATAAACCGGAAGTAATAAAAATAAAGAATGAATGTGGAACTGGAGTAAACGTTTTTTTATATTGTTTTCAGATAACGATGTATTTTTTGAAGGAACTCAATAATATGATGGGTTTCAGACTTGAACCATCCTCTTTTCAATTATTTTTAGGTTTTGATTTCATTGTTTAATTGATTTGTAAAGTAATTTGAACATTTTCTTTCAGTTCCACTGAAATCATCTCCTGCTTATTGGTTTGCCTAAAATAGTGTGTAAGTTGTGTCCCAAAGGTCACTAGAAAGCTTTGAAAGATGAAAGTGTTCTGGAACTTAAAGACCTTGAGAAACACCTGGCTTTAAACGTTAGAATCAGGGCTTCTGATTTAGTACTATAATTATAAAATTTTTAACAGTCTGAAGAAGCCACTTAAAATTTCATTTATCCTTTTCTTCATTGAATGTGGGAATCACTTGTGGTACTTGAAAATTTGTGATTCACAAAGATCTTAGAACATATCTTTCATGAATATCAAATAAGTAGTTGACAAAAGCATGTGTTCAAAATAAACATACAAAGGTTGACCTCTGTGTTCTATCTCCAGATCTGTCATTCCTCACCGCCCCCTCAACTTCCAGCTACATTAATTAGAAACTGCTTAAGTTTTGCTTCTGGTTACAGATGGACCTCTCTTTATTTCTTCTTCCTTGTCCTTGCCTTTTTAGATTGCAGTAAACTATTCACTTAGTCCTGCTGCCTTGTATTCTAAGAGTCTGCTTGTGGGTTTCTTTATTTTTTTCAATTGAATATTTCTTTCCATTGTTTTCAAAGAGTCTTTTGTGTGGTAAAGCATTTGAGATCTTGTATGCCTATGAATGTTTTTATTCAGCATTTACAATTAAATCATAGTATCGGTGGATATCCAGTCACAGGTTAAGCATTCTTTTGCTTCAACACCTTACTACTACATTTTTCTAGAAACGTTAAACAATTTTCCTTTCTGCATATTCTTTCTACTTTCATTTATATATATATATATATATATATTACTGGTAATTATGATAAATTGTTGCAGATATATTTTAGAAATAACTTTTTCATTTTCTTTTATCATTCCTAGATGTCTATTGTGTAAACATTAAAATTTTCTTTTGAATATGTATTCCTTTATTCTTCTTATTGAATTTATTGAGGTGACATTGCTTTAAAAAAGTATACAGGTTTCAAGTGCACAATTCCACAATATCTTTTGAATTTTTAAATCTCTGTTATTCCTGATAACTTTTGAGAGTGTTTCTTTATTAGCTATTCCAGGAAACAGTTTTGTTATCCTAGCATGTATATTTTGTTTATCTTGTCTGTGAAATTCTTTATTTTTGAACTCATATTCCTACTTTGTCCTGCTTTGAGTGACTGATGTCTTCACGTCTCTCTTTCATGGTATTTCTCAAATGCTTATTTAAAAATGTAAACTATCTGGTACAATATCTGTGCCTCATCTAACATAGGTTGTTCATTCTAAACTCTCTCCTTTCAGTTGTGGCTGTGGCCCTCAGTATCTAGTTATTCTTGCTGAAGCTCGTTTTACCCTAGGAATATCAGCTGTCTTTGTTGATACAGGATGGATAAGAGGACGAATAGTATATGCCATTGCAATCTGACCTTGACCATCCCATGTTATCCTCATATGAGGGACAACTCTGCCTTCCTTAAAAACATCTCTTATCTCTACCATGGATTCTGATATTTTGCAAGAGAACTTTGCATCCTTTGTTATACTTGCCATTTTGGTTTATAGATTAAATATCCACTTAACAAATCAACAACATTCCCACAATATCAAGACTACCTTTCAGCAAAAAGGACTATGTTGTTCATCTCTGTCTCTGGTGTCTTCAGTGTTCTCACACACATGGCAGGTACTTAGCAAATGTTTGTTAAATGAATAAAACAGTAATCTGTAAAGTCAATTGCAATAAAATTACCAGTGTTATTTTCTTTTTGAGGAATGTGTCAAAGTCATTCTTAAATTTATATGAAATTATAAAGGCTAAATATAGCTATGGTCACGTTGAAAACAGAGAATGAGGGAGAAATTATCTTGCTAAATAGTAAAATAAATTATAGAGCCACAGTAACAGAAATAGTCAATGGTTATGTGATAATAAACAAATAGGTCATTGGAATAGAGATAAAGAACAGGGCACCCAGGAACTGTTTAAAATACAAATAAACTTTATATATCTATTTGCTTTATGGATTTCTCTCTCTGCGTGTATTTATAAATTTCTTCATTTTTCTGTGGCGTTTTCGTTGGTTCCACTTTTGTTCTAATTTGAAGGAGTTAATCAGTATTTTGTAAACTAGTCAGTGCCTTGACAGTTTAAACATGGAAAACATCTTCTCGTCTGTCACATTTCATGTCAAGATGGAATGCTAAGGGTAATTCCTGGAGACTAGAGAGAATGCGGCAATTTTCCGGAGAAAAAGCTTTCTTAAAAATGAGAAAGACACTACTAGAATAAAATACACCTAATTACAGAGCTTGAGGCCAAATGTTGATGTCATCTTAGAATAAACCTTGAGACTTCAAAGACACGTTTTGTGATGGCAGGCCCTTCACGGCCATATCCTTTGACCTTATTAAGACGTCCTGTGACGTTCCCACACCTGAAGGGAATACTTGAGCACAGTGAAGAATAATGTCTCAAATCCTTTGCCTGGCCCAGCAGGCCTTTGCAGGTCTGTCTAGGTCTGTCTCTCATCTGCTTCTGTTCCCTCACATGACCTTATACATCAGCCATACTAAATGACTATTAGGTTATTATAATAAATTCTGGTTCACAGATTCACGGAAATAGCTTTCCAGATTGCTTTCACTTATTTTATAATGAAGTCGATAGTGAATTGCTTCTTGTCATCCTTGGAACCACTGACAAAACTCATTTTCAACTCTCTATTTCACTAAAATGTATGTATGCATATGCATTTGTGAGTGTGTTCTTTTCTATTATGGGTTGAATTAATGCCTCCGCAGATTCATATATGGAAATCCTAATTCCCAGTACCTTAGGCCTCAGAATGTGACTCTTTCTGGAAATAGGTTTGGTACCCAACTCTTTCTGGAAATAGGTTGAGTAATGAGTTACCCAGATATAATTAATTACCCTGATGCAGTTAGTTTAGATGAGATCATTAGGGTAGGTGTTAATCCTCTTTGACCAGTGTCTTTATAAAGAGTAAGTTTAGACTCAGAAATGTGCAGAAAGAAAACACTATGTCAAGAGACTAAGGGACTATGTGGTCATCTAAAAGCCAAGAAGAGAGTTCTGGAAGAGATATTTCTCTCACAGTCCTCTGAAGAAACCAACCCTGCTGATACCTTGATTTCAGACTTCTAACCTCCAGAACTGTGAGACAATAAATTTTCATAGTTACAGCTACCGGCCTGTGGTACAGTATTTTGGCAGCCCTAGTAAAGTATTATATCTCCATCCCTTAAATTAGCAATTAACTTCCTTTGAGAGCCATTTTGATTAAGATATAGAGGTTTCGAGTTGTTTGATTTTTTATTTTGTTTTTACTTTTTCTTAAAATGACACATCTTAAAAATAGTTACTTGTTATTAACAGTAAGTAGAAAACCACAAACTACATTAGATGTGGGTGCTGATGGTACATTTAATTTTATTTACTAGCTATGTAACTATTTCCTACAGAGCAGCCTCACCAAGTAATTAATTTTTAGATTTTATAAAAAAATAAGTTATAGATTACTAAATGTCATGGACTTTCTGGGTCATTTGCATGTATTAAATATGTTCATTTTAAATCCACATGCTAAAAGTCTACATGTAATAGTTCTCTAAGGGACCAGAAATGAACTGACCTGAGACAGAGTGACAAATAGTGGAGAAAATTGTGTTGTGGATATAACTCATGGTTTGTTTGTTCGTTCATTCATTCACTGATTCAACACAAATTGTATTGGGTGCCATATTGTGATTCAGTGATGTAAAGATAAGGGTGATAAAATCCAATGGGAAAGGAGCTATGGGAACAAGGAGGAGTGCCTCCGTGTAGAGGGGGTGGAATGGAGGAAAAGGAAGTTTTGAGTTGAGAACTGAGTGGCCAGAGTGGGAGAGGAGGGGAGGATTTCTTTCCCAGGCAGAACAAACAGCATATTCTAATGAATTCAGGCTTGGGAATCAGATATGTTAAAGACTGGTGCCAGGTCAAGGGACTTAAATATAATATATTTAAAAATAATAGAAAAAGCCTGACCTAGAGTGTCGATCTGGAATTCTGAGGTCTCTGGTCCAAGACCTCGGACTTACCGAGTCAAGGCACATGTGAGAAGCAACTATGAGTTGATGCTTCCTGCTTCCCCCTCCACTTTTCTCTCTTTCTAAAATCAATAAATAATATCTAAAAAGAAAATAGTAGCACAAGATGCTAGGGAGATTGTTGGTATGAGATTGGATGGGGTCTTGAATGTCATGCTTTCAGTCAATGATATGATATAAAACAACCATGGTAGTGACACAAGAAGTCCATGGTGCATGTAGGACACCAACTGTTGGAGAACCCTCATGTTTTCTAGTTGACCTTTCTCCAGATGTTCCAAAGGAAAACCTACTACTCCTGTCATACCTAGAACTGTCTATGGCATCTTGAATGCATGAGAAGTAGAGGTCATTCCTTCATTCCACACCTTTTAATTGAGATCTTCTTAGGATGAACAGAATAGAGCCCCAGGCTTTAAGGTGGAGTAAAGGTGGTGAACTAAGAGTGACTTAGATACTTTGTTTTTTTTAAATTACTGTTGAGGGGAGCTCTAAAGCATGCCTTTAGATGAGTAATACAGAAAGAATATGCTCAATGTTTAAGAGAGGGACTGGATAACAAAAATTGAAAAGGAGGGAGCCGTTCTTCCAAGGATAGGGTCAGGCAATGATTTACTTGGCTTCAAGAAGAGGTAAGAGTGAGCTCTTCAGAAAAAAATTTCTTCCAGATGAGAAGGGACATAACACTATATATTTTTTCCTTTAATTTTCTCTCTCTCTCTCTTTTTTTTTGAGAACCAGCTGTGTTTGACATTGTCCTGGATCTTTTGCCCATGGTATCTTATGTAATCTTCACAATACTCTTTGAGGTAGGGATCTTCATCTTCGTTTTATAGCTGGGAAACCCAGGCAATGGAGCTTTCCTTAACTTGGCAATAGATAGTTAAACTTGGGTTTATTAATTGTTCGAGAATACTCTCCCTGGTCTTCTCATAGAAAATATATCAATTCTAAAGACCAGTTACAACTCTCCCTGTCACAGTGTCATTAGACTCTGTAGCCCAAACCCAAATTCAAAACGAGTCTTATTCCCTGGACTTTGAAATCATAGGTAAATCTGTATAATTTAAATCTTTTAGCTGTAAGCTATTCTCTATATTAATACTCTATTTTCACAGGTAGCAATAAAATAATGTATTTTTTCTCTAGAAACATAATATAAACCCTGTATGCAAGGGCCATAAATTTTAATGTGTTTTTGTTGTTGTTGTTGTTTTTTCCTGAGTCCTCTGTTATTCTAGGCCAGTTGATCTCAAGATCATATGGCCACACCCAGGCCACAAAAGAGCAAGCTGGTGCAGAATCCAAAGTGGCATATTGAAGATTGCAAGATGTTTGTTTGCCTAGTCAGAGACAACTACTGTTAGACCCAGGATAAAACAGAAAATGAGAGGGCCTTTACTCAGAAAACAGGAAAATATGCCATTACAGGGTCTAAAATAAAATGCTTCTTCCTTCCTTTAGGGGTCTCTCTCTCACTCCTGACTTGTCATAGTGTCTCTTATTTACTGCTCAGTGTCATTCTAGGTATGGAAAATTTTATTTTGAACAATTAGCATGAATATTGTCATTTATCTTCATATTGCTCAATGCCAGTTTCAAATGCAAATTTAAAAGCATTTAATTGTATGTGGTACCACCAACATAACACAATTTATATTTCTCAGCACATGCATATATTTTGTATGAGAGGGAAGATATGCACCTAAATAATTCAAATCTTTTAAAAATTTCACTAATTGACAAATGAACATCTACCAACATTGTCTATTTTTAGCTTCTTGATGAATGAGAAGTACTGAGAGGTAAGGAAGGACATCGTAGGTTTCCTTGGTCATTGCATCTGTTAGAACATCATTAACTTCTTTCTGAGTTTGAAGCAAGTTCTTGTAGTAAAGAAAAGCATAGCCTCTGGAAGCTCTCAGTGCCCCTGCTTACTTAGTTGGAGATATAACACACTTATTTTATACTCACTTTGAGTCTAGTACAACTACCATGCATCCTGTATTCACCAAAATGCTGTATGCATGGGGAATTTCCAATAATATTTTAATAGGATGTCAAAGAACAGAGAAAACATGCATATTTGCATATTGCATTTACCTCTTTTACTCAAAACCATGCTTCATTGTTCTTTTGGACTTCACTTACAACGCACAAGTTTACAGGTAAATTATTGAGAATTTCAAGGCAATGGCAGCAGGGCATTTAACCAAACACAAGGCCCGTTGGGATGTGGATCCCTGTGAGAGTGCACAGGTTGCATACCCATGAAACCAGCCCTTGCCTGGACCAGTCAAGGATTCCCACTTTGGCATCACCCAATGATGATAGCATTGCTGCCTGATGAGAAAGAAGAGATACTTCAGTGACAAAGGGCTCATGGATGCAAGCCCAAAGCCACCAATAAGCAATTTCATGAGTTTCTATACTGAGGGCAATACTGCTTGTACATTTTAATTCTGATAAGAGGAGAGGCAATGTAAGGGGCTGGTAGGTGCTGTGCAGTGGCATTCAGGAGCCCTGTGCTCTGGTACCAGCTTTGCCATCAATGAGCATGACACAACCCCTCTGAGTGTCAATGTTCCCATCTATAAAATAAAGAATACTGACTACCTCTGTGAAAGTAAATAATAGATGATATATGTGTCTAGTAGGTAGTAACACATGTAGCTTTTCTTTTTCTTTTTTCTTTTTTTTTATATGTTTCTTAAGCTGGAAACTTTTGGGGAGAGACAGTCAAACAGACTCCCACATGTGCCCCACCGGTATCCACCCGGCAGCCCACCAGGGGGCGATGCCCCGCCCACCAGGGGGCGATGCCCTGCCCCTCCGGGGCGTCGCTCTGTCGACCAGAGCCACCCCAGCGCCTGGGGCAGAGGCCAAGGAGCCATCCCCAGCGCCCAGGCGATCTTTGCTCCAATGGAGCCTCTCTGCGGGAGGGGAAGAGAGAGACACAGGAAGGAGAGGGGGAGGGGCGGAGAAGCAGATGGACGCTTCTCCTGTGTGCCCTGGTCCTGGCCGGGAATCGAACCTGGGACCTCCGCACGCCAGGCCGACGCTCTACCACTGAGCCAACCGGCCAGGGCCCACATGTAGCTTTTCATGCCCATTTGGAGATGTGTTGAGTCTATGCTTATAAGAACACTAAATCAATAGCACTTTTCTGAAGAAAATCTGGAAGGAGGGTTAAACGCTTCTGCCACTTGGGTCCAGCGCTTCTGTTCTACAGATAGCACAGGCTGACTTTTGGGGAGATCATGTCTCTCCATATTCATTAGGTTTTATAATCTCAGTGCATTAGTAACACTACTGAAACTGTATTTTTGATAATTATCAATTATTTAATTATAGAGTTGTCCAGATGGGAGGAAACTGTGCATAAGTTTCAGCTTTGGAGTCTGTTATAACCTCTAGTTAAAGTTGCCTAGGATACACATACAGGTATACATGTACATGTATTATTTCATCTTCCTCAAATGAATTATATTCAACTTTCTTCATTTTTTAGCATGCGAATAAATCTACCTCTCATTTCCTAGGAGACTAAAGAAACCAGCAAATGATGGCCAGTCTGCTGCTTTGATTCCTTCTCCCCTCTGCCAAACTGGTGTAGTGTTTATTTGTGCTCAGTTTTCTTTTCATTCTGTAAGTCTGCAATTGTTACAATCCCTGATGCATGCCTATAAGGATTTATAAGAATATATTCCTGGCTGGACGAGTGATTGCATGGTACGTTTTACATTTGACATCTGACCAAAATACACCTCTCCAAAGGACAAGAGAAAGAAGGGGAAAGGAGAAAGGAATAAGAAAGCGCCCCAAGAGGCCCTTGGCTTTCAAGGAAGCACTAGACAAGCTGGCTGCTTTACCAGAGCCTCAGGCTGAGAGCCTAGAGCCAGAAAGGAGTTACACACACACACACACACACACACACACACACACACCCCTTCAAAGTACCTGGCCTGGTCTGGGGATTTGTTGACATAGATCGAAGATTCTTTCTGATCCTACCATTTCCTCCCCACCCTCAAGTATTCTCCCTCTACAATCCACAGCTGAAAGTGAAATAATCCAGTCATAAAAAGACAAGGACCATATGATTTAATTCATGTGTGGAAGCTAATGAACAAAATAAATTAACAAGCTAAATAGTCGTCAGACTCATAGATACAGAGCAGGCTGACAGCCTAGGGGTAGGGGGCGAAGGGGGTGTAGGTCTGTGAGCTGGAGGTGGAGGGATTGAGCAAAAAAGAGGAAAATCTAATGGGCGGACAATAGTGTGGTGATTGCCGGGGGAAAGGGAGTGGGGGGAGGTGGAGGACGGTCTTGGGGGGATAAATGGTGATGCGCGGAGACTTGACTTGGGGTGGTGAACATATAGTAGAGTGTACAGATGTGTAGTAGGATTGTGCACCTGAAACCTATTTAATTTTGTTAACCAGTGTCACCCCAATAAATTCAATAAAAAGAAAAAATAAAAAAGAAATAATAAAATACACAACTGGTTTTGAACAATGTTCCATGTCTGCACTAACAATAATATTTCTTAACCCCCCTAGCAGCTTTCTACTCCTAAGCCTAGGATATATGACTAAATATTTTTTAAAGAGCAACTTAATGCTTTTCTTCTCTTTAACTTTGAACTCCTTCCGAGGAGTTTGTCTTTCCTGATATTGAATGAAAAGTTTTTATAGTTTCTCTTGGTTTCCCATATACAAGAAAAAAAAAAAAAGCTCTAGATTACATTTGATCATAAGGTCAGTAATTAAAATGTATCCTCCAGAGCAATGAATTTTAATCTTTTTCCTCTCTCATGGCACACATAAACTAATTACTAAAATTCTACAACACACGAAAAAATACATTTCTTGTCGATCTGAAAAAGATAAAAGGTATAATTTTGATTCAGTTACATCACATGGGACAGCTATTGTTGTATTGGCTGTTGTCATTTTCTTTTTTTTTTGTATTTTTCTGAAGTGAGAAGCACGGAAGCAGAAAGACAGACTCCCGCATGTCCCCGACCAGGATCCATTCGGCATGCCCACTAGGGGGTGATGCTCTGCCCATCTGGGGCATTGCTCCATTGCAACCAGAGCCATTCTGGTGCCTGAGGTGGAGGCCAGGGAGCCATCCTCAGTACCCGAGCCAACTTGCTTCAATGGAGCCTTGGCTGTGGGAGGGGAAGAGAGAGATAAAAAGAAGGGAGAGGGGAAGGGTGGAGAAGCAGATGGTCGCTTCTCCTGTGTGCCCTGACTGGGAATTGAACCCGGGACATTCACATGCTGGGCCGACACTCTACCACTGAACCAACCAGCCAGGGCTGTCATTTTTATATTTGACAACCTAAGGGAAAAGAGACCAGTGCCTCTGACTAAATAGTCAGGTATTGTATGTTTGAAAAATTCTTGTTGGCAAACCGATTGAAATCGCTGCTCCAAAGTAATCAACATTTCTTACTGAATTTCAAGTTCACAGATCTCCCTTCTTCAGGTGGGGCCCTGCAGTGGTGGGCAGTGGATGTTTCTTCTCTTTTTCCTAACCACATGTCTTTTACTATTCCTCAGGGAGTCTGTGGCTCCAAGATCAGAATGAGACCATGGAGGACTGCTGGGTGGTAGAAAACAGCTCTGTTGACCCACGTTTGAACTGGCACGTGGCCCTTTCTGGTCTTGACAGTTGCTTATAGCTGATGCTCTCACATGGGATGCTCTTCTATGTTTATAGAAAACCCACTTCTCCAGAAGGAACCCATTTCTTAGAAAGAGGTGAAGTACCTCTTTGGGTTGACCACTTAAGTAAAAGCTGTCTTTTTATGCGCAAACTCAAATTACCCCAGGCTGAATCCTGGTAAGTGGTTCGTATTTTGGCCCTTGGCACATACTATTTTGCTCTAGGACTTTGGGCTTTAATCTCATTTCAACATCCCATTGATTTGGAATGGAGAAGATGAAGGCAGGGATGTAGCATAGTGGTTAAAAGCAAAGGCTTTGTGGTCCAAGTCCTGGTTCTGAAACTAAATAGCTGTGTGACTTTGAGTAACTTGACTTTTCCAAGCCTCAATTTCTTTTTACCTATGAAATGGAATGATAATACCTAATCAAGAGGCTTATTGTGAGGGTAAGATTATTAAAATAACCAACACATATGCACTCAAGTGGCATGTGATATTATATCTGACCTCTGATCTCCCAGCAATATTTGTTCTATTCTGTGAAAGGGAGCAGGTGTTTGTTCACTTCACCTGTACATGCTCTGGAACAGTTATAAAACCAGTTTTCAAAAACACTCCAGCCAGCCATTTCAGAAGAGATCCTTACTTGATAGGCAAGATGTGCAATTTCCAAATGGACTTCATATATAATTTCTCAGGTCATCTTTGAGATGCCGCTATAAGGAAGACAGAAAAGAGTATTGTTTCCCTCTCTTCACAGATGAGGTGTTCGTGTTGCAGCAGGGACACAGGTCATAATGACAGTGCTGGACTCACAACCCAAATCATCTGACTTCCTTGTGCTTTTCGAGCTGCATTAGCTGTCCTCCTCTTCCATTGCATCATCTGTCAAATGAGCTCTGCACCTAGAAAAAAGGATGTAATTACCCGAGGCAACAGTTCGGAGGGAGGCTTTAGAAGAGGGAGAAGTGTCTCTCATGGGTTTTCATCCATGCTGGTGGCCTTCCCAAGTGAGTGGGCAGGAATGCCTCTGGTGAGGTGCAGACCTATTCTATCCCATGAGGGCGCTGGCCTCCCATTTCCTTCAGAAAGCACCGGGTTCTCTAAAAATCACCCCGTTGACATGCCATTAACAGAGCAGAACATGTTGACATCCAGCTGTTGCTTTCATTACCAATTTGTTTTAATTGGTCTCACACTGTTTTCCCCTCACTTCTTTGTACTGTGTTGGTTTAACGCTGTCTGCAGCCAGCCTGGCTTGAGCTGTAAACCTTTTATGAGGGGAACTTGCTGATGTGTGGAAAGTCACAGGCAGCTGGCTGGGCCCAGCTGGCAAGTCTGGAACATTCCAGCTCCAACCTTAACCATTTGATGATTTTGTTTCTCTTTCAATGTCTCTTTTTTGAAACTACAATTGCTAACAATTCAGAGAAGGGCTATGTCTCTGGGTGAACCTCGAACAAAATTTATTCTTAATGCACAACTAACAGATTGGTAAACTGAGAAACAGGATGAAGTTTGGAATAAAGGATGGTTACAACATTGCTGTTAAAAAAAATTTGGTGATCATGAGTAGGACTTTTTGCCATAGCCAGTGTCACAAATTAACAACTGAGCTGTGGCCCAGTGCAGACAGTGTCCTTGGAGGAAGACAGAAATCCAGATGGTGGGCTGTGATCCAGAAGTTTCAGCATCAGTCGAGACTGCAAGGTGATTACAAGGTGACGAAGGGGAAGATGGCAGCCAGGATTTGCAGAAGGTCATCGCTGGTTGTGCCTGCTAGTGGTTACTGCTCACCTGGCATAGAGAGTAGTGAGATAAAGGTTTGCTTTCTCTACAAAAACCATAAGGTAGAACTTATTCATATCACATAGCTTAGCTTTAATTTTCATTTATACTCAACTTGAGCTGTTAAACAGGAACATACACACACACATACACACACAGGACAGAGTTCCCATAGGAACAATTTATTTACTTGTATATTTAACCAATATTTATTGAGCAACACCGTCTTCTCGGGACTGTTATAACTGTTCTACGATCATGTAGAAATGAGGCTATCTCCCTCCAGGAGTTTACAATCCATTCAAAGAGATAAACTATTATGGGTAATTTCAGTGTAATGAAATATGATAAGTATTGCAAAGGTAAAAATAAGTAAAGTATTATAGAATAAGAGGTTTCTTCTGGAGGATTTATTTAAAACACCAGTAACAGTTCTTGCAGTAAAATAAAAAAAGGTTTTATTTTAAGTACAAATTACCTCAGCTGTTCATTGTACTTAAAATCGCTAAATAAATAACCCATTCCAAATACCTTGGTTTTCATTTACTTTGGTTATCGTCGGCTTCAGATTTCATTGATTTTTTTCCGCAAAAAAATTGTCTCAGTTTTCGTCAGTTGCCTCAGATTTTGTCAGCAAGCCCTTGTGACCTCACTGCTAATTTTGCGAAAACAAAGGGTGACCCACGCATTCTCCTGCTCAGTGTGGCATTGTTTCTGTTGTGTGACAATCACTCTGAGTGTCTAGCCAAACAATTCCATTGCTCTCCAGTGTTTTTCTGCTTTGTTTATTCATTGTGAATGCTAATACTATAATTACATGTAAGTGATTACTGCATATACTGTATTTGGTGTAATCTGTTTATTTTGTTTTTCAGTTTCATAGTGTACATAACACATGTAGATAAAGTCACATGTGCTCAAATCTCATTGTTCCTGTTAAGTGTTTCCCTTACTAATAAGTTAACCCTTTCCTTTTAGCTCCATCATGGGATCAAAGAAAGTCTCCAGAGCCAGCCACCCTTTGAAGAAGAAGGCCAGGAACATGATCAAGTTGGAGAAGGAAATCATTGAAAAATATGAGAATGGCTTCAAGATTGCTGAAATTGTCCACCTATATGGGAAGTAGCCATCCATGATAAGTTCCACTGTGGTGAAAAAGGAAGCAATCAAGGAGGCTAATGTAGCGAAAGGAGTGAATGCGCTAATGAAACAGAGATCGCAAACAATTGAAGATGTCAAACAGTTATTATTAATTTGAATCAATCAAAAACAGTTAAATGGTGATTCTGTTTCAGAGGCCATCATATGTGAAAAGGCCAGACTGTTGTATGCCGATCTTATTAAGAAAATGCCTGGGATGAGTGTTAGTGTACTTAGTGATTTTAAGGCCAGCAGAGGCTGGTTCAAAAAATTCAAGAGGTGCACTGGCATACACAATGTTACTAGGCACGGCAAAGGCGTGAGTTTGGACAAGTCTGAGGCCAAAAAATTTGTGTCCGAATTCAAAGATTACATAGATGCTGAAAGTTTCATCCCCCAACAAGTTGTCAACTGTGATGAAACTGGACTCTTTTGGAAGAAAATGCCAAAGAGGACATTCATTACCCAAGAGGAAATGGCACTGCCAGGACATAAGCCTATGAAAGATAGGCTAACTCTTTTGTTGTGTGGTAATGCCAGTGGTGATTGTAAAGTGTTACTGGTGCACCATTCAGAAACTCCTAGAGTGCTTAGCAGAAACAATGGGATTAAAAGTAAATTGTGTGTGATGTGGAGAGCAAACAAGAAAGCATGGGGTCACAGGCCAATTTTCATTGAGTGGTTGAACGAAGTGTTTGGCCTGAGTATGAAAAAATACCTCCAGGGTCATCAGTTGCCCCTTAAGTGCCTCCTGATAATGGACAATGATCCTGCACATTCTCTAGCTTTGGAAGACACATTGTTGGAGGCATTCAGTTTTTATCACAGTGAAATTCTTGCCTTCTAATACCACACCACTCATCCAGCCCATGGACCAGAATGTCACTTCAAATTTCAAGAAACTGTACACAAAATCAATGTTTCAAAGGTGCTTTGAGGTGACATCAGAATTGTCCTTAAGAGAGTTCTGGAAAAAACATTTCAAAATTCCCAACTGCATTAGCCTCATAGATAAGGCTTGGTAGGGAGTGACATCCAGGATGATGAACTCTGCCTGGGAGAAATTATGGCCAGAATGTGTACTTGAGAGAGATTTTGAAGGGTTTTAGCCTTCCTCCTGATGACTTTACACATGTGGTGCAGTCAATTGTTGATTTGGGGAAGTCCATGGTTTTGGGGGTGAGTAGTGAGGACGTGGAAGAGCTGGTGGATGGCCACAGTGAAGAACTCACCACTGAAGAGCTGCAAGACCTTCACCTAGAAGTGCAACAGACGGCAGATGAAGCAGTTGCTTCAGATGAGGAGAAAGACCAGGGGAGAATGTGCCTTCTTCAGAGATTAAGGACATCTTCTCCATGTGGAATAAGGTACAGAAATTTGTGGAGAAAAATCACCCAGACAAAGCTGTTTCAGGCCATGTCTACAACTCGTTTAATGATACAGTAATGTCTTGCCCCATTTTAGGCAAATCTTAAATGGGTGGCAGAAACAGACCTCTTTGGACAGCTTTCTTGTGTGACATGGGTCCACTGACTCTGAAGCTGGTCCTAGTGCCAAAAGACCAAGAAGTGAAGTGACCCCAGATAGTGCCTTGATACCCAAAGTCTTTATGGAGGGGGATTCCCTGTCCAAACAATGATATCTGCACCTCTCTTTCCCCTCCTTGCTGTCTTCCATATGCCAAGAAGAGTCTTCAGAAAGGTAAATACCATGTTACATGTTCATTTATTTTTTACATTAGTCTTTTATATTCATTTTATATTAATTTCTTATTGTTTTTAGTATTAAACACTACATTTATTCTCTATAAAATGTGTTTTTGGTATGTATTTTGGAGTGTCTGAATGAATTAATTGGATTTACATAGATTCATATGGAAAAAATTGCCTTGGTTTTTGTCGGTTTTGGATTTTGCCTATTGCTTTCAGACAGATTATCAATGAAAACCGAGGAATCACTATAGTGTCAAAAGCAAGAGGCTCTTTTAAAAAATAACTTGACATGAAAATGAGTCAATTTGGATACTTAAAAAACAAAAAGATTGGGCCCTCATAGAAGACACAAAATTAACTTATTTATTCTGTCTTGAAAGTTTAAAACTGGACAATGGGATGTGTAGTTATTTGATTAGAATCTTGAATCTTGAGTTGTAAAGGGAATGCCTTCCTGAAAAATGTGTGCATGTGTGTGTGTGTGCATGTGAATGTATTGTACATAAAAAAGATAACTATTGAGTTGTTCTTTTGATCAACACTGTCGCCAATATGCCAAACTCTATAATAGACATGGCAACTACTCAAACATGAAGAATAGTGGGCTCAGTGTGCACGCAATGCACAAATATGTGAGTAGATACTTGGAATGTTGGGTGAGTACAGTGGTGGCTAGGTAACAAACAGCTGGGACAAAGAAAAGAGAAGATTGAAAGCAGAGAGAGATTTCACTAGTTCATAATTTGGCCGTGGCCTATGCTGGGAGTAATTGCCCACTTCACTCCTGAAAAATGATCTATGTGTCATCTTTGGCACACTGACGCAGGTAGGTGGCCGAGGTTCTTCATGGGTTGTGACATTAATCATACTATATATTGCAAGTGTGTGAATCAGTGTAAATATATCAAAGTTGACAATTATCTGTGTGGTTTAATGATGACCTTTTATAGTGATATCCTCTTGGAATCTGACAAGTGTAGTTAAAAACTTCATAGGTTTCCTAAATTACTGGAATAAACATGTAATAAAATTTAAGTTTTGACATACCTATTTCTTTTTATTTTTATTTTACTACTTTAATTCTAATGATACTCGGTAGTTTTCTTTTCTTAATTATTTATGTTTACTTGGTATTTTTATTTATTTATTCATTTTTTTTAGAGAGAGAAGATGAGAGAGAGAGAGAGAAAGAGAGAGAGAGAGAGGCGGGGGAGGAGCAGAAAGCATCCACTCCCATATGGGCCTTGACCAGCAAGCCCAGGATTTCGAACCGGCGACCTCAGCAATCCAGGTCAATATTTTTACCCCCTGAGCCACCGCAGGTCAGGCTACTTGGTATTTTTAATCAAAAGTGGGTGTGAGGATTTGAAAATAGATAGCAAATAAATCTCTTATGTAACTCAATGATACTGGAATTCTAAATGAAATCCAATTGAATTTTGTTACAGATCCAAAATTTTAAATTAAAAAAATTTAAAATAATTGAACAGGAAAAGCTCAAAATTCCTTTCATTGTTGGTCATAAATATCTTAACAATATGTGATGTAAGGAATAAGAACTCATGATTTCTGTACCTGCTGTCAATGTATTCTATATTTTGGAGTAGAGTAGGGAACAGATTACACTGCGGAAACTCTAAGGGTTGTTAAGGAGAGATTATTTAGGTCCTGCAGTCTCCCTCTTGTTCTTAAGAACATGGGCATCAGCGGACTGCTGGACATACAATATGGGTCAGTGTGTCCAGTTCTCAAGACCACCCTCAGGTTCAATGACATTGGAAAAATTCACAAAAGCAGTTAGGATTTATTACATTTAAAGTTTCCAGGTTAAATTTGACAAAAGAAAAAAGTACATAAGGCATAATTTAGGACATATCAGGCATGGGCTTCCAGTCATCTTTCCTAGGGAGTTATACAGACTGTGTTTAATTCTTCCAGCAATGTGTGACAATACGTATGGAGGATTGTTGACCAGAGAAGCTCACCCAATTCTTTGTATCCATTTTTATGGAGGGTAGATCATGTAGGCATGAAGCACCCAAGTAGCTGACCTTAGTTACTCAGTTTCTAGATTCTCTAGAGGTCAAGTTGAGTTGGTACCACATGACCCATGGCCCCAACTGTAAAGCACATTGTTTGCATAGACAATCTGGCATGACCCAAGGCCCTCGGTAACCAAAGGCACTTTTATCAAGTGGGATACTCCAAGCGTTTACCAGTTACCTTCAAGGAGTCATTAAAATCCAGGCTTTTCTTTGGAATATGCCTGGTTTGAACATCCTAGACCCACTGAGTTAACTCTTTACTACAGTTGGCATTCCAGGGAAGGGACAGTACACACTGCATCCTCTTATATGGCACTCACAAAAAACAGTTCTGTCGGTGTGGAGATGATCAGATCACTGGGCAGTAGGCAGTTTGAGTTAGGTGCTAACTGTTCACAGAAGTTGTCAGGCAAGCCAGTTGCATTGCACACTGGGGTGTTTGGGGGATTTAGGAAGCTGAGTTTGGGCTCAGCCTCCCCTCCTCCTTCCCTAAGAGAGGGAAGAGCCTTAGTTCCCAGATGCCTGTAGGCTAGTCAACCAAGAATAAGCAGAGGTGTTCATCTTCCAACAACAAATTTCCTATAGAATTTTATATCCCCAAGATTTTGAACAGTAAACAGAAATTGAATAATTTGGGGAAATTAAAATGTTCTACCTGAAGTCAAATTTAGACTCTTTAAATGCCATGGGGAAGTGAATACCTGCAGAAAAAACCGTAGTTGGCTTACTTGTTTATCTTTCTTTTTATGAAACAATCAAGAAACATTTCCTTTATTCCTTTTTTTTTTGGTGTTTGCCTGCCTCCTTCACAATGTACTGCAGTTATGGAATGCACTGATGTGTGCCTTACAGTGGAATTACACACGACAGCATAGGCAGGCCCAGCACAAACCCTGGAACTCCTGCTCTGCTTTGTCACAGAGTAAACGTCCCTGTGTAAGTGTGTTCTCTCCTGCATGGTTACTTTTCCTACATGTCCCCTCAAACACCCTGCGTAAAATAAACAATTTTTTAAACTCAAGGTTGATGAACTAAAGGATGAAAAAAAGGAAGAAGGTGGCTTGAATTCACACATTCTGCATTTTTCTAAACCTGAAACCCTTCTTTGTATTGTAAATGATTAAAGCATGAGGCAGTGGTCAGCTGAAACCATCCAAATGATAAAGTCCTAAACTAGACTAAGAACTCATCAATGCTATAAAAATGTAATTCCTTTGTAGCACAGCGGATTGAGTGATCCCCTGCGTGATTATTCAAAAGTTTGCCCGAATGGCCTTGGGTAACAAGAAGAGGTACAGCCAAAGCAGCGTGGCATGTTTGGAAGTTGTTTCGAATATCAGATGTGTGCAAAACCTTCCAAAACCACAACTGCATGTTGAAGGTAGCCCGTTAGCGCACTGATTTTTTTTTTTCCAGGCAGGACAAAATTTTGTATATGTGAGCTTAGGACTAAACAAAGGTCATCCTAGCCAAAGAGAATTTGCTAACGATAATAAAATCCTGGACGAATCTTAGGGCATGATGTTCCCTAAGGAGCTGAGCCACATCAACGTGTGCTGCCAAATATTTTTGAGGTTGCAAAGCTCTAGGGCTCCTTATCAATGGGTTTTTGTGAATCCTTTTTGAATCGAAAATTTTCTTTGTTGGAGTTAGACTGTCTTTGTATTCTCTTGACACTCATAACAAAAGATGCCTGATTTAGAAATGCTGTTTGCCAGAAAAATCCAACATCAGGTGAGTCATTAAACACTATTCTTCCCCGGTGTGCAGTCTTCTCTTTCCAGTGGAGGTTAGCTCATTCTGTGTTGGGCTAAAATTCCACTTGAAAAGTAAACATTTGTTTCTCTTCTCAGCAGTTCCTCTGTCTTCTCTCTTTGTACCTATTTTCCTGGTTTCTTGCCCACAATCGTCCTTATCCGACCTCTCATTTAGGACTTTTACATGAGGGTGAAAAACAAGAATAATGAGTTTCAGAATGAAAATCTTAGATCTATCATCACCAAATTCCTTGTCAGGAATTTTCTAAATCTCTTAGGTATAACAATTGCTCGTTTTTATTATTCAGTTCGGCTATTAACAACTATGCTTCAGATACATACACATATGATATATTTTTTATATCTTTTACTTTACTTTTATGATGTCAATTACTGAAAGGTCATTTAAGTTTTCAGCTGAGCCAATCTATCCAAAAGGCATGTGCTACCAGAAGTTTGTGTCAGACAGAAAGCTTTGTTCTTTTCCTTTTTTTAAATGAAAAGCAAGGAATGAACCACAGTGTCCAGTTGGGGTTTTCTTTAATTCTAGAGAACATATTTATATGGAAAAATCAGTTTGAATAGTAAGAGAGTCACACATTTATAAAGTTAAAATAGTTAAGTTGGCAAACATTCATGGTGCTTTATTATTAAATGTGTCTGATATTAGTTGTGTTAGATATTAAATATGGAGGACTGTTCTAAATTACATACCTGAAAAAATTATACAGAATAATCAAACAGAAGAAAATCAAGTTTTACTGTCTTACTAAGCATAGATAAAAAACCCCCCAAAACTAAATTATCCAGGCAGCTGTAGTCTACTGCATGCAAGAGACACCATGGGTGGGTATGTGTGGATAAGCTCTGTAGGGAGCCATCTGGTGTACAAATCTCTATTTTCTCACTAGCTATCTCTGAGCTTTTTTGGTTAATTGTTAAACTTCTTTAAGCCTGTTTTCTATCATCAGAAAATGGGGATGATAGTTATACTTATTTCAGAGTGTTCTTATAAAAATTTTTAAAAATATTTTTAAAATATTTTTATTAAATATTTATAAAATATTTTATTAAATATTTTTAATTATTTTATTAAATTTTTATTAAATTATTTTATTAAATATAAAATATTTTATTAAATATTTTTTTAAAAATGTATTCATTTGAGAGATACAGAGAGAGAGAGAGAAAGAGAGAGAAGGGGAAGAGCATGAAGCATCAACTCCCATATGTGCCTTGAACAGGTAAGCCCAGGGTTTCAAACCGGTGACCTCAGTGGTTCCAGGTCAACGCTTTATCCACTGTACCACCACAGGTCAGGCAGAAAATTTCCATGTAAAGTATTTAACATATTTCCTAGCACATAATAAGGACTTAAAAAATACAGTTACTTCTCCTTGTAACAGAATCAGCATTATTTGGTGGCACAACTTTCCACAATTGAATTTATTCAGGACTATAGGGAAACATTGTGTGAGTCATCACTCATCAAAGCAGACACATGAGGGTAGTTCTTTAAGATGTTTATATTTCTGAAAAGTTATTTAACTAAAACTTCTTTAGAGTTGGTCAGTTCAGCTGGTAACATCCATCCCAAACACTTCTATCTCAGGACTTGGTTGGCACTTTCATGTTAAAATGATGTAGACCTAAAAACTCAATTATTGCTACAATAATATTCAGACCACTAGTCTAGAAATAATGCTGCAATATTGACCTATTTTTATAGGAGCAAGCATCCTCTGACTCTTTTGAAATTGATTTAAATTCTGCTTAAAGTATCCAATGTCTGAGATTCCTCAGACATTGTTTCTGTTCACTTATTTTTTTTCTTTGACTTGATCACACTTTCCTGCTCTTTGTATGTTTGCGATTTTTTTCCCTGAGAACTAGACAATCGAATATTATATGAAAAATTTGGAAATAAGATTATACTCCTTTCTCAGCATTTGCCATTCTTGATTGTTAAAGTTGCAATATCTTTTTAGTTTCTTTTCCAAACTGTTTTTGCAATGACTGTATTCCACGTCATGTGTGTTCAATATAGTCTCTGTTCCTTCAACTGTATTCAAGTAGTTTTTTTGAAAGAAAATTTTTTTAAAATAAAACAAAACAGAACAATTATCCTAGTCTTTTCAAATAGGCCCTGTGCTTTGGCACTTTTTCAACACCTAGCTAGGTCATTTATAATTTGGCTGGAGCCTCACTAATTCTTGCCCTGAGCCTAGAGATCAGCCAAAGGTGAAAGCTTAGGGGCTTCTTGGGTATTTAATGTGCTTGCTTTCTTCCTTGAGGATAAGCATGGCTTCCTAAATTCCTGGGTATACATGGGTGGTTTTGATTGCACCAATTTCCCAAAGAAACCTTGTCCCCAGCTTTTCCTCCCAGGCTTGAGGCCAAGTATTGTATGTCCTGACCATAACCTTTTATCTCAGGTGGCTGTGAATTTTCCATTCATCTTATAATATTTTCAAGGAATATCTGCCTTTGTTCCCTCTGTGATCCGAGTTAGTTGAAGCAGAGATGAATGTATTTCATGAATCCTTCAGGAAGCCCCATATATATTAGAACATAGGAACACAATGATTTCAATTACATTCTACTCTTCCTCTGGAGACAGGAACCAGGGTCTCACACTGAGAATTCAGGCTGTCAACTTTAAGAATTCAGTTAACTTGTAGAGGGAGTAGGACAAAAGCACAGAAATATATGTCAAAGCTGTCCTACTGTTTTCAATTTTTTTTCTTGAATCAGTAGTTTCTTGGTTACTATAAATTTTTTCCTATTTTCTATGGTTCTGACAAGGTTGGTTCTGAAAGTTTCTGCTAGGTTTTTGTTTCTGTTGAGCAACAGGAATTTGTAACTGCCTACACTGCCGTTTGGCTGATGTCATTTCTCCCTCTCTCTCTTTTGAAGTTGATTGACATAACATCTGGACAAAGTTTTAAATTATGTTTTAATTTTTTTTTTCAGGGACAAAGAGAGAGTCAGAGAGAGGAACAGATAGGGACAGACAGACAGGAACGAAGAGAAATGAGAAGCATCAATCATCAGTTTTTTGTTTTAACACCTTAGTTGTTCATTGATTGTTTTCTCATATGTGCCTTGACCACGGGCCTTCAGCAGACCAAGTAACCCCTTGCTTGAGCCAGCGACCTTGGGTTCAAGCTGGTGAGCTTTTTCTCAAGCCAGATGAGCCCACGCTCAAACTGGAGACCTCGAGGTCTCAAACCTGGGTCATCCGCATCCCAGTCCGATGCTCTTTCCACTGCACCACCGCCTGGTCAGGCTGTTTTACATAATTTTTCATCAAGAATAATAGTTTGGTCCTTCCTAAGTATGATTGCTAAAGTTAACACTATTTCCTTTAGCATATAACATAGAATACTTGTACCAATGTATGTGTGATATTCTTAAAGTCATTATTTTACCAGATCTACCTCACTCAATACAAAAACATTGGAGAAAGGCAACACATTAGATTTGCTGATCGTTCCTTCATATAGCAAAAGCATACTGAGGGCTGAATATACTCCAAGCATTATAATGATAGATCCGAAGTGTTTAGAGTTGAGTAAAACATGCTTCCAGATTCTGAGCTACTTGGACATGTAAACAAGTAATGAAAATAAGATGTGATAGATATTAAGGGAAAGAATGTATAAATATTAAAGAAGACTCAGAGAATATTCTGCGATAAGAACAGCAAAATTTATTTATTTATTTATTTATTTAGCAGATAGCATATATTTTTTTCATTTGCTATTTAAGTTCATTGCCATTTTGTTTTATCCATTTTGTTAATTTTATTTAAGGTACTGTAATTTTCAGTTCTGCCTTTTCTATTTGGTTCTCTTTTATGATATCCTTGTCTTTTTCTTTTGACATTCTATGGGGCCTTTTACATTGAGGTCTTTCATTTTTCTTTAACTCCAGAAAATTTACCTTGCATTGTTTAAGTATTTCTGCCTGTATATTTAAAAATAACTATTTTTTTTTTTACTTTTTGATAATATTGTTATCCTTTCAGTATTCTTTTACTTACTTTTTTCTTCTTCTTTTTTTTTTTCTTCATTTTTCTGAAGCTGGAAACAGGGAGAGACAGTCAGACAGACTCCCGCATGCGCCCGACTGGGATCCACCCGGCACGCCCACCAGGGGCGACGCTCTGCCCACCAGGGGGCGATGCTCTGCCTATCCTGGGGGTCGCCATGTTGTGACCAGAGCCACTCTAGCGCCTGAGGCAGAGGCCACAGAGCCATCCCCAGTGCCCGGGCCATCTTTGCTCCAATGGAGCCTTGGCTGCGGGAGGGGAAGAGAGAGACAGAGAGGAAGGCGCGGCGGAGGGGTGGAGAAGCAAATGGGCGCTTCTCCTGTGTGCCCTGGCCAGGAATCGAACCCAGGTCCTCCGCACGCTAGGCCGACGCTCTACCGCTGAGCCAACCGGCCAGGGCCACTTTCTTTTTTCTTTCTGGAACAATTTCTCAATCTAAGATATTGCTGCTAATTCAAGAGTATGTGTCCCTCTATTCTACTCTGTTTATTATTTCTACTATTAAAAATTTATTCTAATATTTCTACCTGACCTTTTTTTACCCAGACTGTAAATATTTTTCTGTCTTTTAATATAATTATTATGCTTGTTTATTGTATTTGTTTTTACATTTCTTCCAATATAATCCCTTCCTTCAAACCATTAGAGAGATGAGCATCTGGGAAAAGAAGTGTTCTTAGATTGAACTTTCCCAGCCCTAGTTTAGAGCAGAGGAAAGAATACTCGGTCCTAACTGTGTACGCATACTGTGCATCTCTTCAAGACTTTTCCCAAAATGTGAGCAATTTAGCATATTTCTGTTGTATAGTGGGAGAGGAAAAATGTCTTCTAGTATATTGAAGAAGAACTATAGCTAAACTTAAACAACTTTTCTGCCAAATTTCAAAGAAGTGGAGACATTTAGTTGAAGCATAGGAGATGAGTTAGGGTTTAGCAGACATGTGGTCGTCTGGATGGGATGAACAGTATGTACAAAAACTTCAACAATTCAAGCACAGCATATTACAGAATACAGTGCAGGTTAGCTGGGTTAGGAAAATGGGCTAATAAGAGAAGATGCGAGAAGAAAATCTCAAAAGTTAGATTGGAGCTAGAGCATGAAAGGCATTATGTTTCATGTTAAGAATTTTAGACTTGATCCTGCAGACAAAAGAATAACATAGTTAGACTTTCCAAATTAAGACCCTCAATTCTTCCTCTATAAATCCAAACCATTGATTTTTTTTAGGCAATGAGAACTAAGCAGCTTTCCCGTGAAAGACATCTTATGTAGAGCCTGGAACACAGGAATGCATAAGATGTGAATTCTGGTTACAGTGAGCTTTTATAATATCCCATTAAGCATGACTACTATTTCTTTCTGTGTTAACTATATTTGCCATTCTCCTCAAATACCCAATCCTGCTCCTGCTGATTCCATTTTTAACAAATTACTCTACCACCTACTTTAGAGAGATAAAAAAATGACTAGATGTCACAAGATACTTCTAATTTCCTCCTTTTCATCTCAAAATTTCCAGTTACTATATTTTTTATCACTCTTTATTTTCTTCTCACCTAATTCATTTATTGGGTCTCTGGAATCAGAAACCACCTATTCTAACTCTTTTACTAACAGCACTCTTGAAGACACCAGTGATATACCACTTACTCAATTAGGAACCTTCTTAAGAGCAATTGAAGTCTCACCTTCTTTGGTTTCTAGTAGCCCTCTGCTGGGACTGCCCTGAATTGTCTTCTGTGTGTTGTGCATTCAGTTGCAGTGTCATTTCTTTTTCTTCAAAGACATGCTTGTTCCTGCCTCAAGGTCTTTGTCTTTGCCATGTCCTTGCCTAGAACACTCTGCTTTAGATTTTCACCCGGCCTTTTTCTTCTTACCACACATGTCTCTGCTCAGTGACACTTTCTTAGTGGGCTGTTTTTTTAACACTCTCAATGACACCTCTCCTCTGTAACTTACTGTGTTATCTTCATGGTATCCTTTTTTACTTGTTTTAACACTTCCCACTACCTTAATTTCTTTGTCTTTTTTTTCCCTCTCTCTCCTCATTTTTATGTAATATCGTTGAGAATAGGTATAGCTTTCATCTTTTCATCTTGGTAATTGTTTTATTCACAACCTACAGAAACAGCTGATATGCAGAAATTCTCAATAAATATTGACAAGTACACAAATGGATCACTAGGCTCTTTCTCTTTCTCTTTTATCCCTCCTTCCTTCCTCATTTTTCATTATAAAAACATTTCATTCAAATAATTTCTTTCTAAACAAATGCTGGGGGTAAGATAAACAGGCCAGCCAAACTATGGAAATGTACACCTACCTTGGTTCTTTTGAAATACGTGTTTTCATTTTGTTCCTCAGGAGATGTCATGTTTAGGGTTAATGCTCAAATCTAAATATCTGCTCTTTATCTCTCTGTTTATAATATCTTTAACCTCACTTAGTTGGTTAGCTACTCCTGAATTGCCCATTCAGTACTAATTATTCTGCAAACTTTTATTGTGTCAGGCACTTTGCTGCAAAGATGGACAAGGCGGTTCTTAGAGCAGTGGCATTCATAGTCTGGTAGTTTATAGATTATAGTTTTATGAGGATAAATAGATATGTAAAAATTAAATTTACTAGAAAAACTACTATTTTTTTGTGTGTGTTATACAGTTTGATCTAGGAGCAGGAGACAGAAGAGTTAGGTGTTATTTGCCATGAAGAAGACTATTAGCTGAGAGCATGTCATGTTCAACTTCATTAATAAGAATAAGTCCTTCCAATCAAGGCTACAAATGTTAAGACGGAAAGACTTCCTATTCCACTAGTTAATATGAGTTCTCCTAGGAGCATCCCATCAACTTAGAGACTCAACACAGTGGTTATACTAGAGTCTTTTGGATCAAGCTACTTAATTTCAAATCCTGTCCTATGCCATCTATTGGACAAGTGTTTGGTTTTGTCTCAGTTTTCTCATCTGTAAGATAGGGTGATCATCATAATAATAATCAATAATACCTTGTTGTTATGAGAATCCAAAGAAGTTAATGTAAAGAGCCAAGCAATATATTAAGCATACAGTGAGCACTCACTAGCTAGTAACAGTTCACAATAGATTCTGCACTACCAGACATATATCCTTGAATTCTACCAACCAGAAAGCAACATACATGGAGTTTTATAAATGTACATTTACTTACTTTTAAATTTTTTGAATTTTTGCTTTTTCCCTCTATGTGGTTTAGCCTTCCAGTTGGTTTCTTTTTCAACACTATTACATTTTCCGTGCTAAGTCCTTAACACCCTTGAGAGACTTTTCATCCAAGATCATTTCATGGAGAAAGGGCCTGCCAGGTTTTCCTTGGTAGCCATGGGTAAAGGACTATAATCTTTTTGCTAGGGAATGCTGCTCACCTCCTAATTGCATCCTTCCTTTAGGTAGGTGCTGTCTCTTCTATTGGATTTTTATTTTCAACACCTGCTTGTTAAGTAAGTTTGTTTGTCTGACACATCTGCTTGTCTCTGATTTTTATTTTGCAAGCCACTTAAAGTTTTCTCTGTTTTTAAGAAGCTACCAAAAACTTGTTTTTGTTTCAAAACTGAAATTTCAAGAATCCTCAGTCAATAAACTGTTCAATAATCTTTAAGACCCAGAACAACAGCAAAAAATACAGACAATAATCAGAGCTTCTACTTAGCTCATACTGCACAAATTCCTCCGTAATTTTTTGCAAGATATTGTGTTAGGGGGTGTATTCTGAAGAAGGCGGCTTTAACAGAATCCTCTTCAACTGTTATATCTCACCCTCTTCCAGGTGTGAGTTGTTTGGTGAATCAGGTAATAACAACACTACATATTTTTATAACACTTAACAGATATTCCAGTGCCTTCTAGACATTATCTCATTTGATCTTCACAACCAGTGGTGAGATAAGACTTCTTGTCACCTCCACCAGCTGCTCCCCTTTTCTTTGAATATCTTTTCAATAAAGAAACCATTTTTCACTCAGTGGGCAGGTACACAGATGCAGACACCCTTCCAGAGCTCACTTACCTTTCCCGCAGCCACCCAGACAGCATTCCCTGGCTTTCCCAGCCGGCTCTGCTCAGTGAGCATCCCTCTCAAGCGTCCGCTGGCCCTCAACACTGTCTATATATTAGAATTACCCAAAAAGCTTTTTAAAGTACTACTTTGTGCCTGTGTCTTTCTTTAGACCAAGTGTAACATGGGAAGCACCCAGGCAGAGGTAATTTTTTCTAAGCTTTTGGGTGATTTTTGAACAGACAGCAAGGTTTGAGAAGCGCTGCTATAGATACTTCGAGCTGTGATCTCCAGAGATGCAAAGCAATTCAATTTCAATTTTCTAAAGATGAAGCCTTTATATACTAACCATTTTGACCTTCCGTGGATTTTCTGTTAAGATAAATACTTTCATATTTCAGTTTATTTCAAATCACAATAAAATACATTTTTGTCTATATAGAGCTTTATAATTAAAGTATTTCTATAGATATGATTTCTCAATGAGACTCAATTTTAGACACATGATTACATTTAATTTTGTAGTAATGGTGGCCCAGAGAGGTTAGATACCTGGCTGCAGATTATAAAGTTTCTAAATAATCTGTGTGTGTGTGTGTGTGTGTGTGTGTGTGTGTGTGTGTGGTTTGGGGAGAGGCGAGGGGAGAACAATCCAGGTTTCCTGACTTCTGATTGGATGAATTTTCCCTGTCCTTGCTATTCATAGTGTGGTCCATGTGTCCAGAGCACCTGCATCATCACCTGGATGGCTGTTAATGCAGAGTCCCAGGCTACACCCAGCTATACCCAATCAGAAGCTGCATTTTAACAGCTATCCAGGAGATTCTGAGTCTCATTAAGGTTTAAAATTCCTGCTTTATACCCTGCTGCCTCTTGGAATTTTTAATCCTATAATTTGTGGTCTGTTCAAATAAATATGTTACATATATTGATGTCATGAGTGATAATTTTTCCGAACTCTTGTCTCTAGTTTCCCCTCTGAAGTTTATTTTCTAGTCCTTTTGCTATGATTTGAGGCATTTTTCCTTGAGCTCTCTTATTGGCCTGGGAATGAATCTCTGATCATTTTCTGCTGCTTTGAATTTTGCAGGTACAAGAGCCATGGAGGACTTGGGGAGGGTTGATGTTGCTTTTTTACCATCATCATTTTTCTTCTTTTCTGAGCCAGTGGGTACAACCTAGGAAAATGCCAATCAGACTCCTATTAAGATTTAGCTTCTCAGTGGATCCTGCTGAACTCTTGTTCCTTATTATCATCACTCAGAGTTCATAAGAGGACTTCAGGGATCCCGTGCAGGAACATCTTTCCTAATAGGTATTCTCTTTACAAACTTGAGTTGAAAAGGTTCCCAGTAATATGCATTGCACTTTACTGAGCTCTACATGTCTGTATGCTTCCTTAATGAGTTCTGAACCTGGGGAAGTTTAAGAAATGGCAGGAAGAACTCTTGTAGAGGCTGCAATTCCAAGACTGAGGCTTGCTCGTGGCTACTGCATTTGAAATAAATAAATAGATTGTTTTCAGAATCTAAGGCTCTGTTGAAGTGTCAAAGTGGCATGGGAAGCCATCCTGACAGCTGGTCTCGTGATCCACTGCGTAGCTGCTCAGCATTTGATTGACTTACTTGCTTCTCTGTATCTCTCTCTACACCCCTTATTTCCCCAGACTCTGAAGTTAATGACTTTGTGCTCCTTTTGGGAGAGAAAATACACAAACCCCAGCTATGATCCTAAAGTTAATTTGTGTCATTCCTTTGAGGAGGGAATATATGCATGGCAACTGTGGGTTTGCTATGTAAAAGTAAACTGAATATAGCTAGATTCATTCAAGAAACATGCAAATGTATATCACATATTAAAAAATACAAACAAAAAATACAAACTGGTCTTCATTTAAATCTCCATACTTCTTTCTTTATGGCTCTTACAGAACACTTATATTTCCCTTGTGTTACGGCATATTTATTCTCCATACTTGATTATAAGCTGCTTGAAATATCTTTATATTTCCTAAGGCATCTAGCTCAGTGCTTTTGCTGTGACACAGACTCTCATTGGAGTCAATGCATATATTAACTTAAATAATGAGGGAAAGAAGAAGTAGGAGTCAGAGCTTTTGAATTCTATGCTTATTTCAAGCACTGAGGAGAAAGACAAACTAGAGAGAGAGAGCGATAAATATCTCTGGGCTTTGTTTCTCATTTGTAAAATGTTGTCACATAAAGGGAAGATCTTTGAAATTTTTTCTAATGCCACAGTTTTAACATTCTGCATTGGAGGTGGGTGAGGCAGCCAAACAGAAAGAGCTGGATCGAATATCAGGTGCGATACCATAATTACAGATATGTGCTGTATAGTCATTGACATATGGGTTGTTGTTAAACCATAAAGGAGGAGATCTCCAGAAAAAATGTAGGGAAAGAAATGGTTTAAGGTGGGACTCCTTCCAACCAATCAGTAAAGGACAAATGGATGAAGAGAAGACTATGGTGACTACCAATAGGTGATATATTAGATAGGTAGAAGAAAGATCTAGATAATGAATGTCACAGAAGCTTTGCCTCTCCTGCCATTGGAAGGAGGCTTGCAAATTTTGTGCTTGTGTTTTGCTGGGTGTATCTGAAGGATGGGACAACTCAATTCTACTTCCAGCAACCCCAGCTTCTTAGTTGCTGGCTCTTACCTTATTCATTTCCAATACAGATCACTCTGCCAGAAACTTTCCCACCCTTTTTAATCACTAAACTTGAAGTCATTGTTCAGATTTTGTCACCTCTGTTGTCATTTCCTTAGGCAGGCCTTTTCTAATCTTGACGGGGTCAAATTTAGGATCTCAGAGCATTTATACCTCTCATTCATTGTTATGGTTATAATAGTACATTTGTTTCTGTTATTAGTTCATGTCTAAAGGTCTACTAAGTAAAAATGCCATGAGATCAGAATCCAAGTCTGACTTTGTTCAACACTGAAGCTCCAGTGCTTAGTATCTAGTACCTGCGCTGTGAATAAAATATTTATAATATGTGTGTACTTATGAAATGAATAAAATAGCTGGGCTGGAGTTGTGCCACAGGCACAAAATAGTCCTAAAACATATAGTGTTACAAAGGGTAGAATAAAATACAAAAATAAAAACACGAGATTCTCAAGATAGGTAAGAATTTCACAATGATTAGGACAGAGAGAAAGGAAACTAATGATCCATCTAGAAGGGAAAATGAGGTGAGAAAGGCCCAGAGATAAAGTGCCAGCTGAAAAATTATATTTATCAAGAAGTGAGAGTGCCATAGTCACTTGATCAATGCAGGGGTCAGGGGCACCAAGGCCCACACAGTTGAAAATCTGCATCTAACTTTTGACTTCCCCCAAACTTAACTACTAATGGACTACTGTTGACAGGAAACCTTGTATCAATAACATAAACAGTTGGTTAATACATATTCTGCAAGTTATATGTATTATATACTGTATTATTACAATAAAGTAAGCTTGAGAAAATAAAATGTTATCCCTGACTGGATAGCTCAGTTGGTTAAAGCATTGTCCTGAAGCACAGAGTTTGATACCCAGTCAGGGCACATCTAGGGGCAGATTGATGTTCCTGTCTCTCTATCTCTTACTCTCTTGCTAAGATCACTAAATAAACATTTAAAAGACAAAATCATAAAGAAGAAAAAATACGTTTATAGTTTGTATTGAAAAAATCCACATACAAGTAGAACTAAACTGTTTAAATCTATGTTGTTTAAGGGTCAACTGTTTTCTGAAAAGAGTAGTAGGAGATAAGATTGGAAAATAATCCAGAGCCAGATGTTCAGGCCCTTCAATGTTAATCTCAGGAATTTGAGCTTCAAACCATGGACAGTGGGAAACGCAGTAAGTGCCCGTGGAAAGGACTGGCAGGAAAGCTGTGCCTGTTGAGCGCGTTCATCTACTAGCAGCCTGTGAGGTAGATTAAAGTAGTGGTGGTGAAACCAGCTGTGAAGTGACCTGGACTTCTGCATGAAAGTCCTCTGAAGGACTTGTGGCCACATGAAATTGTTTTTCAGAGACCAGGGATAACTCACACAGTGCTGAGATAAATATTTTAAAAATAATAAGGCTTTAATACAATGGGCTTTCCTTCTCACAGTCTTCCAAGTTATTTTGTGAAGCTAAAGTCTATATTTACAAGACAGAGTGAACACACAGATGTTATGTGTCAATGTCCAGTGGAATGGTTCTGGAAACTCACTTATCAGTCATGGTGGATATGACGCTTGCTTACCTGCACGAGCTTGTCTGGGCAGCAGTAATTGTGCACCTGGTCATGTGATGTTTCATTCCTTTACGGTGCGTTCACCAACTGTGTTGTAAATGTCTTCACTCCAGATTGAATTTTTATGTACTTGGAATCACATCAGAACCTAAACTCCAATAACATTAACTAAAATGAAAGGGCACACTTTTTTTTTTTCATTTTCTCTTAAACAAGTTTACAGTCAGTTTGCCTCAAGGAATCACAGTAACAGTGAGCTCTATAAATGATTGTTCTACAGATAGAGTGTGTGAACTGAGTCTGTTTTAAAAATTGAACAAATAAGAACATGGAGCTTTGTGCCCTGGAACTTGGCTAATCATTTTTCATGTGGGCTTTCCCAGAGTCTTAAGTGGCTGCACAAAAGAGAACTATGAGGAGAAAAGTCCTTAGCATTATGGGGAATAGTTTGAAATGGAAGAACCTTATAATTTGTCATCTTTTAAGATGTTGAAATGCATCTGATACATTTAGTCTGTGGGGACTACCATTTATTTATTGCTTACCTTGGTGCAAGCAATACATCGGGTTCTTAAATATATTCTCCAAATAAGTCCCATAAAACCCTGGATAGCAGTAGTCTTAGTTTTATCTTTAGTAAAAGAGTGATGATTCTGCAAGTTATAACATTTAAGTAAACTTCTCCAAGTTCACATGGCTAGTAAGTATTAGAATTGATCCTTTTCGATCCATTCATTCAGTCAAAAAAGACTTTGGGGTATCACTAGTGAACAAGAGCCTATCTTCATGGAGCTTGTAGTCTACAGGTAGAAAAAGATTCAGACAATCAGCAAGCAAGCAAATAGCTAAGAAGCATGCTTTCATGAAGTCATGAATCTATAATAAAAAATAAAGCAGGGTGAAGATGGTTCAGGTATAATTTTTTGTTCTATTTTGATAGTGACAAAATCAGTTTTTCTTGGGGTGGTGACTTTTTGTTTAAACCTCTGACATATAAAGAGCTTGGAATTTATCACACCTGTCCTCACAATTTTAAAAATTAAAAAAAAATTAATGACTTTTCTTAGTTCTATCACAGGTTTAAGTGATAGGGTAATGCACCACTGTGAAATCTGGAGGGACCAGTGAGTTGAATATAGAGAGGAGCACAGCTGAGATCAGCTCAAGGAAAGAATACCTGAGCCAGAAAGAGGTGGGAACACTAACATGGTAGCTTGGAGGAAGTGCTAGAGTCTGAGCAAAGAGTTAAAATGTTTGGGGGCCCATTTCAGGGAGGTTCCCACACTTTGCTAAGTATATATTACCGTATCTCCAATAGCCTAACAAGGTTCTCATAGGAAAGATCAGTGAAAGAAATTCCTTCTGTGTCAGACCGGGAAAGAACGTTAACCAATTTTAAATACAGCTGGATAGTCAATACATATGTAGTGCACATCTGCTACTGACACTTTCTTTTATTTTTCTATTCATCTGAAAATGTCTTTATTTCATATTTGTTCTTAAAATTATTTAGTTGAATATAGAATTCTGCTTGATATTTTTCTTTGTTTATTCAACTTGCTAAAGATATAACCTTCATATCATCTGGCCTGCCATTTTAATATATAAATATACTCTGCTTAACACTGTCTCCTAATTCCAACATCTGGATTATCTTAAGTCATCATGATTTTGTTTGTGTACTTTTTTCTTGATATGGTTCTCATTTTTCTGTTTCTTTGCATAACCTATTAATTTTTTTATTTTTTGATTGCTTACTGGACAGTTTAAATGGTACATAAAAGGGACCCTGTTCTTCATTATATTCCTCTGGAACATGTTAATTATTTTTTTAACAGGAAGTCTTTATTTTATAGGACAAGCACCCTGCGTTTGTGCAGCCCTTTTTGTTGTTGTTGTTAGGGTGGGTCAATGTGAAGTTCAAAGTGTTTGAAAAACCCCTCTAATCATGCTGAAACTTGAATTCCAAACATTGTCTTTTCTGTTAATCTTGCCAGTGTTCATTTGTAGGCATTGTTAAGGTAGATCTAGAGTGGGTTTTACTGCACAGTGTAGTTTTGACCTCTAAGGCATGTGCGTCTTTGTGTTCCACCAAGATGCCCAAGGTGTGAACCAGACCTGTCCACTTTGGCTGGTACAAAACTATGAGGTTTCCCATAACTGCTGGTCCTCTATTGTCTCTGTTCCACTCTCATCTTTATAATAATCACATACTGGTAAATCTTGATAGTACCAACCGATTCATGTGTATCCCAGACTATGGCCAGGGACCCATGAAAACTTCCACATAGACTTCTGGAATCTGCCCTGAGCCCAAGTCAACCCTTTCTGGCATCCTTTCCTGAAAATTTCTGTTATTTCTTCAACCCTAAACCCTGATAAGTGTTTCCTTGTCACAGCAGAACCACTGTATCCTTCTTGGGCTCCATTGATCTGTGCTGTTCTTGGGGAAATGTCTCCATTAGATAGAACTACAGAAAACATGGGTTCCCTTCTCTCCCTAATTTTGTCCACTTTTATAGTTGTGTATAGACTACATCAGCATTAGGTATTATTATAACTAGAAGATGAAGTTTAATGTTATATTGTATTTTTATATTTTTTAAATTTATTTTTCAATTATAGTTGTCATTCAATATTCTATTAGCTTCAGGTGCACAGCATAGCATATGCACAGCATGTGTACACTTATATAACTTACAAAGTGATTCCCCCAATATTTAATCGGGTATATTTTGCCTTCAAATTTTGTAAGCCTATTAAGGCAGACATTAATTCTCATATTTTATTTAAAAGTTCTAGAACCGTAGAATTTGGCATGAAAAGTTTTTCCCTTTTTTAATTCATTAAATTACTTCAGAATTTTTATTGAATACTTGTCATATGCCAGGTACTGTACTAGGTAGGCCCTTTTAGGGATAATTAACATAGGAATTATGTCTATGTTAGCTCATAATCTAATTGTAGATATGCTTTATTTTGTAGCATAGACACATAAATGAATTCTTAAAAGCAATATAATTCATATCTGTAAAAAGAGGTAACTTAAAAACGACATTTAACTTAGAGTCAAAGAGAATACTGTATTATTGGTAATTAAAAATTATAATTTACTTGAATCATTCAACACAGAAGTAGAAATTCTTCTCTAGAAAGTAAAGCAACATCAAAATAACTATGTAAAATAAGAAAGAGAATAATTTTGTGACAATGCTGCTCATTGAAGGGTGGTACCATCAATAACAGCATGCTGTTGGTGAAGGAAAGGAATTATTTCATGTATCTGAAAGAAATGGTGCATCAATGAGTGCCGTCCTTTCAATTCTTACTCTCTCAATATGAAAAGGGCCTGTTCTCATAGCTTTTATTTTCTATCATATTGAAAACATTGCCTAAATATTAATTCTTTTCTGTGCTGCTTAGTTCTTTCCAAAGGTTTAGTAAGGAATCAAATTAATATTTTATTTTCTTCGAAGGGATTATTTCTGTGATCAGACTGGTAATTCTTCTACAGTTGACTTCGCACAATACTTGGCACTGTTGTAGTTATAGCTACCATTGATTGATTTTGTAAGAACTGAGGAGTAAGGCAAAAGGGAAGATAAAGGAGATTGTGGGATAAAAGCCCTGGACCAACATGCTTTATTGCTCAGGTTTCATATCCCCATTTTTTTGTACAGTCAATCAATAACCAATATTTATTCAGTGTCTGGTTGAGAGAAATAAAGAGAGCATCAGGCATAAATTTAGCCTTAAAAGAATGCTCGTAAAGTCTCCAATATCAAATTGGAAATATTAGTTGGGAAAGCAAGAGACCTACACAGAACATCCCTGGACTTACTCCTAAATACATTGAACACTTTTAGTGAGCAAAGTATTATGGAAGTTCAGGTAGGTTAACGAAGAGAAATAAGACAGAACCTACATCCTGAAGATGCTTGCCATCTTGCAGAATAGTGAGATATACAAAGAAATGGTTATGATCAGAAGTAGAACAGAATAAATGTTAAAGAAACATAAAATTTATTAATCACTTACTATATGTCATGCATTAACTCATTTAAGCCTCAATACAACTTGTGGCATAAGTACATTACTATCCACATTTTACATATGGGAAAACAGGCATAAAATTGTGTAAAATAATTCACTCAAGATAACATAAGTAGTAAGCGACAGAGCTCAAGTATAATCTCAGGCTGTCTGGTTTTCACATTCTTCAAATAAGGTTATAATGGAATGCAGAGAGGAGGAAGTAATTTATTCTTAGAGATAATATAATGCTGAGGGACTTGAAAGATTATCACTGGGAGTTAATTATCAGTGATAAGGAGCAACTGGTCTCCCATTGCATGAGAAATGTATAAGTTTAGACAATACCACCATCTTTTTCCCTTAAAGCTAACACTAATTTCCATGCAAAGTGGGTTTGAATATCTCAGAAAAGAGTTAATGATTTTTATTTCTACTAATTATCCACTGCATACTAAAACACCAAGAGTTATTGCAGGGTAATATTCAGGATTATTCAGGTCCTTGTGGATTTATCATTCCAAAATCTTATATTTATTTACTCAGTTCCTTAGATCTTTTCATCTAAGTATGATTGTACCTCAAGAGCACACACATCTTTTCAGTCAATACAAATATTTATTATACTTTATAAATTATTAAATTAATGTTATGACTTAGAACTATCTCATGTATCTTGTTACCATGAATTAATAATAATGTAAAATTATATAATGCTTCACAGTATTCTTCTACATAAATTATCCTATTTAATTTTTATAGTAGTGTAGTATGTTGAATAAAGTTGATATTAATACCCCAATTTTCACCATGAGGAATTGAAGATTTAAAAAGTTTGAGTCGCTTTCTTGAGTTCATGTGGCTGTGGATTGTTGAGCTAGAATAAGAACTAATCTAGCTTTTTTTTCTCTTTCTCTTTTTCACTAATTAGAGCCTTGTAATACCTAAGTAATGATAAGAACTTGAGTTCTTGAAAACATAAAGATGGCAATCACAGATGAAATGATGGTGTATTCACAAGGGTACAATAACCCTATGAGATATGGCCAAAAGGTGCCATCCAGGCAGCCTCAACTATTTATTAGAATTGTGCCAAGTGGTTTAGAACTTCAGTATGATAGTGTGTTAGAGCTGGAAGAGATCATTGTCTGTGTGTACTTATTCAGAGTCAAGGAATTTTGGTAGACATAGAAGGAGGAGTGGAATTTGAATAAGTGGAGATATAAGAATTATGTCTTACTGGATAGAGAGGCAGCATGAAAAAAGATACTGAAACAAAGATCATTAGGAAAATATTTGGGAAGAGAGGACTACTGGATTACAAACTATATAATCTGGTTGGATCAATAGATGGAGAAAAAGATTCCATTTGAAATAGGAGGCAGGGAATAGGAAACTCTATCATGTTCTTGAACTAAGGACTAGCATGCTCAGTGGACTTTTGGGGATGGTCAATCTACTTTTGTTTGGAAGATGAGTAAAGGTGAGGAAAGGAGATCAGCTAGGAAGTATATAGTTGATGATGATGAAAAATCCAGTTATGGAATAGGTGTAAGAATGGAGAAAGATAGGACATTTAAATGAGTATTTTGATATAGTGACAAACTAGATACAGAAGATACGGTGAAGGGAAAATTTAAAAATGATGACTTCGTGTTTTCTAATCTAGGAATGTTGTGGCCCCCAGCAGAAAAAGATGGGAAAGAACGGGAGTACATTTTAGAAAAAGGTTTTCCTTAGTTTTCTGAGTGTGATGTGATGTGGTCTTTGACGAGGATACCCATGAGGAGAAACTTAAGGAGGATTTAGAAAATGAAGTCTGGAGAGCTTGATCCAGGACACACGGACAAGCTGTGGCATTGGATACCATCAGATTGGGAGTGAACACTGGAGCATGAACGAGAGAAATGAGAAATAAAAGCAAAAGTTCAACATTGGAGGCTTGTGGATACTCCTCTTTGAGGCGCTAAAAGTTGTGTGGAAGCACAGGAGCAAGACTAGGAAGGAGTGATTAGAGAACCAGGAGATAGGTTTGTCAGTGACTCCAGAGGGAGAGGGTCAAGAAGTTGTGCTTGACTTGTGGTGGCACAGCAGATAATATGTCGACCAGGAATGCTGAGGTGGCCAGTTCAAATCCCAGGACTTGCCTGGTCAAGGCACATATAGGAAGCAACTACTACAAGTAGATGCTTCCTGCTTCCTCTCCTCTATCTCCCTCTCCCTCTCTCTCTCTCTCTCTCTCTCTCTCTTCCCCTCTGTCCAAAAATCAATAAATAAAATCTAAAAAAAAAGTTTCATAATGAATTTAAAAAACTGGAGTCAAAATAAGTTACTAATACAAAATAATATTAAATGTAAACTGTAATTGAAAAAATTTCAAAAAATATATTTTGTATACCCGAAACTAATACAAAATAATATGGAATATAAATTGTAATTTAAAAAATTTAAAGCATTAAAAAATAGGAATTTAGAAGAACCATCCTATTAGATATGATAATATATAACCAATAGAATTTGGGGGAAATAATTTAGATTGTATAAGTTAATCACAGTATAGCTACCACTATCTGCAGATAAGTACATTATATGTAAGAGTCTACAGTAACATTTTAACTATGCAGTGTTACAAAGTTAATGAACTATAAATCAATTTATAGAATTCATCCTGAAAACTGCTGATGTAAATATGATCTTTAGAAATTTTAGCTATTTGAATGAAACTGGAGTTTGGAAAAGTTAAAAGATGTCTATAGGAAGAATGAAATTTAAGAATTAATTAAAGTAGGCTCTGGCCGGTTGGCTCAGTGGTAGAGCATTGGCCAGCATTTAGATGTCCTGGGTTTGATTCCTGGTCACGGTACACAGAAGAAGCGACCATCTGCTTCTCTACCCATCCCCCTCTCTTTTCTCTTTTCTCTATTTCTCTCTTACTTTCCTGCAGCCATGGCTTGTTGGAGCAAGTTGGCTGGGGTGCTGAAGATGGCTCCATGGCCTCACCTCAGGTGCTAAAGTAGTTTGGTTGCTGAGCAACAGAGCAATGGCCTCAGATGGGCAGAGCATCACCCCCTAGTGGGCTTACCAGGCAGATCCCGGTCAGGGAGCATGTAGGAGTCTGTCTCTGCCTCCTTGCTTCTCACTTAAGAAAAAAAAAATTAAGTAAAAATTTTGCAAGTACCTCCACATCAAAGTGGAAAGAAAAAAGCAAACACTTGCACACTTGCAGTCATCATAAATGTATACTTTGAAGCACCTGATGCTGAGAAAATTTTAGAAACAGTACATTTTGTCACAATTTTACCAGCTCATCTTGCATATTCTATTTTTTTAATTCTTTATTGCTAG
This sequence comes from Saccopteryx bilineata, assembly GCF_036850765.1. Taxonomy (NCBI): domain Eukaryota; kingdom Metazoa; phylum Chordata; class Mammalia; order Chiroptera; family Emballonuridae; genus Saccopteryx; species Saccopteryx bilineata. The sequence goes on from NC_089492.1 coordinate 91,792,658, forward strand.
AAAGATGTGCATAAAAAGATACTGTAAAAAGTTTCATCTGTTTCTTTTATTTGTTTCTTTACCTGAAGTCATAATCCTATTTTCATAGGAATAAATTATTTCACAAACAAAGGATTATAGTGTTGGGAGGATAATTAGATACCAGAAATGAGGTTCTTAAAAAGAGGGTCTTGTTTATAATATCAAATACTTGTGAAAAACACAATGTGTAATTATAAAAATGTGCTCCAAAATGTGACGTCCTATAAGTGATTGTCTTAATTCTTCCAAAGGGATTTCTACCGTCATTTCAAAACTTTTCTGCTATGTTATGGATTTAAAAATTACAGAGTAGCTCACCCCAGCCCTATCATAGAGAGTTCATGTGAGGAGATATTTTTTTTCCAGGCTGAAATTGCTTCTGTAATTTTATGTGGCAATCACCAGTATTGCTACAGAGAGTTCATTTGGATTACAAGGACCTGGGATACCAAATGTCAGCAAGTGAAATGTGCCTATGTGAAGCTAATTCTTGTGACAATCTGAGCTAAGTAATGTCCCAGTGACTTCAACCTACAATCGAGAGCCAAAAATTTTATAAAATTACTGAGAAAACAATTGCTTAGGATTTCTCAAGGAATGCAGTTTCTCCATCCCAGCATTTTATATCTATCTGGGAATAGAAATTCCCTACATGTGCCCAGCGAAAGGTGAGATCTAAGGTTGTGGAAATGAAACACTGCTTTGTTCACTGTTATATCTTCAGTGCTTAGCATCATGCCTGGCACATTGATGTGTGTGTGTGTGTGTGTGTGTGTGTGTGTTTTGAATGAATGAATGAATGATAGGAGGATCAGGCAAAGCCTTATTAGGACTGCTCCTGAGAGCAGATTACTTTTTGCTATGAGTTTGTAGGAAAAACCTTCTCTCTGCCACACTTTTTTCAAGCAAGGAAAGAACCATATACCATACGGTTTGGCAGCATGGGTATTTTCCAATGTGCCGGTGGCGTGCTCTGCACCACTAGCTCTGGTTAGGTCATTACCTGGAACAGGTTCTATGCTGGTGTTGCTAAGCTTCTCTATGGAACACTGAGTAGCCTTCATTGAAACTCTCCTGGTATAGAAATATTTCCCATTATGCTCTTTCTACTCGTATGCCTACTCATTCAAGATGGAGATTAGAGGTCATATTTCAGTATGAATGTGCCGTATAAGGTTTGGCTTTCAGGTTTTTGGTTTGGGAAGGAAAAACATGCCAGTGGAATGACAATTATCTTATCTGCTTTCTTTATTGAAAAATATATGACAAAATCCTTGTCATCTGAAGAGGCAAAAGATACTTAGTTAGAAATGCAAGAAAATAGTATTTTTGACATGTTAATTAGTAAAGAAATAATGACATGTTAGTTTTCTGCATAGTGCAGTGTGTAGGATATTTTTTAAAATGCAATTGGTTTGAAACTTATGTACTTGTTTGAAATAAACATTTGCTTTAACATCTTATTCTGTATTTATAATTTTGTGTTATTTTTCTTAAAAAGGGCCACCCAAATTTTATAAGCTTTAGGCAGCACAAAATCTGTTTCCTATTTCACTTGGCCTTGTGTTCGCATTGCTCTAATAGAAAAAGCCTACATGTCATCATTTTATTTGATGGGAAAGGAAAATGGATAAAAGATCCTGGCATTCCCCTTGTGCCCATCTGAGACAAGCAAGAAACCTCTTGTGTAATATTTCTGAAGTAAAAAAAAAAAAAAAAAAAAAAAAAATATATATATATATATATATATATATATATATATATATATATATATATATATATATATTTCCAGGGAAATTTCTTAGGGTTTCTGGTCTCAGAGATGTGGTTCAACAAATGCTGAATATAGAGTCAAAATATTTGTGTGATTCCTGACCTGCCTCTTATTAGCTGGGGAACCTTGAGGAAATCATTCCCTTTGTTGAGCCTCAGTGGTCTCTCTCTCTCTCTCTCTCTCTCTCTCTTTCAAATGTGGTTTTTATTATTGGTTACTTCACAGATATCTTCTTAAGGTCAAATGAGATAATATATGTCAAAATACATTAACAGGAGTAAAAGTGTACTGGTTTAAGTTATTGTTAATATATATTATTTCTTAGTAGGGACAAAACCCATTTGTGATGGAGTAAGAAAGTAACCCAACTACCCCTCTTTAATGTTCAGAATAATTATGAGCCCTTGTGACAATTTAGGGAGATGAGTTGAGTGACATTTAGCCAAAGAGAAGGGTCATCTGTAGCATTCTAGCCTTGGCTTCTCTTAAATCCTATAATTGAATATATCTCAACTAGTCCATCAGCTGATTAGTGTTTACCAATAATCACTTACTTTTGACACTGTTTAAAAAGTTATAACAAACCATAAATTGATTATTTGGAATATTTGGCACATAGAACAGCCCATATCAAATAATACAAAATGAGCAATTGCTCTTACTTTAGCTTTTGTTTTAAGGACCAATTGCACAATTCACAAAGAAATATCATTATGGGTGGCCATATGGTAGAGTAGAAAGAGAATCCTACTAGAAATGAGAAAATTCTATTTAATTGCAGCTTTTAAAAAAGCAGTGTACACTTGAGTTATGTTGTATACTTTCTCTGAGTTTCAGGTTCTTTCTTTTTTTTTAATAGTATTTATTTATTTATTCATTTTAGAGATGAGAGATAGAAGAAGAGAGAGAAGAGAGGAGGAGCAGGAAGCATCAACTCCCCTGTGCCTTGACCAGGCAGGTCCAGGGTTTTGAACTGGCTACCTCAGTGTTTCCAGGTCAACGCTTTTATCTACTGCACCACCACAGGTCAGGCCATTCAGGTTCTTTCTTGATAAAATGGTATAAGTTTAGTTTAACCAAAAACATTTGAATACCAAATAATATGGTTTACATTTTGAAGGATTTTTCCAATCATATAAAGCCTACCCAATTAAATGGTGATATTATTTGCGAGGAACGCCTAATGAGGAGGCAGTTAAATAAATTAACTCTAAGCTTGAGAAATACAGACATCAGCAGATGGAAAATCTACTAATTTGATCATTTCTAGGGCTATTAGCTTGTCATATATACAAATATATACATATAATAAAAATAAATGAAAAACATTCCTTTTATCTGAAATTGCCTTTGCCATTTTTTGGACAGTTCCATAATGACAATCTGGCATCTACCCATTCCATCTAAGGGGACTGTTTGAAGCATTCAATCAGTCTCATAAAATATATATGTGTGTGGCTTTTATAATTGCAGCCAAAAAAGAAGGTGCTGAATATATTTTGCCTTTTTTTCCTGAATATCAGACAGAGCCACTGGCAAGAATTCTGCACCACAACATCCCACAATGCACTGGTGATAACTTTCCTGCCAGACAAATATCAGCTAACCACAGTATACAATCAGCTTCTCACATTGGAAGAAACAAATCAGAAAACCACTGTTCCATAATCACAGAATTGAAAGAACTGCATACGTAAAATGACAGCCTATTAATTCTGGCTTGGAAAGCATGAATAAGACTTTTGATGAAGCTTAATTTTCAGTGGCTCTTCAGAAATGGATAAATCATTTAAAATAAAAATAGATATTGCAGCGTAGAACACTAATTTCTTTCAATAGTTATTATTTGGGGGAAAAGTGGTTTTTTAATGATGAAAAATAATGATGAAGTTTTCACATGAATGCTTCAAAAATAGCACACAGTTCATTCTCTGATGGCTCACTAAGCTCTAGATTTGAAAATTATTTGGTGTAGTTTAAATAAACCTCCAGTATATAAAATGTTAATTGAAAAGATATGCTATTTCATTAGAGGCTGTCACACATCACTATTGTTGCCAAATGAGGCTTGGCAGTACCTCCAAGGAATTTTTCTACTGACTGGATTTTGTCTTCAGCCTGATCCAAATAAAGCCTTCAAGATATATATCAGCTATCATGTGTTCCATAAGAGAGTATATAGATAAAGATATAGATATGGCATACATTTATGTTTTTATAGCATTGATATGCTTTATAATCAAGTGAATATATTTTTAAATTAATTTTACTAGGGTGACATCAATAAATCAGGGTACATATGTTCAAAGAAAACACATATGTCCAGGTTATCTTGTCAATCAATTATGTTGCATACCCATCACCCAAAGTCAGATTGTCCTCCATCACCTTCTATCTAGTTTTCTATGTGCCCCTCCCCCTCCCCCTTTTTCTCTACCCCTCCCCGTAACCACCACACTCTTATCAATGTCTCTTAGTCTCCTTTTTATGTCCCAGCTACGTATGGAATAATGCAGTTCTTGTTTTTTCTGATATAATTATTTCACTTCGTATAATGTTATCAAGATCCCACTATTTTGTTGTAAATGATCTGATATCATCATTTCTTATGGCTGAGTAGTATTCCATAGTGTATATGTGCCACATCTTCTTTATCCAGTCTTCTATTGAAGGGCTTTTTGGTTGTTTCCATGTCTTGGCCACTGTGAACAATGCTGCAATGAACATGGGGCTGCATGTGTCTTTACGTATCAATGTTTTTGAGTTTTGGGGGTATATACCCAGTAGAGGGATTACTGGGTCATAAGGCAGTTCTATTTTCAGTTTTTTGAGGAACCACCATATTTCTTCCATAATGGTTGTACTACTTTACATTCCCACCAACAGTGAATGAGGGTTCCTTTTTCTCCACAGCCTCTCCAACATTTGCTATTACCTGTCTTGTTAATAATAGCTAATCTAACAGGTGTGAGGTGGTATCTCATTGCAGTTTTAAATTTTATTATTTAAATTTTTTTCACCCTAGTCTCATTTTATTTTATTTTATTTATTCATTTTTTTTTTTAGAGAGGAGAGAGACAGAGGAGAGAGAGAGACAGAGAGAGAGAAGGGGGGAGGAGCTGGAAGCATCAACTCCCATATGTGCCTTGACCAGGCAAGCCCAGGGTTTCGAACCGGCGACCTCAGTATTACCAGGTCGACGCTTTATCCCACTGCGCCACCACAGGTCAGGCTCATTGCAGTTTTGATTTGCATTTCTCTAATAACTAATGAAGATGAACATCTTTTCATGTATCTGTTGGCCATTTGTATTTCTTCCTGGGAGAAGTGTCTGTTCATGTCCTTTTCCCATTTTTTACTGGATTGTTTGTTTGTTTGTTGTTGAGTTTTATGAGTTCTTTGTATATTTTGGATATTAGGCCCTTATCTGAGCTGTTGTTTGAAAAGATCATTTCTCACTGAGTTGGCTGTCTGTTTATTTTGTTGTCAGTTTCTCTTGCTGAGCAAAAACTTCTTAGTCTGATGTAGTCCCATTCATTAATTTTTGCCTTCACTTCTCTTGCCTTTGGAGTCAAATTCATAAAATTCTCTTTAAAACCAAGGTCCATGAGTTTAGTACCTATGTCTTCTTCTATGTACTTTATTGTTTCAGGTCTTATATTTAGGTCTTTGATCCATTTTGAATTAATTTTAGTACAAGGGGACAAACTGTAGTCGAGTTTCATTCTTTTGCATGTGGCTTTCCAGTTTTCCCAGCACCATTTATTGAAGAGGCTTTCTTTTCTCCATTGTGTGTTGTTGGCCACTTTATCAAAAATTATTTGACCATATATATGTGGTTTTATTTCTGGACTTTCTATTCTGTTCCATTGGTCTGAATATCTATTTTTCTGCTAATACCATGTGGTTTTGATTGTCGTGGCTCTATAATATAGTTTGAAGTCAGGTATTGTAATGCCCCCAGCTCTGTTCTTTTTCTATAGAATTATTTGGCTATTTGGAGTTTTTTATAGTTCCATATAAATCTGATGATTTTTTGTTCCATTTCTTTAAAAAATGTCATTGGAATTTTGATGGGAATTGCACTAAATTTGTATATTGCTTTGGGTAATATGGCCATCTTGATTATATTTATTCTTCCTATCCAAGAGCAAGGAATATTCTTCCATCTCATTGTATCTTTTTATTTCCCTTAACAATGGTTTATAGTTTTCATTATATAAGTCCTTTACATTCTTTGTTATGTTTATTCCTAGGTATTTTTTTATTGTTGTTCTTGCAATCGAGAAGGGGATTATTTTTTTGAGTTCATTCTGAAATGTTTCATTGTTGGCATATAGAAAGGCTATGGACTTTTGTATGTTAATTTTGTATCCTGCGACCTTACTGTATTGGCTTATTGTTTCTAGTAGTCTTTTTGTAGATTCTTTGGGGTTTTCGATGTATAGGATCATATCATCTGAAAAAAGTGATACCTTTACTTCTTCTTTTCCGATATGGATGCCTTTTATTTCTTTCTCTTGTCTGATTGCTCTGGCTAGAACCTCTAGCACCACATTAAATAAGAGTGGAGAGACTGGACAACCCTGTCTTGTTCCTGATTTAAGGGGGAAATTCTGCAGTTTTGTGCCATTTAATATGATGTTAGCTGATGGTTTATCATATATGGCCTTTATCATGTTGAGATATTTTTCTTCTATACCCATTTTGTTGAGAGTCTTAAACATAAAATTTTGTTGTATTTTATCGAATGCCTTTTCTGCATCTATTGATAAGATCATGTGGTTTTTATTCTTTGTTTTGTTGATATGGTGTATTACGTTAACCATTTTATATATGTTGAACCATCCTTGAGATTCTGGGATGAATCCCACTTGATCATGATGTATTATTTTTTTTTAATATGTTGTTGTATTCAATTTGCTAGTATTTTGTTTAGTATTTTAGCATCTGTATTCATTAGAGATATTGGTCTGTAGTTTTCTTTTTTTGTGCTATCCTTGCTCAGGATAGGATATGAAGCTTATGTTGGCCTCATAAAATGTGCTTGGAAGTATTGCTTCTTCTTCAATTTTTTGGAAGACTTTCAGTAGAATAGGAACCAAGTCTTCTTTGAATGTTTGATAGAATTTGCTAGTATAACCATCTGGGCCTGGACTTTTATTTTTGGGGAGGTTTTTAATATTTTTTTTCTATTTCTTCCCTACTAATTGGTCGGTTTAGTCTTTCTGCTTCTTCTTGACTCAGTCTAGGAAGGTTGTATTGTTCTAGGAATTTATCCATTTCTTCTAGATTGTTGAATTTAGTGGCATAAAGTTTTTCATAGTATTCTACAATAATTCTTTGTATATCTATGGTGTCCGTGGTGATTTCTCCTCTTTCATTTTGGATTTTGTTTATATGAGTTCTTTCTCTTTTTTCCTTGGTAAGTCTTGCCAAGGGTTTGTCAATTTTGTTGATCTTTTCAAAGAACCAGCTCCTTGTTCTATTAATTTTTTCTATAGTTTTTCTGTTCTCTATTTCATTTATTTCTGCTCTGATTTTTATTATCTCCTTTCTTTGGCTGGTTTTGGGTTGTCTTTGTTCTTCTTTTTCCAATTCCTTAAGGTGTGAAGTTAAGTAGTTCACTTGGGCTCTCTCTTGTTTGTTCATATATGCCTGAAGTGATATGAACTTCCCTCTTATCACTGCTTTTGCTGCATCTCATAGATTCTGATATGTCATATTGTCATTTTCATTTGTCTGTATATATCTTTTGATCTCTGTGCTTATTTCTTCTTTGACCCATTCATTTTTTAAAAGTATGTTGTTTAGTTTCCACATTTTTGTGGGGGGTTTTTCCTCTTTTTTGCAATTGAATTCTAGTTTCAAGGCTTTATAATCCGAAAATATGATTGGTACAACTTCGATTTTTCTGAATTTGCTGATGTTTTTGTGGCCCAACATATGGTCAATTCTTGAGAATGATCCATGTACACTGGAGAAAAATGTATACTCAGTCACTTTGGGATGAAATGTCCTGTAGATGTCTATCATATCCAGTGTTCTAGTGTTTTGTTTAAGGCCACTATATCTTTGTTGATTCTCTGTTTGGATGACCGATCTAGAGCCATCAGCGGTGTATTGAGGTCTCCAAGTATGATTGTATTTTTGTCAGTTTTTGTTTTAAGATTAACAAGTAGCTGTCATATATTTTGGTGTTCCTTGGTTTGGTGCATATATATTAAGAATCGTTATGTCTTCTTGATTCAGTGTCCCCTTAGTCATTATGAAATGGCCATTTTTGTCTCAGTACTTTTGCTGTCGTGTAGTCAGCATTATCAGATATGAGTATTGCTACGCCTGCTTTTTTTTGGATGTTATTTGCTTGGAGTATTGTTTTCCAGCCTTTCACTTTGAATTTGTTTTTATCCTTGTTACTTAGATGAGTTTCTTGGAGGCAGCATACAGTTGGATTTTCTTTTTTAATTCATTCTTCTACTCTGTGCCTTTTTATTGGTGATTTTAATCCATTTACATTTAGTGTAATTATTGACACTCGTTTTCTGTTAGTTTTGTGTCTTGTTTGATTATTCTCTTTTGTTTTTCTATCTTTTGTTTTTGTTTGGTTGTATTCCATACATCTTTCCTCTGTTGCCAGCTTTTTTAAATCATGTGCTTCTGTGGTAGTTTTTTCAATGGTGGTTACCATTAAGTAATGAAAAGCGTTCCTACCTGTTTATTGTAGTGCACTATCTTGTGAGTACTTTTGTACTCCATCGTCCTTTGCTACTGTTAATCTCTGTGCTCTCCCTTTTTTTGTTGTTGTTGTCAGAGTTTAAATTTGGTTTTATTGTGTTGTTGATGGAGCTTTTACTTGTGGTTTTGTTTTGTTTGGTTCTTTTTATCTGGTTGGAAAACCCCCTTTAGTAATTCCTGGAGTGGAGGTTTTCTGATGATAAATTCCCTCATCTTTTCTTTATCTGTGAATGTTTTTATTACTCCTTCATATTTGAAGGATAGCTTTGATGGATATAGTATTCGTGGCTGAAAATTCCTCTCTTTCAGGACTTTATATATTGGGGTCCACTCTCTTCTAGCTTGTAGAGTTTCTGTTGAGAAATCTGATGATAAACTAATGGGCTTCCCTTTATATGTTGTATTCTTCTTTTCCCTGGCTGCCTTGAGAATTTTTTCTTTGTCGTTGTTGTGTGCCATTTCATTATGATGTGCCTTGGAGTAGGTTTGTTGGGGTTAAGAAAACTCGGAGTTGTGTTTGCTTCTTGAATTTGAGGTTTTAGTTCTTTCCACAGGCTTGGGAAGTTCTCATTTATTATTTGTTTGAATATGTTCTCCATTCCATTTTCTCTCTCTTCTCCCTCTGATATACCTATTATTCTTATGTTATTCTTTTTGATCGAGTCAGACAATTCCTGTAGGGCTTTCTCATTTTTTTAAATTTTTGAGTCTCTTTCTTCTTCTCTCTGTTGTGCCTCAAGTTGCTTGTCTTCTATTTCACTAATCCTCTCTTCTATCTGGCCTGTTCTATTAGCTAAGCTTGTTACCTTGTTTTTCAGCTCGTGAATTGAGTTTTTCATCTCTGTTTGATTTGTTTTTATAGTTTCAATTTCCTTGGTAATATATTCTTTGTGTTCATTGAATTATTTTCTGAGCTCCCTAAATTGCCTTTCTGTGTTTTCTTGTATATCTCTGAATATTTTTAGGATTTCTATTTTAAATTCTCTGTCATTTAGCTCCAAGATTTCCAATATATTAAATTTTTTCTCCATAGATTTTTCCTCATCTATCTGTGCTACCTCTCTTTCTTTTGTATCCATGATATTCAATTTCCTTTTCCTTAATGGCATTTGAGGGTGGTTTTGTTGATAGTATTAATGAGAATTAATAAAGAATAAGAAGTTTAAAAATAAAAAAAAATAAAATAAAATTATTAAACCCCCTCCTTTTTTTTCTCTCCTCTCCTCTCTCCTCCTTCTTGAGAAAATCTTGTGGTGAACTGTGAATTATATCGTGCTAAATAGAATAAAAACTACCTATAATGGAGGGCCTGAGTTGGGGAGAATTGACAAAGGGGCAAAAAAAGGGGGTATGGACCCACAAAATGCAAAAAAGGAAAAAATTTGGGTCAAGAATAAAATGATTTGCTTTTAGGTGATGGTTGACTAAGAGATAGGGTGAAAGAAATAAGAGGGAAACAGGAAAAAGGGGAGCACTGCTAGTGAGTTTAAAAAATGAAGTATAAAGCCCCCAAAGTGCCACAAAGAAAAATTTGAGTCCCAGATAAAATAATTTGTTTGTAATTGAGGATTGAATGAGAGGAAAAGTAAAGGAGAAAAGAAGAAACTAACATAGAGGGAGAAAAAAAAGAAAGAGGAAAACACAAACAGAAGAAAAAAGAATAAAAGGAGAGAGAGAGAGAGAGAGTTAAGGGTTTTGGAGTGCAACCCTCATAGAGAGAAAAAAGGAAGAAAAAAAAGATAATGGGAGATGTAACACTTATGGGTAGTGTAGTTCAAGGAGATGAGAGAGTAAGACCGGCAGTGAATTAAACAACCAAATTGGAAGAGGAAGATAATAATCAAGACAAGAAGATAAGAGAAACAAATGAACAATTATAATAAAATGGGATAGGTTATAAAGTCTGTGGATTATTTTTGATTTTGAGAGGTTATCTTCTTGCTTTTTCTTTTCTCTCCCTCTTCCTGGTTGGTGACTCTGTAGCCCGGGTTCTGCCCCTGTGGCATGCTTAGGTAGAGGTTTGCAGTTGATAAGTCTCTATGGTGATGTCATATATTGGGCTTCAGTCTTGTTGGCAGTCGAGGCTCATTAGCATTTGCAGGCTCTATCAGTGAGAGAGTCCGTGTTCCCGGAGCCTCTCTCCTAGTCTTTCCTTCCTGAATTAGTAGCCTGATGATCCAGCTATGGGCTTGCTGCTGCCTCTGCCTTTGCATTTAGTGAGGAACTTCTGGAGACTCCAAGGATAGATTTTTCTGTCTCTGGTTGAAGATCTTGTTGATTTTTGGGGGGAGATTTATCAGTATCACTCCTTACGGTACCATTTCTCTGAAGTCACTTCAAATGAATATTTTCATCAGCAGTTTCATTATAAAACTTCAGGTGTGTTAGACCAATTATCAATTCTTAAAAGTCTTGCACCTGGCAAAGTATTTATAGTTTCAAGAATTAATCTATACAACATGCTGCGAAAGTAAGATAGAAAAAGGGGGAAAAAAGAGAGGAAAGCGTTTTGGAAGTAAACATACCCTGGAACCAGTGTAGAATGTACAAGCAAGAAAGTTAAAGAGAGTGGGGTTTTTTTGTTGTTTTTTTTTTGGTTGTTGTTGTTTGTAAATTATTTTTCTCAGTTGTGAGATGGTGAGTTTTGTTTTCTGCTTTTTTTTTTCTGGGGTTGACAAATTCACCCTGAATAAATGTAAGGAATAAGAGTGAGAAAGGCAATGTGCACACTATCACTGCATTTAATTAGGACCCCACATAATCATTTCTAACGTGGGTATGTCCCTTGCAAGTACGTTTGGGCCATGGAGCCAATAGGTCTGCTCTGCCTCAGTTAGTCTAGAACTTACTGAAATGATCAGTGAGCACACAGATCACAATGCAGGCTCAGTGAAGAACTTAATTCACTTGTTGGAAACTACTAAAGTAAATCCACCACTTTCCTTCATTTGCACCAAACTTGGGCATTGACTTAGGGATGCTGATTTCATCTAACAATTCATCTGCAACTGGTTCTTCTTCCTCAAAGCTTCAGGATGATGCCTGATACCAACATCACCAGCAATGCAGCGGTCATCTGTGTAGCAGAAATGACACGCTTCCGAATCCTTCCGTATTAACTGCTGTCACACAGGGCTTTTCAGGTAATTACTCCTGTCCATATTCTCAAGGATTCACAGTTAGTAAGAATCCCAAAGAACAGAACCCAAATTACGACAGATCTTTTGTTTATTTCTCATTTTTAAATATTTTGTGGGGAGTATTTGAAACGTGAAATCATATGGCTGTCCAAAAGTGATTCTGAAGAAAATCTTATTGAGCTTTCAAACTTTAAAATCCTGTCTGAAACTTGGCACTAAAGTTTTGTTTTTGTTTTTGTTTAATTGTTGTTATTCACAAGCTGAATGCATTGCCTGCTTTAGGAGGTTGACATTGGAACTTACTTTTGGAGGAGGCTCTTCCTTTGTTTTGGGGGAAAACAAACAAACAGCTGACTACATCCTTTAAGACCCATCTCATAATGCAGACATAGCTCTCAATTTTCCTTAAGAAAAACTATTTTTAAATGCAGCTCTTATAGCCTTGAAATTCTATGGGAGGCAGAGGCAAAGCTGTGGCTGTAAGATTTTGAGAGAAACATGTGGGGAGATTTCTTTTCCTTTTCTAATGGCTTGTGCCCATGCCTTTCACCTTGCAATGCCTGTGTCGATGTCTGCGTCTGTGCAAGGGAGATCCTGAGAGAGAGGGAGAGGAAAGAGCAGAGATCTTTGGATTAAGCAGCTCTTCACCTGAAATGTTAGGGCATGAGGTGGGACATCAGCAGGAGCATCTTTTGGGATCGATGTTCATTCATCTCTGGGCAAGCAAGACTATGAGAAAAGTTCAGCCTCTGCTTGGTTTAACTCAGACTGGATTGGCCTACATGCATGCTACTCATCCTACCACAGAAGAACAGATCACCTAATATACTGATTATATCCTGATATAATTGTTGTTTTGGGACGGAAGGTTAAGTCCACCTTGTGGCAGACATTAATGATAATGACAAACAACATTCTAATGCTTTATATATGCTGTTATCCTCGCAACAGCTGTCTGAGTTAGGAACAATTAATATCTCCATTTTAAAGATAAGGAAACAGAGGCTGTAGAGATCAAGTTTCTCGTGGCTCCAGAGGGAAAAGGTTACAAGCTGAGAGGGAGCTGCACTTCCAGGGTTGGTGAAGCCAGGTTGCATGCTTATGTCTTTTCTGGGTCACTGTAAGGCCAGTGGCTGTGGCCAGGCAGGTTCACATTGGATTCGGGCAGATGGTAAAGGAACTGTGGAGCTGGAGGATGGTGGGTCATTCCACTTATTAGAGTCTCACAAAAGGGGATGAGCAAGCAGGCAGGGAAAACTGCTTCTTTCTCTCAAGGCTGACAAGCAAACAAGCTAGTGGGGGGAACCCCTTCTCTGGTAAACTAGCAAAAAATGGCCCCTCCCAATGTTGGCAGGCAATCTGCAATCTACAATCTGCCACCCTCAGGGCAAGCACCTGCAGCCCCACACAGACTATACACATGTGATGCTGCCCTGTGCTCATGCACCAGTCAGGCAAAGTACTAGCGAGCAAGCCTAACACACTTGATTGCCCAACAGTCTCCAAGGAAAGTAATTATTTATGGCTACACTTAAGAAAGCCTCTCTCACAGCAGCTTCCCTCCAGGTGTAGGAAACTTCAAAACTCCTGAAAGCAGCCCAGATGAAAGGACTAGTCATAGGCACATGTCACACAGCCTTTATCTACATCTGTCTAGAATGCCATCAATCAGGTCAGATTTTTTGGTGCCCTTACCTTGTCTCCATCTCCTTTGTAAGAAATGCAGGTTTCCTGGGTTGCTGTACTGCTGTCTTCTAAATCAGTGGTCCCCACCCCCACCCCCAGCTGTGGACCAGTACCAATCTGTGGGCCATTTGGTACCAGTCCACATTACATTATTTCTGTTTTATTTATATTTAAGTCTGAACAATGTTTTATTTTTAAAAATGACCAGATTCCCTCTGTTACATCCATTTAAGACTCACTCTTGATGCTTGTCTCAGTCATGTGATACATTTATCCGTCCCACCACTAAAGTCTGGTCCGTGAAAACATTTTCTGACATTAAACTGGTCCATGGCCCAGAAAAGGTTGGGGACCACTGTTCTAAAACCATTACAATGTATTAATTAATATGATTCTAAATACAGTGTGTCCGTAAAGTCATGGTGCACTTTTGACCGGTCACAAGAAAGCAACAAAAGATGATAGAAATATGAAATCTGCACCAAATAAAAGGAAAACTCTCCCAGTTTCATACCTACTCAGTGCAGTTCAATGTGGGCTCATGCACAGATTTTTTAGGGCTCCTTAGGTAGCTATCCCGTCTAGCTTCTAGAGACTTGTCACTGACTGATGACCTACCAGAACAGGGTTTCTCCACCAAACTGCCGGTTTCTTTCAACTGCTTATCCCACCGAGTAATGTTATTTCTATGTGGTGGTGCTTTGTTATAAGTGTGCTGATATTCACGTTGAACTTTGGTAACGGATTCAAATTTAGCGAGCCACAGAACACACTGAACTTTCCTCTGTACCACCACATCTCTACTGGCATGGCTGTGGGCTGCTTTGCTGTAGACAGTGTTATGTCATCATCTGCGCATGCGCACATGCTGTCATATCATCCTACAGAAACTGGGAGGGGTTTCCTTTTATTTGGTGCCAATTTCACATTTCTATCATCTTTTGTTGCTTTCCTGTGACCGGTCAAAAGTGCACCATGACTTTATGGACACACTGTGTACTGCTATTACAGTAATATAGACAGTTTTGCATAGACATGGCCCTCCTTATCTATTTTTTATTTGGTATCTTTCTACCTTCCTAAAGGCAACTACTATTTTTACTTCTAGTGTGTGTTCACACAGGTGTGGGTGTGATTGTTATCTAGCTTTTCAAAAACTATTGCATTTAACTAGACATTCTTGTTCGTAATCTCAAAGAGAAAGTACGATTATTCATTAAATATGATATTTGCTGTAGGCTTTTTGTAGATACCCTGCAGAAGTATAAGAATTGTCCCTTCCATTTTGAGTTTGCCAGGATTTTATTTTTAAGTCATGGATCATTAAATATTTTCCTATCTTTATTGAGGTGATCATAGTGTTTTTCTTCTTTACTCTGTTCAAAAAACAGATATATGATTTTCTTATGTTAAGTCAACATTGCATTTCTGAAATAAATGCTACTTTGTTATGATATATTGCATTTATTGTTGAACTAATATATATATTTTAACTAATTAATATATTTTTTGTGACAGAGACAGAGAGAAACAGAGAGAGGTACAGATAGGGACAGACAGGAAGGGAGAGAGATGAGAAGCATCAATTCTTCATTGCGGCACCTTAGTTGTTCATCAATTGCTTTCTCATATGTGCCTTGACTGGGGGCTACAGCAGACCGAGTGACCTCTTGCTCAAGCCAGCAACCTTGGGCTCAAGCTGGTGAGCCTTGCTCAAGCCAGATGAACCTGCATGCAAGGCGGTGACCTCAGGGTTTTGAACCTGGTTCCTCTGTGTGCCAGTACAGCGCTCTATCCACTGGGTCACTGCCTGGTCAGGCATAGTTTTATTAATATTTTCTTTAGAAATTTTCTTATCTATGTTTATGAGTGAGCTTGGCTTGTTTTTCTTCTTTTACTCTGTTCTTTTTGTGGTTTACTATCAAGGAAATGATGGTCTCATAAACAGTGAAGATGGTACTCATTTTTCCTATTCTCTGAAAGAATGTATGTAACATTGGGATTATTTCTAGCTTATGTGTTTGGCAGAATTCACTAGTGAAATCTTATTGGCTTGGTGTTTTCTTTTCTGGAATGATGATATAGTCCAACCTGCTTATTTACAGAAGGAGAAAATAAAGCCAGGTTCAGTTATCTCATGAACTGGAAATTATTGAGACTGTCTTTAATAAAGGAATATATATATTTTTCTACTTTTTCTCTCTTAGTTTTATGAATAACGTCTTCTGAGAATTTAGTTCATCTAGGATTTTATTTACCAACAGAGTTTTTTATGTTACTCTTTTTTTTGTGTGTCTGATCCATCATGTTTCCTTTTTATTTTTGATATTGGTTATTTGGCTTGCTTTTTTTTTTTTAATCTTGATCAAGTCTCTTTGGAGTTTCATCAAATTTACTAATTTTGTTCCAAAATAAATTTTTGGTTTTGTTGCTGTTCTCTGTAGTATGCCAACGAGGTGGCCTGAAGTTAGAGGGGCTGGCTTCATAGGTGATCAGGGAGGCAGTGTGCTGGGCACATGGCACAGAAGCAGTCACTAGGCTGCAATAAACAATGTTAGTGAGGATGTCAGAGCAGCCCGGGGAAGTCAGAGATTAGAGATGCATCCTTTGAAAAATCTCATAGGTCTTTGAGATTCTATGCAAACCAGAGTGGAGAAGGAACTTCAATAATGACTGAGATGGAATTTTCCTTCCCTCCCAGAAGTGCAAGCTTGGAGTTAGAATTCTGTTGGTATAAGCCAACTTTTTATGGACTTAGCTTTATACCGTTTCATTGTTGTTTTTGCAATTTTACTTGGAAAAAATCAAAATTTTCATGGACTTAGCTTCATATCCTGTCATTTATGGTTTCTGACATAGACAAGTCATCTTGAAGAGAAGAGCTGGATTCTTATAAGTCCAGCTGCCATCTGGCCTAGGCAGCTGCTGCCATTGTTTCCCCATTGTTCGCCTCTGAAGTTACACTTCCACAGTCTAGATGGGGTTATTTGTAAGTTAGTAAATAAGGTGGTGGTGGTGGTGGTGGTAGTGATGTGTGTGTATGTATAAGATAAGGATTTGATTATAAAATTTAATTTTTCCAACTTCAGGTTTACATATCTCGGAGGAACACTATGGATAATATTTGGCAATTAATGTTTGTAAATCACCTTGAGATCCTTGAGGAGAAGAGATGCTATATAAATGAATAATGTGGTAATGAAAATTACAATAGATACGCTTATGTTCCCAAGCCAGTTGCCCAAGTTAGGTTATAAAGTCTAAGGAAAACAGTACAAAATATAATTATCTAAATAACAAAATATTTGTATACTCTTCCCCCTACTTAAATCATAGTGGCAAATATCTGTGAAATATATGTTATAAATATAACTACACATGACTGAAATTTATAATGCAATATAAATATTTATCACTTAGATAAGTAAATATTTTACTACTTGTATATATAGTTATTAGATCAAGGACTAAAGACTATAATCATTTATTTAAGATGATATTATATGAAAGCTAATTGGTGGTTGTTTCAACATAATTGCTAAATGTCACTCAAAAATAAATTATGGTTCTATTACTAAGTCAAGACTTCTCAATAGCAATAATAAATATTTCTGCAAAACATTTGTTTCTTCTTTCTTTAATTTTATTTTTTTCTAGTGTTATTGAGATACAATTGAAAAATAACGTTATATAAATTTAAGGTGTACAACATGATGATTTGATATATGTATATACTGTGAAATTATTTTTTTGACTTTTTTATTATTATTAATTTTAATGGGGTGACATTGATAAATCAGGGTACATATGTTCAGAGAAAACATCTCCAGGTTATTTTGACATTTGATTATGTTACATACCCCTCACCCAAAGTCAAATTGTCTTCTGTCACCTTCTATCTGGTTTTCTTTGTGCCCTTCCCCATGTCTCTGAGTCTTATTTTTATGTCCTGCCTAGGTATGGAATCATATAGTTCTTTGTTTTTTCTGATTAAATTATTTTGCTTAGTATAATGTTATCAAGGTCAATCCATGTTGTTGTAAATGATCCAATGTCATTGTTTCTTATGGCTGAGTAGTATTACATAGTATATATGTACCAAAGCTTTTTAATCTACTCGTCCACTAACAGACACTTGGGCTGTTTCCAGATCTTTGCTATTGTGAACAATGCTGCCATAAACATGGGGTGCATTTCTCCTATTGAAACAGTGCTATGGTGTTCTTGGGGTATATTCCTAAAAGTGGAATAGCTGGGTCAAAAGGCAGTTCCATTTTTAATATTTTGAGGAATCTCCATACTGTTTTCCACAGTGGATGTACCAGTCTGCATTCCCACCAGCAGTGCAGGAGGGTACACTTTACTCCACATCCTCGCCAGCACTTATTCTGTGTTGTTTTGTTGATGAGCACCCTTCTGACTGGTGTGAGGTGATATCTCATGGTGGTTTTAATTTGCATTTCTCTAATGATTAGTGATGTTGAGCTTTTTTTCATATGCCTATTGGCCAGCTGTATGTTGTCTTTGAAGAAATGTCTATTCATTTCTTTTGCTCATTTTTTGATTGGATTGTCTGTCTTCCTGATGTTGAGTTTTACAAGTTCTATATAAATTTTGATTATTAACCCCTTATCAGATGTATTGTTGAATATTCTCCCATTGTATAGTTGTCTTTGTATTCTGTTCTTATTGTCTTTAGCTGTGCAAAAGCTTTTTAGTTTCATATAGTCCCATTTGCTTATCCTGTCTTTTATTTCACTTGCCTGTGGAGATAAATCGGCAAATATATTGCTGCGAGAGATGTCAGAGAGCTTCCTGCCTATGTTTTTTTTTAAGATGCTTATGGTTTCACACCTTGCATTTAAGTCTTTTATCCATTTTGAGTTTATTTTTGTGAATGGTGTAAGTTGGTGTTCTAATTTCCTCTTTTTGCAGGTAGATGTCCAATTTTTCCAACACCATTTGTTAAAGAGGCTGTCTTTACTCCATTGTGTGCTTTTACCTCCTTTGTCAAGTATCAGTTGTCCATAGAGCTGTGGGTTTATTTCTGGTTCTTTGTTCTGTTCCATTGATCTATTTGCCTGTTCTTATGTTAGTACCAGGCTGTTTTGAGTACAATGGCCTTGTAGTATAAATTGATATCAGGAAATGAGATACCTCCCACTTTATTCTTCCTTTTCAAGATTGCCAGAGGCTATTTGTGTTCTTTTTTGGTTCCATATAAATTTTCGGAATATTTTTTCTGTATCTTTGAAGTATGTCATTGGTATTTTAATTGGTATTGCATTGAATTTATATATTGGTTTGGGTAATATAGACATTTTAATAATGTTTATTCTTCCTAACCATGAGCATGGTTTATGCTTCCACTTGTTTGTATCATCCTTGATTTCTTTTATCAATGTTTCATAATTTTCTGAGTACAAGTCTTTAATCTCCTTGGTTAATTTACTCCTAGGTACTTTCTTTTTTTTGGTTGCAATAGTGAAGGTGATTGTTACCTTAATTTCTCTTTCTGACAGTTCATTTTTGGTGTATAAAAATGACTCTGATTTCTGAGTATTAATTTTATATCCTGCCACCTTACTGAATTCATTTATTAGGTCCAGTAGTTTTTTGACTGGGACTTTAGGGTTTTCTATATACAATATCATATTATCTGCAAATAATGATAGTTTCACTTCTTCTTTTCCAATTTCTATGCCTTTACTTTCTTCTTCTTGTCTGATTGCTGTGGCTAGGACTTCTAGAACTATGTTGAATAAGAGTGGTGAAAGGGGGCACCCCTGCCTTGTTTCTGATCCTAAGGGGATTGGTTTTAATGTTTGCCCATTGAGTGTGATGTTGGCTGTAGGTTTGTCATAGATGGCCTTTATCTTGTTGAGGTATGTTCCCTGTATTCCCACTTTGCTGAGGTTTTGATCATGAATGGGTGCTGGATTTTATCAAATGCCTTTTCTGCATCCATCAAAATTATCATGTGGTTTTTCTCCTTCCTTTTGTTTATGTGATGAATCACATTGATTGATTTGCAAATATTGTACCAGACTTGCCTCCTCAGAATAAATCCCACCTGATCATGATGTATGATTTTCTTTATATATTGCTGAATCCAGTTTGCTAATATTTTGTTGAGGATCTTGGCATCTAAATTCATCAGGGAAATTGGCCTATAATTTTCTTTCTTTGTGTTGTCTTTGCCCTGTTTTGGAATCAGAATTATGCTCGCCTCATATAAGGAACTTGGAAGTATTTCTTCCTCTTGAATTTTTTGAAATAGCTTGAGAAGGATGGAGTTAGTTCTTCTTTGAATATTTGGTAGAATTCACTTGTAAAGCCATCAGGCGGGCCCAGAACTTTTGTTTGTTTTAAGTTTTTGATATCTGTTTCGATCTCATTTGTTATGATTAGTCTGTTTAGGTTTTATGATTCTTCCAGATTAATTTTTGGAAGATTATATGTTTCAAGGAATTTGTCCATTTCATCTAGGTTGTCTAATTTTTTGGCATACAGTTCTTCATAGTATTTTCTTACAATATTTTGTATTTCTGTTGTGTCAGTTGTTATTTCTTCACTCTTTTTTCTAAATTTATTTTTTTGAGTCTTCTCTCTTTATTTCTTGGTGAGTCTGGTTAAAGGTTCATTGATCTTGTTTACTGTTTCAAAGAACCAGCTCCTGATTTCATTGATCCTCAATATTGTTTCTTTAGCCTCTATGCTATTTATTTTGTTTCTGATCTTTATTATTTCCTTCCTTTGACTACCTCTGGGCTTTACTTGCTGTTCTTTTTCTAATTCTTTTAGATGCAGGGTCAAGTCTTTTATTTGAGCTTTTCTAGCTTCCTAAGGTATGCCTGTAATGCTATGAACTCCCCTCTCGTGATTGCTTTTGCTGTGTCCCATAAATATTGAGTTGATATATGCTCATTATCATTTGCTTCTAGGAATTTTTTTTATTTCTTTTTTCTCATTGTTAACCCATTTGTTATTTAATAACGTGCTATTTAGTTTTCAAGTGTTTGAGTGTTTTTCAGTTTTTCTGTTGTGTTTGATTTCTAGTCTTATGCTATTGTGATCAGAGAAAATGCTTGATATGATTACAATCTTCTTATATTTGTTGAGACCACATTTGTATCCTAACATGTGGTCTATCCTAGAGAATGTACCATGAGTACTAGAAAAGAATATATATTCTGCTGCTTTAGGTTGAAAAGTTCCAAAGACATCTATTAAATCCAGTTGATCTAATGTGTCCTGTAAGTCTGCTGTTTCTTTGTTAATTTTATTTCTTGAGGATCTATCTAGTGATGTTGGTGAGGTATTGAAATCCCCTACTATTATATTATTGATGTTGATCTCACCCTTTATATCCATCAAAGTTTGCTTTATATATTTAAGTGCTCCTATATTAGGTGCGTAGATATTTGTAATGATTATATCGTCCTGTTGGATTGCTCCCTTTATCATTATGTAGTGAACTTCTTTATCTCTTACTATAGCCTTTATTTTAAAGTCCATTTTGTCTGATATAAGTATTGCTACACCAGCTTTTCTTTCATTTCCATTTGCATGAAATATTTTTGTCCATCCTTTTACCTTCAGTCTATGTGCATCTTTTGTTTTAAGTTGTGTCTCTTGTAGACAGCATATGTATGGGTTTTGTTTTCTTATCCACGCAGCTACCCAGTTTCTTTTGATTAGATCATTTAATCCATTTACATTTATGGTTATTATTGATATGTAGTTGTTTATTGCCATTTTATTCTTTAAAGCTGTATTTCTTTTTTGCTATATTCTTTTTTCCCTCTGATCTGTTTACAACAGGCCTCTTAGCATTTCTTGCAGTGTTGGTTTGGTTGTAGTAAATTCTTTGACTTCTTTTTTTTTTTTGTCTGGGTAACTTTTTATTTCTTCTTCAATTTTAAACAATAGCCTTGCTGGATAAAGTAGTTTTGTTTCTAGGCTCTTGTTCTGCATTACTTTGAATATTTCTTACCATTCCCTTCTGGCCTCAAGTGTTTCTGTTGAGAAGTTAAATGTCATCCTTATGGGGGCTCCTTTGTAGGTGATAGCCTTTTTTCTCTAGCAGCTTTTAATATTTTCTCTTTGTCACATAGCTTTGGTATTTTAATTATGATGTGTTTTGGCATAGATTTCTTTGGGTTTCTCTGTAATGGAGTTCTCTGTGCTTCTTGAGCTTGTGAGACTTTTTCCTGCACTAATTTAGGGAAGTTTTCAACCTTGATATGATTGAACAAAGTCTCTATCTCTTGATCTTTCTCTTCTTCTTCAGGAACCCCTATGATGAAGATGTTATTTCTCTTCATGTTGTCACAGAGCTCTCTTAGAGTTTCCTCAGGCTTTTTAAGCCTCTTTTCTTTTTATGCTCTGCTTCCATGACTTCATTTATCTTGTTCTTTAACTCGCTGATTCAATACTCATCTTCATCCATCCTGCTTTTAATTCCTTTCATTGTGGACCTGTGGTGGCACAGTGGATAATTCGTCGACTTGGAAATGCTGAGGTCGCTGGTTCGAAACCCTGGGCTTGCCTGGTCAAGGCACATATGGAAGTTGATGCTTCCAGCTCCTCCCCCCTTCTGTCTCTCTCTCTTTCCCTCTCTCCTCTCTAAAAATGAATAAAGAAAAAAAAGAAAAAAAAGATAAAAAAAAAGAATTATTCATTGTGGTCTTCATTTCTGATATTGTATTTGTCATTTCTGATTGATTCTTTTTTTATTATTTCAATGTCCTTTTCTATATTTGCTATGTCTTTATTTATGTGTTCATAATGACCATCCATTTTTGTTCTAAGATCTTTGAGCAGCCTAACAATCGTTATTTTAAATTCTGCATCCAGTAATTTGGCTATATCTGACTCATTCAGGTCCTTCTCTGGGGATTTCCTTTTTTGTTTGTTTGTTTTTTACAGAGACAGAGAGAGAACCAGAGAGAGGGATAGATAGGGACAGACAGACAGAATCAGAGAGTGGTGAGAAGCATCAATCATCAGATTTTGTTGTGGCACTTTAGTTGTTCATTGATTGCTTTCTCATATGTGCCTTGACAGTGGGCCTACAGCAAACCAAGTAAAACCTTGCTCAAGCCAGTGACCTTGGGTCCAAGCTGGTGAGCTTTTGCTCAAACCAGATGAGCTTGTGCTCCAACTGGCGAACTCGAGGTCTCAAACCTGGGTCCTCCGCACCCCAGTTTGATGCTCTATCCACTGCACCACCCCCTGGTCAGGCTGGGGATTTCTCTTGATTCATTTGTGTAGCATTTCTCTGCCCTCCCATTTTGTCTGTTTATAAGAAGGTTTTGGCCACTGAAGTCCAATGGGTGTGGCCTCTGTATTCCCTAGGTGTGGTCTGTCTGTAGGCCCGCCACCCCCTCTGCCACTGCCTCAGGTGTTCAGGTATGAGTGTTGCTGGCACCGGCCTGCTGTGACAGTTAATACGGTTTCTACCTCTTTTTCATCAGGGGTACTGTGTTCACGTGCCTGGGATACAAGCTCTGGTGGGCCTCAGCCTTCACTCCACCCCCAGTCGTGGGGTTTTGCCTTGCGCCCAGGCAGCAAGCCTCGGCACCACTGGCAGGGTGAGCACCTTTGCTTAGCTCTGGGTCTCCGCCTGTTTTGGGCTTTTGCCCCATCCCCACAGGAGGAGCTGGCTTTGGTCGGCTGCATGCCTCGGTTCAGCAGGCTTGGTGAGGCTGCATGCTTACACGCTCTTGCTCAGTGGTGGGTCTCTGCCCCTTCTGGGGCTCCCGCCCTTCCCCTGCAGGTGGGATTGCAGGTGGGCCGCAGCTGGGCCTGACCACTTTCTCACATCGCCTCTGCCACCGCAGCACAAGACTGAGCTCACACCCGGGCCTCTTGCTTTTGCCAACAGAACCATGTTTTCATGTCCTGCCTCGCTGCCCTCAGGCTATCCCTCAGCTGTGTGAGTGGGGGCACTACAGCTCAGACCCTAACTCCATACTGTAGTCCCAAAAGCTCCCTCCTTCTAAGCGACTCTGTTCTGAGTGCTGCAGGAGAGCTTGTTTGGCTGGTGTCCTGCTTCCTTTTGCTGGTATTGCTGTTTCCAGGGGAAATATTTGCTTCAGATTTGGTGAGTGACTCAGCCCAGAGGTTAGGTTGGCTGTCTGTCAAAGTGTTTCTCCTGTGCCTCCTAGATTACACACTCTTCCTGCTGCTCTGGTCCTCTCTTCTCTCCCATTCCTTGGAGCCCTGGGTGGGTGGTTGTGAGAGAGGTTTTCTGCACAGTCACCTTAAGAAGAATCCTGGGTCTGAGAAGGCTGTTCCTTTCTCACAAACAGTATCCTGAATTGTTTCACAGCTAAATACTGTCCGTACACCTCTTCTAGGCTCTGGGGCTGCAGGCTGGAGCTTTGTTCCTGGGGCTCAGGACCCTCCCCTCTCCACTAAACTCACTTCCCTCCACTAGAGTCTCTCCAGGCTGCCATTTGTTCTGGGGATCTGGGCAGCCCTCTCCACATTTCCACTTTTCCTACCAGTCTCAGTATGGCTTTTCTGGTGTTCCTTAGTTAAAGAGTCCTCTTAGTTTAGTCCAAAGTTGGTTTTTCCAGGTGATGGTTCTTAAAATTAAGTTGTAATCCACTTTAGTTCTGGGAGGTGTAAGTTGGTATATCCGCGTACTCCATCGCCATCTTGCCACCTCCAAGCACAAATTGCGCTCATAATTTCTGTCACATTCCCATTTGTGCTAACTTCGTGGTTCTGGGTCCAAGTCTTGCCTTTTCCCTTTACTGTTCCCTTCTGCTGTTTTTTCTCCCTGCAAAACTTTTAAGAAATATTTATTTAAAAAGGTACACACACCAAAAAAAGCCTAAGGCACCCTCACGCCATAAAATAAATTACTTTCTCTTTATCTGACCACCTTTCATTTCCTTTCAGTATTAAAAGTCAATGGTCATGTGACTCTGACAACATCCCTTTCATTCTGGCACTATACAGGGGGCAGGGAGAGGGATTATATACCTGTTTACTTATATATGCCACCAAATTCTACCATTTTGTATAATGGTCAGTTGATTACTAAAAGTTCTGAAAATGTCACCAAACTTTGCAGAAGTAAAAATGAGTTGTTTTTATAATTACACAAAATAAACTAGGGTATTGAGTCTTTATTAAATAAAACCTTTAAAACTGAGAAAATAGAAAATAGAAACTGCCTCTTATATATAAACTACTGTTGTTCTAATTTCACAACTGTCTCTATTTCCTACTTAACCAATTAGATCATGAGAAAACATTTTGTTTATTTATGTTGTATCATCTGTTTGGTGTCTGTCTACCCCAGCAAGAATATAAGCTTTTTGGAGAAGTATTTTGTCTATTTTCCTTATATGTCTTCCCAGCACTGTTTGTTTACTACATAATAAATACAAAATCTTCAACCCCTGAAGAGTTTGTTGTTAAATATTTGACAATATATCACATGTTGGAGTAGAAAAGAAAGCAGAGGATGACTTGATAAGTTGTGGAAAATCATAATATGAACTGATATAATGACTGTATTTCTTCTATGCTGATATACAACAGAATGAGTAAACATGTCTTAAGCACTGGGAAATATAGGAATATAAAGAGTAATAAGATATCCTTATAATCTTTAAAGCATTCTCACATAGATAACATACTTTACCGCAAGTCCTAGCAGTATGTGTTGCAGTTCCAGCAGAGTAAGAAATGAAAAAAGAGTTTGAACAAGTGATAATGATTGTCGTTGGAATAAGAAAACTAGATTTTACTTCCATTTATTAATAATAGTTAGTAGACTAAAAGGTTTATATTGAGGTTCAGGACTGAAAGAACACAAAACTGAAGAATTCTCCAAGCAATTGAAAATGTGACTGGATTTGGATAAAAATGAAGGGTCAAAGATAAAGTTTTAAAAACATCTATAAAATTTGTACTAAAGGTTTAGGAGTGCATGTGACCACAAATTTAGAGAAAAAGAATGGTTAGTTCAGAGAGCAAGGACAAATAATAATAATAATTTTATTATTTAGAGCAGGGGTCAGGAACCTATGGCTCATGAGCCAGATGTGGCTCTTTTGATGGCTGCATCTGGCTCACAGACAAATCTTTAATAAAAAAATAATAATGTTAAAAATATAAAACATTCTCATGTATTACAATCCATTCATTTTCTACGGCTCATGTTCATGGTCCAGGACAACACCAAATTTTTATTGGCTAATGCATAACATACACGGGTCATTGTATGGCTCTCACAGAATTACATTTTAAAATATATGGTGTTCATGGCTCTCTCAGCCAAAAAGATTCCCGAACCCTGATTTAGAGGATGAGAGAAAAAAAAGAATATTACCTTCAAAATTCTGAAAGAAAACCCAACCTAGGTTTTATGCTTATAAAAAATACTTTAACTTAGATATGCTAATAGTTATAACTTTCAAATGGTTATACCATTGTAGTATTGAATTTCATAATTTAATAATAATAAAAAGTTATAGAACAATGAATTGGATAGTTTCCTGGATTTGTGGAGAATATTATAGAGATTAAAGTCACTCAATCTAAAAAATAAAACAACATCAAGTTAATACATTAAATCTTTATTAATTTATTCAACAAATAATTATTTAGTCTCTACTATGTGTCTGGTATTGAAGAGTTAAAACCTACATTTTTATGGAGCTTAGATTCTTGTGATGAGAGAAAACAAGAATAGCAAAAAAAAAATCTTAATACAAATAATAAGACACTATCAGACATAGCAATGAAATAAAAATGATTGTGGGTCCAGAAGATGCCTTTCTGTTGTGGTGATATTAAAGCAGAGATCTAAATAAAGAGAAAGAGAGAAAGTGTAAGTCTTAGGGACATGTGTGAACAGACCTTTTTGTGTAGGAAAAGTACAGGGATGTAGTGGAGAACTGCAGTGGAGGGCAGTGCCTCCAAAGCAGTGCAAAGGAAGAGAATGCTAGATGGGCCACGTCAGACAGGTCTTTGGATTTATTCTATAATTGGGAGTGGTGGAGAGGACAGGGAACATCGCAGGATTTTGTGTGGGAGAGTGCTATGATGACAGTTAAATTTTAAAAGAATCCCTTTGTCTGCTGTTGGGAAAATAGACCACAGAAAGTATAAAAGAACAGAGGGAGGTATTGAAGATTTGCAAAGCCTGTATGATGAATGCTGGTAGTTTGCAGTACAAAGGCATTGGTGTCTACAGTGAGAGATTTTGGTATATATTTCCA
This sequence comes from Saccopteryx bilineata, assembly GCF_036850765.1. Taxonomy (NCBI): domain Eukaryota; kingdom Metazoa; phylum Chordata; class Mammalia; order Chiroptera; family Emballonuridae; genus Saccopteryx; species Saccopteryx bilineata. The sequence goes on from NC_089492.1 coordinate 91,819,264, forward strand.
CTATCTGAAGACAGTTAATAATGTATAGAGTATTTTGAATAAATATTGGGACCTCTCTTGAAATACAAATTGAATGAAAGTGAGAAGGCTTAGGGGCAACTTTAATAAAACTTTATTAAAATCATATTAAAGTGAACTATAGGAGCTCTAAAAATGTACCTTAATTTAGTGGCTTCAGGTTATTTATTTTGTGTAGTAAAGCACAATAGGTTACCTCCTCAGGTATGAAATAGCATTTTCAAAAAAATGTCAAAATATATTTCCATGATACATTTCCAATAAATATAAGATTTGCTTTGAATTGTGATGTATTCTAAATCAGTCAATATAAGAAGTTTCACCAAATTACCAAATTTTTTTCTAAAAATTTGGAAAAGGTTTTTTGAAGATAATGGTTTTCTGATTCTATAAGCTCCAGAAATACTGGTATTTCTCTGGAATAAATTCATGTTCCTAAGTGGATGGTGACCTCTCTTTTTAGCTAGAAAATTAACCCCTGAAGATGTTTTTACAAAGCCACTCTTTTAGAGTAATATAATCACCAGATGTCTTTTTCAGTACATCCTGTTTTCTTCCTCCATCCGTAGCATTGCTCTAGATACACTTGGAGTTACATTCCGGGTGAAGTGGACATTGAATGAGTCTCCACTGGTGTTGCAGGTCTGGCATGAGAATCACCATCCAGGCTGTAATTAAACTTCAGTAAATTGCTGCAACGAGGGATTATTTAAGCAAACATGGAAACAGCAGTTAAGGCTCTTCATTCAGATGAAGAAGTTATGTATATAAATACTAAAATTCATAATCCTAGAATTAACCTCTAATTTTGAGATTAGCTTGCTCCGTGTGTCTCAACTCAGTGTCTTACTTCACTTTCAAATCCACGAGTTTAAAAAATGATTTTTAAATGGCATCCCTTGAGTTCATTATTAAATCTTATTCTAATCCAGTAATAGGATTAATTAACTGACAAAGAATTTAATTCTTAGGATTAAAAAACAAATTATTGAAAGTTTATTTTAAAAAGTGAAAAGATTAGTAGGTGAAAATCTGTGGATCTCAGGTATACCTAATTTTAAGTACAAAGGTGGACTTTTTAAAAAAATTTAAATTGAGAAGACATTGAACAACATTGATAACATGTCCAACCTTCATGGAGAAAGCTTGAGAGCATTATGAAGATACATCGAATAGGCTTGTTTGGTTTTAATATTTTGGGAGGTATATTTGTTGTTGCTGATTTGTAAAAGGAATACTTGCTAATTGAAAATATAGTTAAAGATTATGGAATATATTAAGTTAGAAAACCAATGATTCCTTTTACCTAGTCTTTTCCTTGACCTATCTCTCTGCTCTCAGATAATCTTTGTCAGTTGTTTAATATGTATTTTTTTCTGAATAAATATATGTATACTAGATCAGGTTGTTCTTGACTTAACAATGTATTCTGAACATTTTTCATGTTAGGGTATAATTTTTGTTACTCATTTGAAGAATGCATAATAGTCCATTGAATTGGTATATTGAGGTGTGTGTGTGTGTGTGTGTGTGTGTGTGTGTGTGTATGTGTGTGCATTATACAAGAAACTAAAACCTAAGATAACTGCTCCAGATCTGAGTATTCTGGATAGCTGGATCCTAATTCGGTAGCCTATATCTTTTTAAATTATGCTACAAATCCTCCCATATTCTAATGTTAATTTCTCCATTATAAAGGAAAATCTACATTGAATATAAATAAGTTATTTTGCATATTTCTAGTTTCTTCCTTTGGATAAATTTCTAAAAGTAAAGAGTTGAGGTGAAAAAAATGGTTCAATTCAAATACTTATTGGGAGACAAGAGCACACTTACAGATGGTGCATTTGAAAATGCCTCTTTCCCAAACACTTGCTGGTTCTAAGAATTATTACTCTTGTTAATTTTGGCTAATTTCTGAATACTAATTAAAAGAATTCAAGCCTCTTTTGAAAGTCATGTACAATATTTAAGTATAATGGAGACATACCTATAACTTTTTTATTTGTCTTCTGTCCATGGTATTCTGCTTAGAAAGAACTTAGCTCAAATTATTGAAATATTTTTTTTCTTATCTATCTTGTCATTTTTTAAAAAACTTTGTGTGCATGGTGGGCATTCCCCCACACCAAATGAAGGGTTAATTGTTCAAGAATTTAATGAAGAGGCCTGACCTGTGGTGGCGCAGTGGATAAAATGTCAACCTGGAAATGCTGAGGTTGCCAGTTCGAAACCCTAGGCCTGCCTGGTCAAGGCACATATTGGAGTTGATGCTTCCTGCTCCTCTCCCTTCTTTCTCTCTCTCTCCTCTCTAAAATGAATAAATAAAAATTAAAAAAAAAGAATTTAATGAAGAAATCTACCCACTATTAGTAAGTGTGACTTTCTAAATTCTCATCTTATATATCATAACTTTTATTTTTAAATTATATATTCTATTTTAAAATCCTTTTTTAAACTGCACTAAACTGCAAAAAAATTAATCAGCAATTACATGGACTTAGCCCTAAGTCTATATAATTTCATTGCTAAGCCTTAAATATAAATCCATAGTTCACACTGTTTCTATAAAAAAATTTGTCCTTCTCCCTTTGATTCATTATGTTTCACTTACTGTTTGGTTATATTTAATTCTCAAGCAGTATTTTTCAGAATGTTGTATTGATGTTATTCCTTCTGAGTCCTTAAATAACTGGTAAAGCTTTTCTTTTCCCTCAGAGATGAAAATAGCTTGAATATGGCAGAATTTAATAAATTGTGCCTCACTAAAAACTAATGCTTGAGATGTTAACAGATGTTTTGAAGGGGAAGAGGATGTTGTTACATAAATTTTAAAAAGTGGGTTAAAAAGTTAAAGCTAGTTTGTTGATATATTTTTCTTATTTGATTTTATTGCTGAATTGCTCAGAGCTCTGAATAAAATATGCTGTATGCTTTTTTGAGATATAAATATAATATTTATTTCTAAAATATAATTATTCATAGATAATTTAATAACAAACACATATTAAGATTTCATGGAACAATAATTGGAATAGTTTGGAATTCTAGATGTTCTTTTTATGGAGGCTAATGGAGGATTCCCTATCAAAACATAAGGAAAACTCACTGCTTACTCCTACCAGTCTGTTAATAAAGTGGCTTCTAATCTGTGTATGGATCTCTCTTCTCCTCCCCTTCTGTACCCTCCCCTCCTCTTTCCTTCCTTGCCTTCCCTTCCCCTTATCCCCCTCCCCTCCCCTCATATTCATATATTCATTCATTCATTCATTCATTCATTCATGCATTGACAGTTAATTAGTGCCCACTGTATTCTAGGTACTCTTAGGATCTCAGAATATAGTAGTGAACAAATCAGGAAAAAAACAAAAGAAGAAAAGTATTGTGGAGGCTGCTAGGGAGAGGAGGAAAGACAGAAAGTGAATAAACGAGCAAAATACAAAAGTTTATCATATGATGGAATAATGAACACAGTACAAAACAGAAAAGGGGCATAGTGTTTTGTGTGTGGGTGGGGTTTGAGAGTGAGTTTTGGTAAGATTCAATTTTAAATAAGTGGTCAGATATGTTTTGTTGAGAAGGTCCCATTATAACAAAGACCTAAAGAAAAGGAAGGGAGGGAACAAGCCAAGCAGGCGTCTGGGATGTGGATGAACACTGTCATGGAGGACTCCAGGCTGAAAGAACCAAGTCAATTTTCCCTTTATGGGTTTGTAAAAGCAATTCAAGCAACCTGTCTTTTCCTGCGAAGATATTTAATTACTGTATTTTAATCAAGGGCATTTGTTAGGAAAAGAAACATGTAAAAGTTAGCTGCAGAAATGCTCCAGCTACACTTTAAGTGATTCTATCTCACTAGACATTCCCTTTTCTATCAGAGCTGCAAAAGTTTGTGCAGGTGAGCACTTGTGCTTAGGGAAGCAACCGGGGGAAAACCTGAATTTGTCCTGTAGATCCACTGATAAAGTGACCCACATTCAGCTCTAGGCCCTGACAGTAACCCCTCATTTTTCTCATGTGACTCATTTTTGTATTTTCTAAGAAACAGAAGCTGCTACTAAAAAACGTTAACTTTACCTGCACCATCCAATATGGTTAGTGGGACAAATTTTGCAACGATTATTTCAAACTCAATTCAATGGGGAAGGGTTACTGTTGGTGGTACATTAGACAATAGGGAAATTTAGAATTCTTTGCTCGCTCCAAAAGCATGATTAGCATTACAAAAAACACCATAGTATTGAGACAGCCGGCATCACTCAAGAATAGAAAATTTAGAGGAACAAAGTTTTCTGTTTCTCATTGCCTTCACATATTTTCAGTTGGCTCATAACTTGACATATATTCTGGTTTTAGAACCTGAGTTAATACTATAAAGGAAATAGCAAAAGTGCTTATCTTTGATTTGAATTTTGAAATGATATGTTTCTGTGTGTGTATGTGTGTGTATATGAAAAAGACATTTCAATAAGACGTCTACAATAAGCTAAATTCCTTGTTCTTCATCATTTTGAGGAAGTATTAATGAATTTGAGAATTTAAGGTTGAAAATAATTCTGTTAAACTATATTATCTTTGCTTTCTATGTGATTTCTCTTTCTCAATAAATTATTCATCAATTTCCTTGAGAAATAATTTACACCCAATACATGTATTTATCAGAAGTGTACAATCAGATGAGTCTTGTGTATTGCATACACCTGTGGTTCCATCCTCACATCACAGAACACAACATCTCCACTGCCTCTTAAGATCCCTCATGTTCCTTTACAGCTGGTCCCTCCTCCCACCCTTGTCCCCGGTAACCACTCATCAGCTTTGTGTCATTATAGGTTCATTTGCATCTTAACATAAATTGAATCATTCATTGAATGTGTATTTTGTTTTCACATGCTGCTTTCACTCAGCATTATGTTTTTGCAAGTCACTCATGATATCAGCAGTTCATTCCTCTTCACCGCCAAAGTCCTTTTTCCTCTGCACGTGTAACATTTTGTCCACCTGATGGTGGACATTTGTGTTATTTCCAGCTTCTGGTTAAAAATAATGCTGCCATTAACATGCACAAATTGTTTTCTGAAATGAAATCAGTTTTATTCACATATGATTTTAAAATTCACAAACTGAACTCCCTGCTTACCTTGCAGAGCCATAATAGTTCTGTTAACTCTGTGAAGCTGGACATTTCTCTGGAAGAATACTGCATATAGAGCTATGATAAAACTCCACAGTGAAGCTTCTTCATGGAGTATTATTTGAAATTTGAAGTCATCCAAGAGAGTAGAACTTAAATGTTCTCAACAAAAACTTAAAATAAAATCACTTTAGAAAAGGCAATGGGCAACGAAGCTGAAGCACTATTCATTACAGAAGTTAAAAATGACAATCTAATATGTGTGGCACCCATAATCTACAAGCTCTGGGACTTCTCTGGGGAAATAGAGATGCAAACTCTAGAACAGGCAGAGATTAGCCGCCCAAGTCAGCTGTCATACTGGTAAGGGTTAGAAGAACACTGTTTACCAACACAATGGAGTGGAGATGACATGAGGAGAGTTCACTGCTAGATTGTGACCTTCTTAATCCATTAGAAGAAATCCCATTATTTAATTAGATAATTAAATAAATTCCAGTTTAAGTCTCTTTTTGTCAGATGCTTTTAATCATTCACATAAAATGTTAAAAGAAACTGTATAAAATTCAAAGAAATCAGGTCAAGATACCTGAATGTGCAGCAAGTTTTGAAATAGAACTTTACTGTAAGGTGCAATTCAACACAAATTATAGTGTAGTAATAATTTATATTATAAAGCATAATTAAATTTTTTACATGTATCAGCTCTGTGGTTACTATGATGCAAAAAGAGGAAGGTGCCAAAAGAAACTCCTGTAAACTTTCTTTAAAGAAAAGTAATTAGAAATTAATTGGAATTGCTAGAACAAGAAATAACACAGGATACTCCCAGTTGCCCCAGAGTTCCTTGTAAGGACACATGGCTACTCAAGGTACCTCCCATGGAGAACAGATTATGTCAGACATGAGAAGCTCCCTTTCCATTCTTGACAAAGAGCTTTTTAATCCTCTTGGCTCCCGCTTCTACCCTAATTGTCTGGAGACTGTAGCCACCTGATTGTAAGCTCCATGGAAGTAGGGATTTGGTCTATTTGTTTTGTTCACTCCTGTTTCCTCAGCATGCAGAACGGTGCTGAGTAATGGATGACTAGTGGATGCTCAGTGGATGTTTGTTAATGAATACTTTTTTTTTAAATCTCAGACAACAACTCAATACCATGATGCTCCAAGATCCACTGTCATTTAAGAAACTGCTGAGAGCAAATGTATAGTGCCTTATATTCACCCCAACACCAAACAAGCAACACACAACCTCAACACACCCCTGAGAGTTCACTAAGAGGTAGGGTGATCCTCACGCACATTTCCCAGGCTTATACCTCAAAACACGGAGCTCAGTTTTTGCTTTAGTGTACAGATGTACCTATATGTTACCACTTATACAAGCTTGACTGTATTCTTCAGCCTTGTGCAGATTTTCATATTTATGCTCATTGTTACCATATAGGTGAGGGAACTTTTAGAATGCTTCTTTTCTTACATATTTCTCTTTAACAAGAGGAAATAAATTCTCTGTTACTTGATTTCCTTCTCAGAAAGGGTATTCCATGGCATTGAAGGCTTTGGTAAGTGTTTAGTGGATGCGTGAATGAATCGATGATTAGACAAATTGGCAAGAGTTAAGATTGTCAGATCAAGAAATGACTGCTTTCTGAGTGTGCAGTGGTGCATTATTTTTTGCCAATAGAAGAACTTTGTTAGTTATTTCCACAGACAGGTAAACTTATGTGAAGTACTCAAAATTCATTAGGAATCATTTTAAATCTACAAAAGAGTTGTCGTTTTAAGAACAAAGAGGTCTGCAGGCTTCTAAGACTCAGCCAGGATCTTTAAATTAAAAGAAAACTATCAAACATATACTTAACTTAGGATTCTATTAAATTCAAATAATTTTAATGTTAAGCAGGAAATCATTTAGATCTTTTTACCCCCGTCCCCAAATGTAAAATTTCATCAAATGATCAACCTTGATGAGAGTTCAAATAAAAAGCAGGCTGTATGAGCTACAGGATTAAATTGCTTTGATGTCTTGAAAAGTTTCAAGTATTGTGAAGGTTTCAGCCTGATTGTCTAGACTTTGGAACAAATCTCCCTGGAGGCTGAAAGCTCTCTGTCTCATGTTCAATATGTTACATAACCTCATAACTGAAATAAGTTTCTTCCTTACTGACTATACATATTTCAGCTCCTATATATTAAAAATTAAGTACAAAGTATGTAAGGAAAGAGACTTTCCTTGGGGCAATGGACACATGATGCAATGTACAGATAATGTTTTGTTGAATAGTACACTTGAAACCTGTATTTGTGAACCAATGTCACCCCAATAAATTCAATAAAAATTATTAGCATTATTTTTTAAGTTTAAGAAGATATGTAATAGATATTTGTCATTTCAAATTTTGAGAGAATTTGATGTATTATATAATATGATCATCTTATAAATCCAATTCAAAATATAAAATGGTATATTTGGGTAAAAAATCATAGCCCTGGCCAGTTGGCTCAGTGGTAGAGCATCAGCCTGGCGTGCGGGAGTCTCAGGTTTGATTCCCAGCCAGGGCACACAGGAGAAGCGCCCATTTGCTTCTCCACCCCTCCCCCTCTCCTTCCTTTCTGTCTCTCTCTTCCCCTCCCGCAGCCAAGGCTCCATTGGAGCAAAGTTAGCCCCGGCACTGAGGATGGCTCTGTGGCCTCTGCCTCAGGTGCTAGAAGGGCTCTGATTTCGGCAGAGTGGTGCTCCAGATGGGCAGAGCATTGCCCCCTGGTGAGCATGCCGGGTGGATCCCAGTCGGGCGCATGCGGGAGTCTGACTGCCTCCCCGTTTCCAACTTCAGAAAAATACAAAAAAAAAAATCATAACTGTAGATTTATGATTTCAAGTTGAAATTTTACTAAGTTTATAGACTATTTGGAGTATTTATATTCACAGTACTTATAAAATTAAATTTATGTGGATCATATAGTACTATAATCTAGAAGGTTTTATTTGCTAAATCATATAATTAGAGCACTTTAAAATAGAAGTTCATTTAATTAAATGTACTAGTGGGATTAAAATATTTAAGATTATGCAGTAAAATTTGTGAAAGAAGTCAAACATTATTTAAGATCCCTTGAAAGTAATATTTAAATTTGCTTGGTTTAAAATAGAAATAATAAGATTTATATGCTAGACTTAAATAGAAAAGAGGTTTGAATTTATAACTGTAATAAACTGAATATTAATTTTGAATACAAAGCAAACCACTGACCAATCTTTTGTGGGCACAAAAACCCCTCACAGCAACATGAATTTGATCTGATCCTACTTTAGTGGCTTTTATTAGAGTTAATGTTTAGCATAGCTCTCACTCTTCTATGTACTCATTGAATGAATGCTGATTGAGTGAAAATGTCATGGATAATTTGGGCATCTACAGCAATTAAAGTTGCATATATTAAACCTGAGGGTGCTGGGTCAAGGAGGGCAGAAGATAAAGCTAGTAAGTGGAAGTTTGTCAAAATGCAAAATTCTTCTTTGACACATGACTTAACACCCCGACTGCCCCTTAACACCCCAATGTCCCCTGGGGGCCAGTTTTAATATACTGCTTTGAGCTCTCATAGAATCTTGGAAAAGGGATTCCAGTACTGTGATGAATCAAATCAAAAAGCTCAGAGAAGCATGCATGATGTGATGATCTACCACATAAGATTGGAAAACCTAACAGCTGATGGTGGACCAGAGCTGGGCCCAGGGAACCTGCCGTTTACTAAAGCATACATAATGATTTGCTGCTTTGGTGAGGGACACTGACACCAGTGAAAAGATAGTTGTGCCTGTTCTCTGTAGCGCAGAGTAGATGGTAGTAAATATTAGGAGCTTATAATAGTAGAGACTGCCAGCTTTTAAATTCCCAGGCAAGGTGGACATAATTAGCATTATGGGGAGAATGGTTGGAGTAGCATTCACAAGAATCTGTGGCAGTAGATAATAGAGAATGGAATTTCTAAGGAAAACATAGTTGAGCAGCCATGAAGATACTGCTTAATATATATAACAAAATAATTCGAGAGTAGATCAACAGAGAGCAGACGACTGAGATCAGCTTCCCCAATGTAAAGTCACTGACTCCTGACTAGTTTTAAAACCAATTCTTATTTCATACCCAGAAACTATCAACTGAGGGAAAGGCCAGGATACGTGGTAATGGGCTATGCAACAACAGGGCAATTGTAGACACTAATGATTTACCCAGTCCTTTCCTAAAAGAGTTACACTATTTACTTTGGAAACCATACACTAAGAAAAGAGGAATAACTAGACCTTTTTTAAGGGCTATTGGATATGGGTGCTAAATTGACTCTGATACTCAGGGACCCAGGCACCATTGTCAAAGCTCCTCTGCTAGAGTAGGTGCGGATGAGTCAAGTAATAGACTTCTGACCCAGATTCATCTCACTCTAGGTCCACTGGGTGTGTGGACACATGCAATGGTCATTTTCCTGATTGCTTAAATGTGAAATTATATTTTAACAAGGTTCAGTCTTGGTAAAACCTTCACACTCATTCCCTGACCTAGAGTGTAAGAAGTATTCTATTCCAGAGTCCTTCAGAGATTACATTAAAACTATACTTTACCTGAGATCACATTCGTTTTTTTTGTTTTGTTTTGTTTTTTGAGATCACATTCTTGCTCCTGCTTGCCTTGTGTTTTTGAAGTATGTTCCCAGAATGTACTTCCTTGCTAAGTCATGTGTACTTGGATTCCTGACTCAAGTTCTGCCTTAGGAAACCCAGTCTTCAACACTGTGAGTTATCATATTGGCTCGAGTCATAGCTGTTTATAGTAGATATGGTAAATCATTATAATTTGAGCTTTTCAGAAGTAGGAAATGTGAGTTACACACTTATAAGCTGTATTTCCTAAAGGCATATAACATTTTTCTTTCAGAAGTTGTTATCATATTTTCTTGGATATACTAAAACTATTCCGAGTAGATACCATTGAAACGAAATCACTGTCTGGAAGCTATAACTAGAAGCCTCATACTAATTTTGATATTGAAAACAATCTATACTTCTGCAATTTTTGCAGGTTTCTTTAAAAAATACATAAAAGACACCAACTTTTCCATGAAACACGTCAAAGATGGATCTTTCTCTACAGTTTCAGGTAGATACTGATTCAAGATTTCTTAATTGTGATAGGTTTACCCTTAAGGTTCACAGTGTTTGAGTTTCTTTCTCCAGAATGTGGTTTATATAAATTAGAGCTGTGGTGTTAAGCCTTGATATTTTTCTATAATAGATTATGCTGACTAATTTTTCTAATTTATAGGCCCATGTTTATTTATGATTAATGGACTTATAAACATGGGTATCTTTTTGTGCTATCAGTCTTATACCTTCTCACTGCAGTAAATGGACTAAGGGAATGCTTAAGGTTATAGAGAATGCACTGAAGAAAATAGTAATGGAGAAAATTGTTTGCCTTTTCATCACTAAACATTTCACTTATGGGCAACTCCAAGATTTATGCCAGACTTGTTGAATTATAAGTGACTAATAACTCTGTCTATCTCTCTTTTTATCTCTCTTTCTCTTTCTTTTCCATCCAGGGCTATTTGATAACGTAAAAGTAAAAATTGCAACTACTTCCATTAACTAGATGTGTGTGTGTGTGTGTGTATGTGTGTGTGTGAGAGAGAGAGAAGGAGAAGGAGAGAGATTGTAGGAAGTAAGAAAATAATTAAATGAAAAACTCCCAGTAAGGAAGCAAGTAGACCATGATAACTACAGTTAATGCCTCTGGGTGAGGAAACAAGTATCCCTCTTCTCTGAGAGCCATGAAGAGCTCAAAAATACTGTTCTCTATAACAATGAGTAGGAAAAAATTTAAAACTGGAAGGTTATTTGGAAAAAGCAAAATAGTGTTTTGTCTGGAGCACTAGAGGTAATTAAGGATTAGGTCAATGACTCCTGAGCAGTTTATGATGAGGGCACCTACTAGGAATAGAAGTCTTAGTAGTCAGTGACTCAAGTTCCCATCTAACATAGCAGCAGCATATAAGGCCATATTTCTGTCTTAGTTTCTTCTACATCCCCTTTGAAGTTTGGAAATTAGAAATACACATTCACACAAACAACTTTTTAGTGAAAATGGAAATTAACTAAGATTGAGATTTTTGCCTCCTGATACCTATTCTCCACTTCTTATAGAAATGAAATATTTTATGTTTCGCTGTTGTATGACTAAATCAGACGAAGTTCTGGACAATAGGTTGTTAACAAATGTGAAGTGAGGAACTTCTAACTCATGTCCTAAAAGGGTGAGGCATAACTTTTTCACACTCCGCTTTGTCCTATTGCCTGGGACAGATACATGGTAACACCATATCCTGAAACATGAAACAAGATTTATCAGTGTGATCACTTAGTAAGTTATATAATGTCTAATCAATTGATTGTATAACAGAAACTAAAGTAAAACTGTATGTCAACTGTAATTAAAATATAAAAATTATTTAAAATAAAGAAAAAAAAAAGAATGACATCCCAGAAAAAAACAAAGCATCAGGAATCTTAAAAACTACATGTAACACAGACTTTATACCAGCTTGTTATGTGACAGCATAAAACACTTGTCTCATTTAAATCAGTACTGCTTGGGGTTTGTGTTACATGCAGCTGCAATAATATCCTAGCGATAATACATAAATTTTTAAGCTTAATACATTACTTAAAATTTCTTAAGTTTCTGTATTTTCTGTGATAATTAAATCTCCCTCCTCCCCATATTTTTAAATCAAAAGTGAAAACAAGGTTAGTGAGTGAGACTTGTATGAAAAATATGTTTTTGAGGAATACTGAAAAGAAATATAACTATAAATTACTGAGGACGTTGCTGTAAAGGTAAAAATGATTAAAATATGGAATAAGACCAAAATTGCTTTAGATCTTAATGTTCTGCTGTATAAAAGACTCAGAGAAAATGATATAATTATGTGATATTTCTGTGTTGATTAGCATTAAATTAATCCAAGCAAGTTAACAGCTGCAGAATCTTTAAAAAGATCTCATTTAGGTCCATTTTTATGTATAAATTTTTGGCATACCTATTGAGGACATAACTGAACAATAATTTATGCAAAACAATAATTGTCTTTCTCTTGAAGTTGGTGGGTCAGAACCATATGAGTTTTTTAAAAAAATAGTATATTATAGAATCAGCTTCTCATGATAACAAACCCTTGATACTAGACAGTATAAAAGCTAAGCAGAAAACAATCGTCACATTAGAGTATTTTTTTTCTATAAAGTACTTGAATTTTATGTCTGAGAAATTTTTATTGCTTTTTCCAAGTAGCATTTTGACCCCAAGAATGTGTTTATTAACCACCTCACTCCTGACCTACTTTACTACTAACATATAACATGGGGTGATAGATCAAGACAGAAAAGAAAGAGGAAGAGGGAAGTTAAATTTTAGTAGGAAAGAATGATGGGAGAAGAAGGAAGAAAGATAAAGAGCATTTGGAACACTACTCTTCGCAGGGGTGGGGAGGAGATAAGAGGGAAAGGAAGTTAGCGCCTCAGCCTCAACAGCCATAGGTTCACTTACATGAAAACTGATGCAGGTCAGTGAGCTACGCTGGGTCCAGCGTTGTGTGCTTTATGTCTCTAAGTGACCAAGAGGTTCGCTGTGCTGTAAAAACACAGACTAGTATCAGCATAGGATGAGGTCTGACTCTGAGCTAAATAATGTAGTCCTTTCTTTGGGGTTTAATCTATGCTAGAAATTTAGGCAAATTTCCTTTGGTCATTTCTTGTTTATTTTCTTAAATTTCCTTGATAAATACGATTATGAAAAATAAATAGATATATCTATAATGTTGTTCTATTTGATATTGATTATTTTTATCATAAAACATTGCCTTTAATAAATTTTACATTAAATTTATTCAGATAGTCTTGATCTTTTCATAGAAAATAAAAGGAAAAAATAAATACCTGTGGAGTATATTTAGAGATAATGCTAACTACATTTGGTTGTCATGAAAACAGAAATGTTAAATGATGATGAGGTGGTTGCCAAAAGATAAAACAAAACAATAACAAAAGATACCAACAATACTTGCATGTAGTTGTTATGGTAACTAGTCATTTTGACAGTTTTTCTTCTCATCTAAATTAACCATCTGAAATACTAGCTTCACAAAATTGCTGCTATGATGCATTCATGTAGAATATATATCTCATTATAAGGACAGACATAGCAGGTTAGCAATATCTTATACTTACATGAAGAAACATAACATATTGCACATATATGTGTGTGTGTGTGTATGTGTGTCTGTGTCTAAGTGTTAGTTTATATACGAAGAAAGACATCTGTAGATTGTAAGTGAGTATGAGTGACCCAAGCCAGTGGTTTGGGAAAGCTACTTGGTTCGTAGACCATGGGCCGGGATTCAGGGCTGGGATTCAGGGAGGTTCCTGGAGGGAACGTGGTAGATGCTGTGCTAACTGTTGATATTAGAATGAACACGTATTATTTAAAGTGTTAGGAACTTGACTTTTGTATTTCTTCTCTCATTTAGACCTAATAACAACCTTTTGAGATTAGAAACGTTCTCATTTTACAAATGAAGAAACTGAGTCCCAGAGATGCGAAATAACTTGCGCAAGGTCATGGTGAGTCAGTGTGGAGCCAGAATTTGAATCCATCTAGTTTTGTCTTAAAAAGCTATTCTCTTCCTTTGAAAATTGGCTGATTCTAAAACTAGAGTAAAAAATATTCAAAATAAACCTGTAACATCATATAGTGCTGGAAGTCAGGAAGTTAGACACACACACACACAGTGATAAGAGTATGTCGAAAGGACACAGTGGATACAGGAGCCAATGGAAAGAGCTCCCAGAAGCCAGAGCTTGAACAATTTAAACAATAAAATAAGGTAATGTTGGATTATAGCTCAAAGCATAAAATAAATGACCCTGAGTTCATACTTATATAAATGATTGAATAGATAAATACATGGGGGAGAATAACAAAGCTTCCCATGCAGAAGAATTGCAATTAACATCTATAGCACTCCTCTCACAAGGAGATGCTTTAAGTGTGGGCTGTGCATAGCAATTTTTTCCAAAGAGTGCAGCATGAAAAGGGAGGAAAGAGTAACTTTTTAGTGGAGAAACCTGATAAACACCACCTCTGCCAGGCAAACAAGGCTAACATCAACAATGGTAGGCCATGTTGATATTAGTTGACATCCTTGATATAATGTGATTAGAATGACACTCTACTTCTGTGATCTTACTTTCCAAAGCCCAAATTCACAGTCTGCTTATGACAAAAGTATTGGACAAATACCAGTGAAGGGCCACTCTACAATATACCTGAGTAAAAAAAGACATTAGATGAAAAGCAAGGCAAGTTAAATAAAGAGTGGACTTTAGTTAATAATAATGTATTGATAATAGTTTCAGTAATTGTGATGAATGTACCAACATCTAATGTAGAATGTTAATAATAAGGGAGACAGAGTATGGGATATATGGAACTCTGTACTCTATTTGCCATTTTTTTGTAAATCTAAAACTATAAATATTAACATTCTCCATTTATTGTACCACAATGTAGACCTTTCTGCTTATTACTACTTTTCCTCTTGACATTCAGTTTATTAGAATTTTATGTTATGAAGAGGAGAATGTGATTTATGATTGGTCTCCAAGCCAACTACATAGTTCTTCAGAGTTTTTGTATATCCAATGCTTAGAAAACAGTAATAATATGAGCAACAGTGCTTAAATTATAGTGTCTTTTATACCCATGTTTACTTTTTGATTACCTTTTCTTTCTCCCAGTCTGTGAAGTTTCTCTGTATCCTGTTGATATGAGGCATTGTTGCAGGATTCTCAGGCTGGAGGTTCCTGAAGCTGACCAGAATATCAGCCAAACTTTCACTGATAGGTATTTTATGTTTTTATTATATTTTATGTCTTAGGGTCACTCAGGGTGCTAACATTTTCTCTCTCTTTTAAAAATATTTTTATTTGTTCCTTGATTTGAGAGAGAGAGAGAGAGAGACAAAACATTGATTTGTTGTTGCACTTATTTATACATTCATTGGTTGATTCTTATATATGCCCTAACTGAAAATTGAACCCACAACATTGGCATATTGGGATGACGCTTTAACCAACTGAGATACCTGGCCAGGGCCTATGTTTTTTCTCTTGAACAGAATCTCCCTTATAAGTGTGTTTCATGTGACACAACAGAATGCAGTTGTCATAACCAGAGTGAGAGGACAATACATGTAACTTTTAGACTGACTTTTATCACTTATTCTCTGGATCTAAGTTTCCCTAACAAGAACTTGTCCTGACTTTGGGTGTTTTTTCATAGATCAAGCAAAATAACTGATATGATAGTTAAAGTGTGCTTATAACTATAAGCACATATAAATCAGATAACTATTCCTGTTATTGATGAAGGAAACTTGTACAAAAAGGAGCAAAAACAGTTGTTTGGGTTATAGCATGCCTCCCTGAGAACTAAGATGAGCTATGTGAAAGTATCTAGACCAGTAATGTCACCTTCCACACATGGTTGTGAGATCACTTTTTCTGTGGCATGTAGATATGTTTTCTATATGACATTTTTTTTCTATATGACATGTTATTGGTTTACACTTGACCTGAACTTTTAAAAATGCCTTGTCCACATATGTTTAATGCTGTTGCAGCTGAGAAAAATGAGTCTGGCCACATGGAAGGCTGTGGGCGGCAAAATCCAATTTGGTTCCTTTTCTTTGAGGAGAAAAACAAGGAACAGTCAGAAAAGAAGTGCAGAGACACACCAATGTGCACAGAACCATGTATTGTTGGGGTTATTGACATTTTATTTTACAAAGTGACCATGCTGTAAATTCAGTGCTTCTTCTACCAAATGTATGGTTGCTCTTTTCTTCCTTGATGCATTCTCAAATAAGTAATCTGATGTCTCTATTTTTCCTTTATTCAAATTCTATTCCGAGAGACTTGCAGTGATGCAGCTGTCTATGGATGGAAGAGTGAGAAATAGAAACAAGAAAACAATAAAAGTTTTCTAGATATTTTTGAGGTTCTGATGCTAGAGAATGTGCTGCAGATTTAGGGTGGGGGAGAATAAATCCACTCTTTTGAGAGATTGAAAGGGAAAGAAACAGAGGGATCACATTCCGTCCTTGGGGAAATGTCTACGGGTTGAAAGGGAAGAGGAGCTAGTGAAATGAACAGAGACCAGCTCTGAGGGGTGGGGAGACAGGACGGATAGATTCATCTCATGGAAGATTGCACATCAGTGAAAACGGCTTTATTCTACTG
Organism: Saccopteryx bilineata; assembly: GCF_036850765.1. Lineage (NCBI taxonomy): Eukaryota > Metazoa > Chordata > Mammalia > Chiroptera > Emballonuridae > Saccopteryx > Saccopteryx bilineata. The sequence goes on from NC_089492.1 coordinate 91,835,775, forward strand.
GATCTCGTCTTAAATATGCTTTTTAATAAAAGCTTTTGCAGATTAAAAAATGCTTGAAAATCAGTGGACTAGAAAATCATCTACCTCTCCATTCTGATTCAAGTACCATTTCCTCTGAGAATTATAAAATAAAAATAAAAGCCTGCATTGGCTATACCACTATATTACAAAAATCTAATTTAAATATCTCTTCTTTCCTTTGACAGAATCATACTGTCTGTTTATAACCTTATTTCAAAATACATTATATTTGAAATTTCTACTGATGAATTGGGAACTGTAATTAAATATGTACTGGGGAAATATTATTTTGAGCGTGGAAACATGTAATTCTCACTAAAATAATGTTGGCATATAGACGATAATTTTATCAGTAACTACTGCCTCCACTCTTACCTGTTAAGGAATTTTGGATTACATTCCATTAATACTACTGAGCATAACAACACAGGCGATCATGACATTTCTGTTTTTAATTTATCCACTTATGGAATAGGTCCTGGTCAGTGGGACACAGGCTAGTGTTGGGCCAATTATGTTTCTCATATAATATATGCTTAGCTTATCTCATTAAATCTTGCAAATTTTGTGACAGACAGCAGCATAACTGAGGAGCTATAAACCTGTTGATATTACCTACCTTCCATTCCGAGGCCCTGTAGAGTTTCTATTTCTTTTTGGAACCAGTGAAGTGAATAGGAATAAGGAATCTTACCAAACGATGAATTTGCATGAGAAGGTAATTATTAGAGGCACATAGCGAAATATTCTTGATTCATGGGATTCTGTTTCTTATTGAAACAAGAAATAGGAGCAGTTATAATTGTTATGCTGAGTATTTTTCTTATCCAAAGACTTTGCTTCAATTTCACTTGTATTATTTTCAATTTATTTTATGCATTCATTGTCTAGAATGGGCTAATTCACATTGAAAATAGTCATTTCTGAAAAAAATAATAGCTTAGCAATAACAATATATAAGGTAAATTGTGTTTTCAGATTTCAGGACATATTTGGCATTAAGTAGGCAACCTTCACAGAGGCTGACCTAAATCCGTGTCTAGAGCATCTGCACTTGAAAGTGGTCATCCACTCTCTCTTTGAAAAAAAAAAATAATGCAATTAAATATTCTAGGACCTTAGTTGTCAGTGATGCTACATATAGTTCATGCACTGATCTTTTCATGCAAATGCAGTTAGAAAAGCCAAGTGGCTCTGGCCAAGTGCCAAGAACATTTCAATGCTCTTTAAAGCCACTTGGAAATGGATTTCAGTAATGCAAATGTCAAATTATCTGTGACTAGAACTAAGCAAGACAAATATACCCTTTAAACAGCAACTGATCAAATTGGCTCCCCTTTCCTTTCTGCTTCATGAAAGGCGTATTCTCCACAGCTGCATAGCTCCCACGTACCCTTTGTCTGTGTTTTGTGGGCTGCTCTAAATACCTACACTTGTTTTGCAATGGCATTAAGTGGTAAACACTAAATCTGTAAGTGTGACCATCTAATAACTTAATCTTCTTCATATGGAAGTCCCAAAAAAGTAAGAGCCATGTTTTTAATTTTTTTTTAAATTTTATTTGTAGAACTTTGAACAGTGAGAGGTTTGTTAAACAAATGAGTACTGGTTTGCTTGCTAGGTGGACTGTATTTTATCAATCTATAGATGTACCGTAGAGTAACCTTGATGGATGAATTTTTCCCTTTTTGAAGTTTAATCTTTTTCTAAACCCCATCATTTTACTTTTTGGTCCCATTTTTCTACAGAGGTTTTCAGTGTGCCAACAGGGCTCAAATACCTAGTGCTCTGAAGAAGGCTCGGCTATTCTTGATCCTTCTAACATATTCTTCCAGCCTTCCAGCTCTCACACTACCCAGCACTATCACAGACTGTTACATAACTTTTCAAATTGATTTTTGGTGTCTGTCTTCTTCGACAAAACATATATTAAGCTCCATTTAGATTCACCGGGTTTCTATTTTCTGTGGGTCTGCACCTTCCCTTCCACCCTCAGTGTCACAGTGGAGGTCAGAGACAACCTTTTGTTTTATGACTGGAAGGCGGCATGAAATTGGAGGACTGAACTACCTTAGTCTGCTGCTTAGAAAAAGGTTTATTTCTTGAAGCCTTTGTACCATGTGGATGAGAAGAAGGGAGGGGTGACTTTGACAGCCTGAGACCCAACTAGTTACACAGAGGAGAAAACCAAACAACCGTACCTTTAGTGTCTAAAAATCGATATGGATACTGAAAAACATAGGACTTGGAATAAGCTTTGAAGATGTAGAGAAATATGCACACCAAGAGAGCCTGCTATTTCTCAGTTTTCTCTGAGGGTATGGAAATGGCAAATATCACAGAGTAATCGTGGCAAGGAGAAATCAAAAGGGTGAGTGAATATAATTAACAAACCTTTTGTGATTTACAAAACCTATGAAATAAACTTTAAAGTAATATCACTTTTGGTTTCATTTTACACAGAACATCTTAATTCTGTCCAGCGTTTAGAAACTCCTCCTTGAAACCCTCAAATTTTCTGCCACTATTCTGGGACAGAAAAAAATGGACCCGGACACTGCACCTCTGCTGTGCTTATAAGTGAGACATAACTCTAGTAGCCATTGACCCTATATAAAATAGCCACAGCCACCTCAGCCTAAAAGAGTGAAAAAACAATAGATTTTATTTTACACAGTCATTTAAAAGGAAACCCTGACACCCAACTTCTTAATAAAATTACCTGAAAGAGAGGCCCGGCTCATATTCATGTTGGGTTAATGAAACACAAAGAGGTTACTCTTTTAAATTGCAACATGGGATTGGGAATGAATGCAGCAGGGCTTGTTTAGGTGTGACAGAGAAGTACCACTTATCTCTTACTTATAGAAAACTGTGATGTCCTCTCCATTGGAATACATAATAAATGCGTGGAGATTATGTTATCTCACTCTCGAATCAAAATAACTCAAGTGGGGGGTAGTCAAAAATGTGAAATAAAATGATTAAGAGAAAATGAGGATTTATATAAAATAGCTGCTATCAAAGTCAAACTTAATGATCAGAAACCCATTTTAGAAAAATCAAAGTTAGGATAAATATATATGTGAGAGATAAAGAGACTCTTGAAAATATATATAATATATATAATAAAGTTAATCAAATATTTGATGGTCTCATATTAAGGATCACTCTCTTGAAGTGCAAAACAAGTTCATTTATACCCTGTATTAACTAATTTATAATCTAGGACACCATGACTTTAAAAATGAAAGTTGTAAATGGTTTTAGATATGATTTTGGAAAATGTAATACATAGTGAGATTTATGCTATATGAGAAATAATCCTAAAATTTTGCTATCAATTCAAGGATTAGTCTCCTGTGCATATAACACCTACTTTTGTGCTCTTGTCAGAGAAGAAGTCACTGAGCTAGATGACCAAGGATCTGTTCTTGTGGATGGTTTTTTAATCAGACTTATACTTTAGGAAATAGCTACAGTGGTGATGCTCACTGTGCTGAGATATGGAATTATAAAGAGCATTATTCCTTCTAGCTTCACGTTCATCTCTCTTCCTGTCCAGAGCTGGCTCCAGCTGACCACTGGATGGCAGAGGGTTAGGGATAAGTATATGCTAGTTGAGCATAGCTTTCTGGATTCATACCATAGCCACCTTCAGAGTAGAAGGAGGTCTTTCTGTTCTATCTATAAAATATAAACAAAATCCATTTCTGTGCCAGACCAAAGTGCCTGGAAAGGGGCTCTGCATTTAACGAGTCATTTCACATATCAAACTTGGTTCTACAACTAAACACAGATGTGAAGAGGTCTTTTTCTGATGTCACATGTGTAAATTTTCTGGAAGAGCTGATTTTTTTTTTAAGAGATATATGAAAATTTAAAATTTTTTATCTTTTCCTTTTTGTTTTGATCTTGCCCACATACATAGAGTTCTTTCGATTCAGACACTCATCAATATTTAATTCATACATTTATATTTATTGAGTATCTTTTTAGGGCAGGCAATATTCTATGTCCTTTTAGACTGCCAGCTTTCATATCAGTGAGGTAAAGTGAGTTTTTCCCTGATATTTCCACCATACCCAAGGATTAACTGGGGTGAAAAGATCATCCGTGATGTCATGTGAAGGAAAATGATGGTACCCATCATATTTCCTAGATATCTCAGGTGCTAAATACAGTTATTCTGCAATAGCGGTTTCAAAAAGTTTTCAGTTTATCTAAGAACCTGCAGTGCATGATGGATCCGAATTAGTGCAAATAATAATAAGCTTACTGTTAGAGAATCAAGTTAATAGATAAGACTATGTGTGTGTCTTTCACAGAACATTCATTAACAAGCTCAGATTTGTTAGACTGTAATAAGAAATATGATGTACATCAACAATCAGTCCTTTTCCCAATTGCTTCTTTGTTTCACTATATGAATACCTGAATTCAAGATAATATTTATTGCTATCCCCTAAGTCTTCCTTGACTTGAGTAGTGCAGTTAAATGGATTAAGAAAAATGAATTTATTTATGTCTTTAAGGGCACTATTGCTCCCCTCTTTTTTTTTTTTTTTTTTGCCTAAAAGCCCAGGAGACCTATGAGACCTTAGCTTTCTTGCACAGAGTGACACAGGGGAAGGAAGGTTTGTGTTACATAGTTCAAGTTGAGGTTTCATAATAATTCAATATTCTTATTGGTTACACTGGCTCATGACCACTAGAAAATGGTGAGACCTGACAAACATAAGAACTGATGACCTGAAGAAATGTTTCCTGACTGGTTGAAAGCAGGCTAGTTTCTTGGCTATCGAGACTTAACTCTGGTTGGATAGGATGCAATCCTATCCAGATTGTGAATTCTTTGATGATAGGGCTAATATATTTATTTCTTGATTCCAGTGTCTAGCACAATTTAGCATAAAGCTTGATATTTGCCAAGAATCCATAAAATTTAACTATAGGCTTTACTTCAGCTTGGACAGAAAACCTGTAAGGATTAGCTACCCTGTGTGATACCTGCCCAGCCCTGGGTTAACCACGCTCTTCGGCACCTTCAGTTCCTCTCACTGGGTTGCGATCTGTGTTTCCATGGATGCTGACCCCTGGAACTCCCCTATCTGCAGGCCTTTGGTGTTTGAGTCAGGCCTCAGTTGGTCCATTGATATTCCTTTGGGCTCTGAGTCTCTACCTCCCTGACTGAATATTTGGATTTAAAACTCTATCTGCATTCATTCCCTAAAGATGTCTTTGAATTAGGTAGCATACTTTAAATCAAAATCAATTTATTAATTTGTTCATTGAAGGACATTGTGTCTTTGTTCACTTAAGAAAAGAATTTTTGCTCTTTGTTGGGACATCCTATGTCTGTGATGGCGAACCTATAACATGCGTGTCAGCACTGACACGTGTAGCCATTTTTGATGACACATAGCCGCATGCAGCCGCATACCAGAGAAATATGGGGCTGCATGCCGAGAAGGACGTTTCATCCTTAGCTCCTGCATGGCCAGGTGCAGTAGCCGAGGATAAAACATTTGCTATAATGTAGACACTCTGTGCCAGAGGTCTGTAGGCCAAAACAACAGAACTCTGGCACAAAGCGTCTAGTTCTGGGACTTCCAGTTAGGGCGTTAGGGGATCTTTGACCTCACTTCCAGAGGAGGAGCATGGAGCAGCAGAATGCCATAGGGGACGTATCTCTGGGGGCCCTGTGATCACCATTACTGGCAACCACATAACTACAGCAACCATCATCCAATCTACTGTTCTGGGGTGTCGGGGTTTTCTAATTGACCATCATTACTGAGATAAGTCAGAGGGCGGCTGGGAGAGGCGAGGGCCTATGCTATGGGTGCCGTTTCCCACCATTAGAAATAGCAGCAGCCATCTTAATTTACATAAGATGCAACTTGCAGAACTTCAAGACAGCATCCGGGCTCAGGTGTTTGTCAACTTCAGGTGAAAGCTTGAGAATCTGGAAAGGTGCCGCTTGGAGAATCAAGCAGAGTGCCACTATGAACAGGAAATTTGTAGTGCCTGGAACCGAATACCAGACACTTTTAGCATCCTGAAAAATATAGCAATGGCTTTACTCACAATTTTCCCTCTACATAACTTTTGTGAGACCTTATTTTCAGCATTAAATAATATCAAAACCAACAAAAGAAACAGATTGACAGATGAAGTTAGTAGCGCTTGCTTGGGCTTGAAGTGTACAAAATATCAACCTTCAATTGAAGATATAGCCAATGAAATTTAGCAACAAAAAAGTCACTAATAGGCAGGTTAGTTAAAGAATTCCCCTCCTCCTCACTTATCTTAGTTCATGGCACCCCACACAAGTTAAATAATATCAAGACCAACAAAAGAAACTGAGTGACAGATGAACAAAGAAGTCACTAAGCAGATAAGTTAAATAATTAGTTTTTGGTTTATTAAATACAGTTATATATTACAATTATACACTTTTGTTATTTAAACTATAAATATCGCAAAATTATGGTTTTTTTCTTGAAGTGACACACCACTCGAGTTATGCTTGGTTTTTTGGTGAATTTTGACACACCAAGCTCAAAAGATTGCCCATCACTGTCTTATGTCCTAACATCAAAAAACCTGACAGCAAGAAAGGCCTTTTACAATTTTTTAATGCACTTTTTAATTTTAATTTTTTAAAGATTTTACTTATTGATTTTACAGAGGGGGTGTGGTAGAGTGTGAAGCATCAACTTATAGTTGCTTCACTTTAGTTGTTTATTGGCTTTTTGTTGTATGTGCCTTGACACGACAAGCTTAGGGTTTCAAACTGGTGACCTCAGTGTTCCAGCTGGATGCTTTATTCACTGCGCCACCACATGTCAGGCTTTTTTTTTTTTTTTTTTTTTTTTTTTTGAGACAGAGGTTTTGAAGTCCTTTCTTCCAATTTTGCATTCCTACTTTTCTATTATTATACTAAATACAAAATTCTTTTTGATATTTTAATCCTACCAAAATTTTTCTTATCACAGAAAGAATAAGAAATAGGGATACCAGAAATTCAATCATTGGATTGTCATCTATAGCATTCCCTGCATCAAGTCATTTTTTTTCATAATATTTGGTTGAATTTCTGTTAAGAAAATTGCTATAGAAGAAGGAAATAATAATGATAGAAAGTGCAACTGACTTGAAATTACCTTCTTTTGGTAGTAGTGGAAACTCTGGCTTTCTGAGTCAATGTTTACAAAGATTCTGTTGTTCATTGCCATGGCAATTCTTTGTAAAATGGATGACACGGGGCTAATGCTTATGGCTAGATAGGTATGGCCAGAGAAGAAAGGGAGATGGAGTGAGGACTGCCTGCTGCTGGCATGAAAGAGTGTGTAAGGTTCATTTGTTTTCTGTGACGTGGAGTCACCCGCCAAGAAATAAGTATCTGCTGCAGGAAGCTAAAATCTTGCATCAATAAAAGATAGAAATAAAAATAAGAGGAAACAGGAACCAGGAGACCAACTCAAATCTTTATGGTTATAAAACAAACAAACAACAAAAAAAACAAAACAAACATCCCAGCTTCCCTGCTCTAGTTTCTGGGACTTCTCCCAGGAGATACAATTATTATTTTTATTGATTTTGGTTTGTAAGCTCTCCCTCTAATGTGGCAGTGGATAGCCCCAAACTAGTAAATAATTACACATTATACAGAAATACTGTTTATCTTTTTACTGTAAGCTTCCCAGCCCCAGAGCAAATTAATCTTTTCACTGTATGCTCTGTTACTTACAGTAAATTCATCACAAAATGTAGCAGAATGGGAAAATAAAATCTTTTTGATCACCAGAGGAAAACTGTTGAAAAACAAGTCTGATCACTATTAGGTGTTGGGGCTTGTGTGTGCTTCCATATCTAGAAAACACACTGTAGAAGGTAGGCCTATTTACTTTTTCTGGCATTTTTCTTCCATAAATAAATTTGTTAGCAAAGGAAGTAATTTTAATAAATAGTAAAAGTAAGACAGAAAGCATATTATTCCTTTTATTTTTCTGTTTTCATCAGTAATAATAATAATTGACCTAAATGGCTCCATTTTTCCAACTCAAAATCTAAAACTGAATTATATGTACATATTGTCTTTTATTTGATTGTGAAACAAAGTTCTCCCTTTTATGCAAAGCCAGTGTCTCCACCCACCCTGTTATTCTTTTATTCTGGCCTCCACCCCCTCTAATGTCAAGACTATGCTGCCATCTTCACCTCCCCTCTTCTCATCACAGATTGCCTCCCTATATCCCACCTACCTGTTTCTTTCTTAGTCTTCTCCATCTTGCTAAGTGACACCAGCATCTACTTGTCCATCCAGTCCCAATTCCAGCATTCATGCTTAATTCATCACTTTCCCTTATCTTCCAGCATCCAAACCATTCTGAAAATTTTGATTCCAAAGATCAACTCACAACTATCCACTTCCCCCAGTTTTCCTATGGTATCTCTAACTAAGCCATCAATACCTTACACTTGGGCTCTTTTGTTTCCCTAATATTTGGGCTTTACATTAAAGCTAGAGCAATTTTTAAAAAACTATATAATTTGAATCACATTACCCTCTTGATTCATACCCTTTAAAAACCTCCCAGAATAATCCAAACTTCCCTGCATGGCTCTAGCAGGGCTTCTTAGTCCTGCATGGTCTGGTCTGGCCTCTGCTCATCCTCAGCTCACAGCAAAGCTCCCCTTGCTCTTCTGTCTCCAGCTTTTGTCTCCACTATATTGGTCTTTTTCCTTCCCTGAAACATGCCAGTAATGCTGCATGCTGTCAAGACACTTGGGTCTTGAGACTTCAGGTACCTACTGTCTTCAAGGTGGTTCCCCATTGTTTCCTAGAGCCACCATCTTTCATTCTCCAACTCAAATATCACCTCTTTAGACTGACTTGTCCAGACACCATTTTCAAAATTAGTCCTTCCTTTGCCACCCACCATCACTCTCAATGATGCGCCTCTGCTTCATTTCCTTTGTGCCACTTGGGAAACTGTGGGGATCTCGTTTTGCTATTTGATCACTTATTGATTGGTTTCCTGCTCCCACTTGAATGTAAGTCTCAGAGAGAGCAGGGGCCTTGTCTTTCTTGCTCCTAGAGCAGTAGTTCTCAAACTTTTTGAAGTTGGGGCGCATTTAAAATTGTACAAATAATTATAGGTGCACTATATACAAATTTCTGAGAAATATGTTATAATAATTAAGTCAAATATTAAAGGAAAAAATATAAAGTCCAAACATGCTTATTAAATAAAATAAATATGACAAATTTAAATTTATTCTGACATTAAAAAACATTTTTATATTTTTTTGAGTTATGCTTTTTAGAACTCATATAAAAGAGGGGTTAAAAATAAAAAAATGACAAAAAGTTATCTTTTTATATATATAGATACATTCTTAGTAAGATTTAGTAAGTTTGGCAGTTCCTGGTACAAATATGTTAAGTTTTTTCATTCTTGTGTTTATGAGCCTGATGTGTCCTAGCGATTTCTTCAATGTTTGGGCATATATTTGAAAGGCAAACTCTCATTTCCTCATCAATACATTGAAGAATTCCTCTCTTTTTACTCTTAATTGTGTTGAGAGTAGAAAATCCTAATTCACATAAATAGGATGTTGAAAATTGTAGTAAAATGTTCAAAGCTTTTTTAGATATTGCCATATATTCTTCTTTTATAGAAATCCAAAAGGCTTCAAGAGACAATTCTTTTTGTTTAATCATCAATCCAAAACCCCCAATATACATATCATCTTAACTTTATACCAAACAAAGGATAGACAACACTTGCCTCCAGTCATTCCGGGGAACATGGGGGGTAGTGTAAACAATCCAGCACCACAGCTTAACAGCCTTTTGCAACCTAATCAGGCAAGTGAGGTGGGGGGGTTGGGCAGACTGTCAGTTTACAGCCAATTCCCCACACCTCTGTCCCCCAAAACTCTAACCTCCAAAAACCCTGTTATTTTTTTGGTCCCCAACAAGCACATATTTCTCTGGAATACCATAGGGCACACCTAGAAATCTTCTAGAGTTCACCAGTGTGCCCTGGCTCACACTTTGAGAACCACTGGCCTAGAGCATCACCTGGCACATTCAAACTCCAGGCACTGGTGTGAATGGCGTCCCCTAGAGCTATCCAGCATGGCATCTCTGAATAGGTCTGTTTCTTTGTTTAATATGATATAATTTTTTCATGTGCTTTTGGGTTTGTATTCAGCTGAATTGTTTCTTTCCTTTAGTCTTACCAGGATAATGAGCTTGGCTTTGTATAGATAGAGCCACAAGAGCTCTACAGAGTTTTTGTGGATACCATGTTAAAATCTGATGAGTCTTCCCCCTCCCACAAGAGAGAGAGTGGATTTGAAAAAAATAAATTATTACTATAACGTTATTAGACCTGTCAAATTAGACCCAGAGAAATGAAAAATTCAATCGAGTAATGTAACAGCCTAGGTGGAAGGTTGTGAAGTTATGTAAAAACAAAACAAAACAAAACAAAATGGCAGAATGTGAGGTAGGATGTGACTCAACAGTAGGAAAATTGGTTACCACCTCCTTATGTCAGGACCCAAAGATAAAGTGCTTAGAAATGAAAATCAGCCTGAGAGTTGGGATTGTGAGAAAAAAATGATTTTGGATATTTTTAGTGCTAGCCCTCATACTTCTGGCTTACATCTCTGGTTCTAATTTTGACCATAACCCTTTTAAGATGTATAGGATGATGTAATTATTTCCTTAACAGCCTTAACTACATGAATATTTAGGATTAAAAATATAATTTTTTGTTAGGATCATACCTATATCCTTAATATATTATATGCTAAGAAAAAAATTTGTCCAAATTTTGTATTTTCACTAGTTGTAATATTAAAAAGTATTTGGCTATTTCAAGTAAACAGCTAATCTTGTGATTCTAATTTAAAATACATCATTGAGTAATTGCTTTAGACTTTTAAGTTACTAAGATTACATATTGTTTTGGGGAACAGAATAATTTAAGAATCAACATATTATAGTTTTAATTCTGATGGTTTTATAAAAACATTAGGGGAAATTTTATAAGTTAGCTTAAGTGCTTAAGCAGGAAAAGAAATATATTAAATTTGTGAATATAACTTAAAACATTCATGATATAAATTTTTAAGTAAGACCATTGTTAAAATTTGTTGGAAATATAAATAGAGTAAAAAGATTAGTGTGTTGGATCTGAAGCATAAGGGAAAAAATAAGATTTTGAATACTAGAAGCAAACCATTAAATAATAGTTTCGAACCATAAAAAATACCCTAAAAATATCAAGTATAGTAAAATGGAAGGCAGAAAGAGATTTGCACTAATCAAAGTGTTTCCTGAATTATAAAGCCTAGTCAGAGCCAAAATAGGTCACATTGTTAGGTCATGAGCTGTAACAGACAATGAAAAGTTGGTGTTCTAAGAAATTCTGAGTTTTATTTAGTCTTAGCCTTCAAACTTTGCTCACTACAATAGTGTTGTATGCCTTCAGGTAGTCTATAGACAAGTAGGATGTTTCAAAGGTTAGATCTAGAACATCTCTCACGATCAACTCACTGTCAAAGGCACTGTGTTTCTCTTTCACCTTCACACAAAATTTGCAAGGTTGGTAGTGTTATTTCCATTTTAAATGATTTACAGTGATTAAATGGTTTGCATAGTCATACATCTTGAAAGTGGCAAAATTAGGATTTGAACCCAGGAGTTTATAATCCTGAAGCTCTTGATCTTTTCACTTTACCCAGTTTTCTAATGAGTTAAAGCATTATTAAGCAAGGTAGCTACAGTTAGGATCAGCCTGTATTTTATGACCATGATAATTGCCAGATACTCAGATGGGTGAACTTTTTTAGGGTGAAAAAAATAAGAATAATAAAAATGACTTTTATATTCCCTCAAATTGTACCACATGGGCAGATGCTTAGGTAATTTATTTATAATTTATTTGCTGGATTTGCATTGTGTTTGTTATTAATTTTGGGAGATCAAGGCATACTGCCTCTCTGCTCTGTCAATGATATGCAAAATTGGGATGATAATTAATTTAGAACTTCAAAAACTTCAGTAAATCCTGTGATATGATGGGAGAAAATTTCAGTAACTTTTATCATTTAACAGGTGAACTGGCCAAAGTGTGTGTGTGAGCGTGTGTGTTTTCCATGAAACACAGCAGGAAAATGTGAGAACAGCATTAAGTCCATGTGGATTGGGACACTGGCCTTTGTTAGAACAGAGCAAAGACTAATTAGCATTTTCAGGTTTATTGGTTAGGTCCTGACCTGCTGAAGAGAGCTGTATGCCTGATGCTTTTGGTGAGCCGTAGAAAGAGACTGATTAGCTTCTCAGAATGTATTTATTCAAATTGAATTATGAGAAATGAATAATAGGTGTTTCTATTAATATCATGATGAAACTCAAAGCCCAGGTCATTTGTGTTGGACTCACTATGGCCCCCAGCCAGTATTAAGTTAGAAAGCTCTCCAGAGATTTCTGATTACAGCAGCTAAGAGTACTGAAGCTAGCATTCAGATCAACGTAGAGGATGGTCATGTCGGGTAGTCACATTAAGCGGCCCCTATACATTATTTCTTTAGAAGACCAAAGAAGTCATTTATTATCTTTACTATGGCTTTTGGTTTACATCACATGCTACGCTAGCACCAGAAAGCATCCGAGAAAGCTGGGAGACGTGAAGAATTTGGGTACAAAAACACAGGCATTGAGGGATGAGTCACCAGAGTACATGAACATGTTTCCATGGGCCAGACCTAGAATTCCTTCTCACTAAAACTTGGGGAACAATATGAGCTAGTGATAAGTGCACAGATTGTACCACCACATGACTTGGATTCAAGGTCTAGTCCAACCACTTATCAGCTGTGTGACCTTTTAAAGTTAAATAAATATTAGCTAGTGTTTTTACCTGTAAGAAGCTGCCTAAACATTGCATGAGCTGTGGGAAAGGGTTGCTACCGCGGGGTGTACTCAGATTAAGTGTTGCTGAAGATTTTGTAGAAGGCTGAAAAAAAAAAAAACTAACAAACTATAGAAACAGACTCATAGATATAGAGAACGGACTGACAGTTGTTTCTTATCTCTTTACAATAAATTTACTATCAATCATGATTCCTAACTTGACTTTGATGTATATTAGTTTGGTTTAGAAATTACCCTTTTGATAATGATGATTACAATTAGGGAATTATAGAATATAGTTAATACTTGCATACTTTAATATAGAATTGCATGTTTATATTAAAATAGAGTAGGACAGCATATGCTTGAATTTCTAGGTTATCCCTCAGTATTCGCCCTCTTCTTTGTCCACATGCATAGTCCCCAGCGCAGCTGCAGCAGTAACAGCAGCAGCAACATCATTACCTAAGATGCAACATCTCAGAGCTACTGCATCCGAAATACTGAGGGTGGAGCTAGGCTATCTGTATTTTGACAGGTTGTCTAGGTGATTGTGATGCTTGCTGAAGCCACTGGTCTAAACTTAGTTAACCAGCATCCTTGCTATGTGTTGACTATTATGCACCAAGAACAATCATTCTCTTGAGCAGCACCATGTAATGAGGTATATGCAGAACAATCCATTGGTGTATAGGAAAAAAATACTGAAACTCTTATTTATATATTTATTAAGCCCTGTTTTAGTTTATAATTTTGTGTATGTAGTACAATGTTCAAAAATATATATTTATATGTACATGCATATGGAAACATAAACATACATATAGATCATATATACAATGTTTGAATAATTAACTATGGTTTCTAATGGAAGGAATGTAATTTTTTTTTTTGTAAACCAGGATGTGGATTTTAAAAGTCTGGACATCATTGCTCTACAGAATGTATGTAATTATGACCCATTTTAAGTACTGCAATGATCAAAATGTAAGAAAAGAAAACCAAATTACAATAAAATTATTTAGCTTATATTTTTTTATTCAAATTAAATTTCATTTAGATCTCTATGCACCCAGTTTACAAGCTTTCTTACAGTTGCAAATAGTCAATTGTTATCACAATTAGAACTGAATAGCTTAACATATAAGATCAGAATTAGTAAAGATCAATGTGTGGGCTTCCCCACAACTGAAATGCATGATTTATATTTTGCTAAATTTTATTGACTAAAGAAGTTCAACAAGCTGTATTTGAGTAGGAAATTCTATACACCTATTGTTAGTATTAAAAGAACTATATTCTGCTCAAGTTAAAAATAAGAGCAGAATTGGCATATTGAGGAGAAATCAGCATTTATTTTGCATTATTCTGGGAAAGTTGTGTAAAACCCATGCTTCTACTATTTCTTCCAGTTAAATGACTTTTTTAATTTATTATTTCATTCAGCCCTGGCTGGTTGGCTCAGCAGTAGAGTGTCAGCCAGCGTGTAGAAGTCCTGGGTTTGATTCCCCGTCAAGGCACACAAGAGAAGTGCCCATCTGCTTCTTCACCCTTTCCCCTCTCCTTCCTCTCTATCTCTCTCTTCCCCTCCCATAGCTAAGAATCCATTGGAGCAAAGTTAGCCCGATCCCTGAGGACGGCTCCATGGCCTCCACCTCAGGTGCTAGGATAGCTCTGGCATAAACGGAGCAAGCCCCAGATGGGCAGAGCATCGCCCCCTGGTGGGCATGCTGAGTGGATCCCCATCAGGCGCATGCGGGAGTCTGTCTGCCTCCCTGCTTCTTACTTTGGAAAAATAAAAAAATAAAAAATAAAAAAAAATTATTATTACATCCAGATAAAGATTGGGGAGAAATATACAAATACCAAATTAATAAATTAAACTCTTGATTATTATTCAAATAAGTAACCATATATATATAGTTATATATATATATATATATATATATATATATATGGAATAGGCTTAAGTGTTATTTCCAATATCTGACCTTGCCTTTTCTCCAACCTATTAACATTCATAGTTGATTGTTTACTATATGTAAGTATTACCTGTCCTTTGACTCCCTCAAATTTCCATGCCATATAAGATCTCTTAAAATATTTTTGCAGTTTCTCTATAAATTAGTCTATATAAAATAGAAAGTATATGGAATGATAAATTCACATGTAAGTGGACTTAGGATTTGTTAAATGACTTAAGAATTATAGGACAGAAATTGGTCTTGATAAATTATTTCTTGAAATAAAATTCAGAGAAAGTACAAAACCTTACTGAGAAAAATTAAAGAAGGCCTAAAGAAATTTTTACCTTGTTTATGGATAAATACTCATTATTATTAAGACTTTTTTGGTAAACATTGATTATTCTATAGCCATGATAACAAGTGGTCACCAGAACTAGTTTAAATTTATTCAGTGGCTCAATGACAGCTCACCTCAGTGAATATGTTTACTGATTAATGTGAACCCTTGCTTCTGAGTATTAGTAATCATGTTTCAACTTAATTAAATGCAAACAACTTTAAATGTTAACTGATCTCATCTAAGTAATCATACTTCAAAAAACGATGTTAATCCATGCATGCCTCCAAAAGCTCATCTATACCTGAATTTCAAACTGTTCAATAATTCTAATTAAGGTCAACACTCTATTCTGCTCAGAGACACTAACAAGCATAGCTCTACCTTATTAGTTCACTAGGGCTGCCATAGAAAGGATCACATCTTCAGTGGTGTAACAGAAATCTCTGAGGCTAGAAGTTAAAGACAAAGGTATCAGCAGGATTGGTTTTATCCTGAGACTTCCTCTTTGGCTTGTATATGTCTATCTTCTTAGTATGTCCTCACAAGGTCATTCCTCCATCTGTGTTTTCTGCCCTAAATTCTCTTCTTATGAGGACACCAGTCATATTATATAAGGACCACCCATGCCAATTTTAATAAAATTACCTCTATTATAGCCCTATCACCAAATACAGTCACATTCTGATTTATTTGGGGTTTGGGGCTTCAACATATGAATTGTAGGGACACAGTTTAGCCCATAACTGTAAACAATAAATTCATCTTTGTCTTTCCCTTTTCAAAAACTATAGCCATAGAACCTATTTGTTTAATATAGGTTATCATTGTGTCTCTCTCAAAAGACATGATGAAATTTTAATCCCTAATTTCTATAAATTAGGCTTTATTTAGAAATAGTGTCTACTGATGTAATCAATTTATACAAGATCATATGCAATTAGAGTGAATCCTAATCCAATATGCTGTTGCTCTTGTAAGAAGAAAGAGACATAGAGACAAATATAGGAAGGATGCTGTGTCATGATAGAGGCAGAGAATGGAGTTACACAGCTGGAACCCAAGGGACAGCAAGGATTGCAGGTGGTCACCACAAGCAAGAAAGGATTCTCTCCAAATCTCAGAGGGAGCATGGGTAGCTGACCCCTTGACTTTGGAATTTTAGCATTCAGAACAGTGAAAGAAGAAATTTCTGTCATTTTATGCCATCCTAGGTAGTAGTCTTTATTTTATTTTATTTTTTTACACCTGGGTTTTGCTATTTAACAAACTTGAGAAAATAAAAAATATGGTTTTTTTTGGTCTTTAAGTGAATGTACCATTGTCTTTTTATTTCAGAGATTAAGTGGCATTCTCACCATCTTCTTAACATTTTAATGTGATCCTGTTCAAAATCCTAGGAGACATTTTAGTAGAAATTGATGAGCTGGCCTTAAATTTTATATAAAAATACCTAGAACCTAAAATAGCCAAATTATTATGGAAAAAGAAATGAAAGTTAGCAGACCACTTACATAAAAGTTACAGTATTTGAATGAAAATTTAAAAAAATAGATCAAGGGAATACAACAGAGGGTATAGAAATAAAGCCACATTTATATGGTAAATTAATTTTGGATAAAAATGCAAAGACACTGTAGGGGAAAGTTAAACTACTCAGCAAACAAATATTCATTTAGGGAAAGAATGACACTGAACTCTAACCTGACACCATAGACAAAATTTAACTTGACATTGATGATAGACCCATATATAAAAGCTGAAAAGATAAAATTCCAGAAGAAGATCTTCACAAATATGAGGTAAGCAAAGATTTCTTAGGAAAAATAAAAACCTAAAAACATTCTAAGAGTATGTACTCATGAACAATAAAAACAAAAAAAAAATATGCTAAACATCATCAGTCATCAGGGAGATACAAATTCAAACCGTAGTAAAATACCACTTCATTCATACTGATATGGCTAGATTAAAAATATAAAACCTAACATTACCAAGTGCTAGGAAAATACGGAGCCACTAATGTTTTTAGATACTGCTTTTTAAAATGTGAAATTATGCAACCATGTTGGCAAGTATTTTAGCATTTTTTGTGTTTATGTCTACTACCCTATTTCATTCCTAAGTATTTAACCAAGAGAAATGAAGGCATATACCCACAAAAAGATACATATATTTTATAGTATCTTTACTCATAAAAACCAAAAACTGAGAAGGGTGGAAGGTCCTTCAAGAGGTAAATAGATGAACAAGTTGTGTTATTTTTATACACTGAAATAATACTCAGTAAAGAAAATGAATTGGCTGCTGATAATCATGGATAAATCTTAGCAACAATATGTTGAGTGAAAGAAGTAGACACAAAACTGTTCATACTCTTTGAATCCATCTGTATGAAGGTCTAAAATAATCAAACCCAATTTGTGATGATGAAAATTAGATTTGTGGTTGCTTGGTACAAGAGGCGAATTTGAGTATTGATTAAAAAATGTAATATATGTTCTCATCCTTGATTGGGGAAGTGGTTATTCAACATATATTTCTCAAAACTTATTAAAAAATATACTTAAAATTCTTTCCATTTTCTGGGATGTAGTTTAGAGCTTTAAAAAATGTTAAAAATAATCTAGTGAGAGGTCACTTATATTTTCTCTCAATTAATAGGTGATAAAATTCATTTATTGAGTTTCAACCAAAAATTTAAAAATGAGATACATTATACAAGATGAGACTAAACTAGAAAACACCAGAGGATACCATGTATAATAAGTCTAATTATTATTTTATGTAACTCACACTTTAGTTTTGTGTGTATGTTTTCTTAACTGAACAGTAAAATGTATTTCCTACTGTAAATAATAGTAGAAAATATTTAAAATACCCTGCCTTAAGGTGCTATAATAAATCCAATCCTATTCAATTTTTATCATCAAGCTGAATGAAACTACATAATCTTTAGTATTATTTACTGTAAACACCAAGCTGTTAGGAATAGTATGCATACTGGTGGTCAGTATAATTTTTTAAAGAGTCAATATCCAGCTTAAGTGAAAGAATAAGGAATTGCAGATCTACATTCTCCGATTGAAATGCAAATTGACATAACTATTTTGGAGAGCCTTTAGGAATATGTATTGAAACCCTTTTGGGAAGTTGCAGTTGACATGCATTCAAGCTCACTGTTTCTTCAACTATGTCCAGTCTACTGGTGAGCCTTTCAAAGGAATTTTTTATTTCTGTCACAGTGTTTTATATTTATTTTTAAATGTTTTTCTTAGAGTTTCAATCTCTGCTTACATTACCCATCTATTGCATGTACTCCATTTCTTCCATTAGAGCCCTTGGCACATTAATTACGGTTATTTTAAATTCTTGGTCTTATAATTCCAAAACCTCTGCTCTAGTGAATCTGGTTTGATTGCTTCTTTGTCTCTCAACAGTGTTTTTTCTTGACTTTTAACATAACTTTTAAATTTTTATTAAAGTCAGGCCTGATATACTGAGTAATAGCAACTAACGTGAATAACCCTTCAGTGAGAGGATTTATGTTGATCTGGCTAGGAGTTTGGCCATCTTTAATGTTGGCTGTTACTATAGATATCTTCATCTCTAGTGAGCCTGTATCCTACACTTCCTGTGGGTTGACCCAGAGTTTGACTAAAGTGGGACAGAAATAAGGCAGGTCCATTCATGGGAAGTAAAGTATTTCTTTGAAACATCTTTGGATCGAGGGCTTCCACTGGCTTTGTCCAACTTCCTTGGAACTGCACGGCTTTCTAAAGTTCTTTCAACCAAGCCCCTTCCTTCTCCCACTCCTTCAGAAGAGCCAAACCCGCATGTGGTCTGACAGCTTGCCTGGACTCCCCCAAGTCATTCCCCATCCCCCATCACAGGCCTTTTTGTTTCTAATAAATCTCTTGAATGTTTATATCTTGTATTGACACATGCTTCTCAGTGGGGCTGGACTAAAACATCTATTTGCATTAAAATAAAAAGATGAATTACAGAGTGCTGATGGTTTTTTGAGACCAAGCACAAAAATTCAAGGGCAGTTTGTACTTTTGGCTAGTGTTCTAATAATAGCAGACCCATGGAGTTAAAGATTCATTTTCCTTTGTTTAAGGCACTTTAATGGAAAATGTTTCAACTCATTTGTTTTGTGGTCTAACCAGTAGGTTCTCATGTAATGCTCATGAAGTGATTCAGTACTTCTTACAACTGACTCACTTTAAAAAATAGCTTCTATAAAATACATAATATCTAAATTACCTTTTTCCTGCTTATTTATGTTCTCTCCTATCTTCTTGTACAAGCATACTGATGAACTCAATAAGGCTTAAATGAAGATAATGTTAAACAATAGTCTCTGAGGTTCTGGCTGCAGTTCTTGTTATCAATAAGAAAGCACTCATTTAGCATGTCCTCTGCTGGGAATCATTTTCATCAATTTATAAGATTAGAATAACTTAATTGAAGAGACTCATTTCTCCTGCTAATAAGACCAGTTTCAAATACAAGGGTATCACTGCTTAACTTCTTTAACATTAAATAATAATTTTCCTACTATCTAATAAATAAGAGTTCTAATATAATGTAATTAAGCAACTGTTACCAGTTTAATCCTAAAGAGTAGCATCTCCCTCCAGAATTTAGGGGAAGTGTGTCTCCACCTTCATCTACTTTCTGTTTCTGTCTTTAACTGTGGTCCTGGAGGCAGCTCTCCGGTTTTTGTGGTAGATAAGTTAGGATAATTATCAACAAAGTCCAAAAATAATAAAATAACTTCGGCATTTAACAGATGTTTCTTGTTTTGTCAACTCTTCATAAACAAAACATTAGATTAAAAATTTTATAATGAATTTAGATTACTGATATGTTTGCTTTCTTTTTATCTTTAGTAGTCATTAACCAGGAGGTAGACAATGAAATGTCCAAGTAGATTCTTCCTAGGTACTTAATAAGAATTTAATATGTTGACCTTCAGATATATAGAATTGTCTGTCTATCATCTATCTATCATCTATCTATCTATCTATCTATCTATCTATCTATCTATCATCTATCCATCTATCCATCTATTTATTTTTTTTGTATGTCTAAAACAAAAATTATACATTGGAACTACTGCTGTGCATTTTGAACAGTTGTGATTCTATGGTATCCAAGTGGTATTAAAGTCTGCCTTCTCATTAAAATATCAACATTCTTAATTAATTACATAAATATTTTTGGACAACATTGTAGATTTGGTAGATTCAATCATTCTTTTCAACCTGGAAATTATGAGTTTCATTTGTTATTATAATACATAGTTATCTAGAATTTTCAAATGTGGTCAACTCACGGAAAGTGCTAAGAAAGAAAGAAAAAATATTTTAAAAGTAGTATTGGTGCTATCAAAGAATATTGAAAGTATATGAAAAATCCTAGCAAATTTCTGACATTTTAGGGATTTGCTACAATCTTGGGAAAACAATAACGGGAGGAAAGAGGCCGATCATATGTAGCCATAGACTGGAGCTACTTTATATTTGCATTTTAGTAGTTAGGTTTGACACTTCTAGTGAAACTCAATATTGATTTATGCATTTTAATACTATCACTATATTTTTATCAATAGTTATTTTCAAATAAACAAATATATAATTTATATTAAGAAATTGTGTTTTTGAGACATTTTAAAATCATTTTTACATTTTAAACCTTTACCAAAGACTTCGTAATGAAAATCATTTGGTAAGTGTAATTACCCTGGTAGATAATGATTGTGAGGTCTACTTTCTGAAATCTGTTTTTGTCACTATATTGTATTGTTGGAAGGAGTTGAAGTTAAGAAGCCAGTGCCTGCCTCTTTGCAACAGATTAGAGGGAATGAGAATCATTTTAAAATGAACGTGAAACCACCCTGTAAGGAAGAAAAAGGCTTCCTTTCACCTTCAAAGATAGAAGATCAGAGTTACTTTATGAGGCCTGCAATGCAAACACGATGTAAAACAGGGGTCCCCAAACTTTTTACACAGGGGGCCAGTTCACTGTCCCTCAGACCGTTGGAGGGCCGACTATAAAAAACCTATGAACAAATCCCTATGCACTCTGCACATATCTTATTTTAAAGTACAAAAACCAAAAACGGGAACAAATACAATATTTAAAATAAAGAACAAGTAAATTTAAATCAACAAACTGACCAGTATTTCAATGGGAACTATGCTCCTCTCACTGACCACCAATGAAAGAGGTGCCCCTTCCGGAAGTGCGGTGGGGGCGGATAAATGGCCTCAGGGAGCCGCATGCGGCCGCTGGCCGTAGTTTGGGGACCCTTGATGTAAATCCTCATCTTGTTCTTTCTCAGAGATAAGGGTTATCATGAGAGTCCTGTCAAATCTTCAATGAACAGGACAATGGGGACAGCCAATGTGAGGGCCGTGTTTGCCTCACCAGTGTAATGACAGTGTGCTTAGTTCTTTAATTAGCAGAATCCCTATGGGACTGTTGTGTGGTCTAAGTAAAATTTTATATGAAAAGCATTTTTTTGGTGAAGAACAGCAAAGTCACTTTACATGTTACCAGGAGAAAGTAGTATTAAGATTAACAAGATTTAGCCATGTTGCATTTTATTTCAGTGGTTACTTTCTTAACCATTTTTAGCTAATGCTGCCAGCCTAGTGTCTGTAATTATGGCACGTATTAAAACCAGCCAAGCTGTTAAGTACACACTCAGATGTGAAGTTACTGCTCCAATATATCACTCAATCATTTTCCATTATACCATGCAACATTAGTCACCATTATTGCAGTGTGCAGCCTTGATAAACACTTAATGTTAAAGGAGAAAAATGTTAGAATGTTGCCTAATGGTTTTTTTTTTTTAAATCTCTGAATCTACATTATGTTTCTCATGTGGCTTCTCCTTGCTTCAGTTCATTTGGCTCCATTTGTTAAATTTGTTCAAATTCTTAACATAAAAGTATCCCCAAATGTGTATGCTGTAATTAGGTTATAATTCTAAGCAGAGGTTCTAGTGACATTTAAGAGCAAACTGAGGGGCTGATGGGAGACTGACAACTCCGGGGAATCTAGGAAGGGAATAACAGAACTAATTTATGCAAGTCTGGGAGCTGATTATTTTATGCACGGCTACTTCCAAAATAGAAACTTCTTAGTTGTTGTCCCCCTTTATTTCTCTCAGTTCAATCCTTACAACTGTTAACTATGTAGAGCCTTAGTCTGCATTAGTTAACATAAACTTATTAATGGCAATTTGCTTTGCTCAAAATATCTGTCTCCACCTCTAGAAAATATTGCAATGGCATTTAGATCTTAACCTAAAATTTTCTCTCCAAAAGAGTCCACAAATATTAACCACAGAAAACTTGGGAGTTGGACAATATGAAAGATCAGGTGATATATTTGCTAAATTAATACGAACCAACTTACACCTGAGGTTTAAGAAAATTTACAAAACCACTTATTTGTCATGCGAAAAATAAAATTTGGAACAGAAACTGAACAACATAACAAGGCAGCTAACACTTTGGTTGTCTGGTGAGAGTTACAGCCAAAGATGGCACTTGAGTTCTAGCCCTGCACTGAAGCCAGCCGCAGCTGCTGGGCCTGGCCACGGTTTCACCCCAGAGATGGAGCTGCTGCTGCTCCTTGATGCAGAGCCCAGTGATGTCCCACGCCTCACCGCTATCCATGGGATCATGTTCAAGGGTGGGTTCTCCCTGTGAACTTACTGTCTTTTCAGAGGGTGGCCTTTTATTTGCATCTGTGCCTTCTGGCCTTAGGACCTGTGGCACCCCAGCTCTGTCACCTTTTCCTGAGAGCATCACCCTGGGTATCACTGACTGCAGGTGTTCTAGTTCTTTATCCAAATAATTTGTCACTTCAGCTTGTGCTTCTGCTCACCCTGGGAGTATTACAGGCACTTCTGGTCTCAGTCCTGCTGCTTCTGGGCCATGGAAGAACAGAGGTAGGTGCCTTTAAATACTGTCTGTTTTTTTCTCCTCTTGCACCAGACACCACTTCATAGGCAGTCAGCTGTGGTGGCAAAGACTATATTTCAAAACAAACAAACAAACAAACAAACAAACAAACAAACAAACAGTTCATTGATTTTCTCTCCAAAAGAGTCCAAGTAACCCCTTGCTCAAGTCAGCGCCCATGGGCTCAAGCTGGTGAACTTTTGCTCAAACCAGATGAGCCCATACTCAAGCTGGCGACCTTGGGGTCTCGAACCTGGGTCTTCCACATCACAGTCCAATGCTCTATTCACTGCGCCACTGCCTGGTCAGGCTAAAATTACTCTTATAGACTATTTTACATCACATTACAGATTTTTTTCTTGCTTATTTCATTATAATATTTTTATTTTCAAATACCCACATCCCCTGATGTCTTCTTAATGATTAAAAATGAATGTGATTTTGTTTCCCCAGTTCCTGGCTCAGCACCTGGCGTGAAATAGATGCTCAGTAGCTGCTCAGGAATTGAGTTGAATTAAGATTAAGCTATTTATTTCTCTTTTGCTGATACATGAACTTGCATGGCAGTAGTTTGCCTTGAGGTTTATTTATCCTCAGTGGAAAGAAAGGTAAGAAGATAAAAGCATGTTAGTTTAGCAAAAAAGAAAGGCAATACTAGCAAATACTCAGATAAACACCGTTAAATACTATTGCAGAAGTTCTTGTCTAGAAATGGATATTTATTTTAGCTGTGTAGTAAAAGAGACAGACGGTGACATAATAATAAGGCCACCAGCAGGCCTGCTTCAGTAGTACGCATTGACTGACCAAATGTCACTAGAGTCACATACACAGGGTGTGTAAGTCATTGAAATAAATGTGTGCACTTCGAACACTACTAAATGAGGCTGCTTCTACTGGAAATATTGATAACTTGAGTAGGAAAAGTTGAACTAATTAATTTTCAGAGGAAAAAAACATATGTATACATACAAATTCCTTCAGAGGGAAGCTATATTGAATAAAAGGATATCAAAGAAACAATAATCATTTAGGCTTTAGCATTATAGATTATGATTACTCTCATGAAAGCACTTTGCAATTACACTAATGAGATTTAATGTGACGAGAGGATCGCAGAGCTGTTGTTGTGGCAATTGCTAATATATGTGATACCCCTGAAATACCAAATAAATCTATATTAAAATGGATATTGGACTTGAATAAGTGCCAAGTGGATAAAATGGTGGGAGATCATTGAAGGAATAATATCACCACCTTTTCTCTTATGCAATGCCGTATTCATTTAGTATAGAGTAAACACCTCAACGTTGTAAATGATTTGCTGCTCATTCTCCTATCAATCAGTACATATTTAATTATATAAAATTACTGGAATTTAATATCCCTTAAAGTTCAACATTCAAAATTAGAATGGTTGAGATAGAAGCAATTTCAGAGTATAATAAGTTCAAACTTTCACCTAAATCATATTTTTAATTGTTTCTGGAATATTTTTTTTTTTAACAGTGTATTGCTTTATTGGGGGAAGGGTTGGGAGGGGAGGGAATATTTTTTAACAGTGGTTTTTTTCTCCTTCTTACTAAAGCCTTCTCAATCAGGAAACATAATACTTCACACAATAATCCTTTTTATTTTTTCCCAACTCCAGTTGTTAGAATGGCCATTGAATAGGACAATTTTGATTGAGGTCATATTTTGAAGTTCAATGCTAAAAATATCTTTATGCTTTTTAAAAAATGACAAAAAACTTTGCAATAAAATATAGGTTTGCTACTCATAAGTAGATTTTCTGCAGCAATCTTTCACTTAAAGAGAGGAAACTATAAGTACATAATTACAAATAATTTTTATATAAATAATTGATCAGATAGTTTATTATGATTATTATACCTTTGTTATTCTTAAAATTCTATTCAGAACACTTTGTTGTCAATAGGGTTAGTTAATGTGTTTCAGAATAGAATGTCTCTAAATGCATACTTTAATTCAGCTACTCACTAATTCATAGTTTTTTGGTTTTTTTTTTTGTTTTTTTTAATGGAATTCAGTAATTCATCAATCTACATAGACTTTGTCCCATTTTGTTTAAGAAAATCTAGGCTGTAGTACTGAAATCACTGGAGGGGAGACATTCTAAAGACTGTCTCACAAAATGCTTGGAACCATGAGTTTTCTTTTCTTTAGTTGGCTTTTTCTGAATAAACATCCAGAGTGTAATATCCCTTTTATTGATTTGCAGGTTTTTTCCTATTGCATGCATCCTATTACTTTCAGAATACTTTTTAAATCATTGATGACATCATGTAGACTTTACATTTGAACAGCTGCACTCAATTTTCTTTCACTTTCTCGGATCATTAATTTCTAAACTTAAACATTTATTTAGTGTGTCCTCTATGTCAGATAGAGCTTCCAAACTTCAGAAGCTAAGAATCTATAAATGTTGGAATCAAAGCAAGAATAACAAAACTATATAATATTCTCTATCATAAGCATTTTAAATGAATAAAAGTATTTGCTAAGCATTTTAAATAAATATTCTATTATTAAAAATGTCTATTGCTAGCATTTATTAAATGCTTACTATGTGGAAGCTGTGCTTATATACTATAAGTGTTCTGTAGGCATTCATTCATTCCTCACCAGAATCCTATAGAGTAAATACTATTATTACTAATGTTTTGTCCATTTTACAGATGAGAGAAGTGAGGCACAAGTTGCTCAGGGCATTTTCAAGATTACATAGCATCTCAGCAACAGTACAGGACTCATGGCTGCCTCTAAAAAGTGTTATGAAAACAAAATCCCAATTTATTACTTTAATGGTATGCTTACACTTAAATTATTACTCTGTTTTATGCAAGAGAGCCTTTCATCCTTTTTCATTAAGGCACAGATAGTTAACTGGAAGGTATAAAAACCATCTCCTAGGAAAGATGAGAAGCAAAACCAGAGAACTTAGTACTGAAATCAGGCTTGCTGATAGATAATAAAAGTTTTCTATTGAGATTTAACAAGAACTTGAAAGAGAAGGTGATTATGTGATATCTCTTTGAGAAATAACATCAGGAGTGGATTCCATAATTAGGAAAAAAATGTAAATAGCTTTGTGACAGAAAGAATGGTTTATATCCAGCCCCAATAGTAGAAAAATAAATGACCCAAAGCAGGGGCCCTAGGTGGCATTCCAGTTCTAACAGCTTCTTGTAGGAAGTTGGCACAGTTCAGCTCACACACTGCTACCATTGACAGCTTCCTTGTTTATCCCATGGGCATCCCTGCCCTCAGAAGATAACTAGGAAATATACGGATTGAAGACCTGTGGGGCTAAGTTAGTACAGGGAAGTCCTCTCAAGTGAAGAGATCTATTTTCTGTGCAACTCTTTGTTGGGCTTTGTGCCACACTGTTTAAATACCACCTCACCTAATTTTTACAAAAAACTTACAGATAAGAAAACTGAGGCTGAGGTTTTAAGATGACCCAATGAATTGTGGAGTCAAGTTGAAACCCAGGATGGTTTTGTATACCCCTGCTGTGACACGCACATCCCTCTGAAACCTTTCATTCATTACTTAATGCTTTTCCCACTCTATCGCTCTTGGTTGTTTATCTCTTTACCTTTCTCTCAAGTTAAAGGCACCCACAACTAGACTCAGACCTCTAGAAAAGGTTTGCTCCTGGATCTCTTATGGAAAAGTTAGGCTCCTATGAGATGCTGCACTGTTTAACTGTCTGCAGAAAGTGAATGATGAATATGAATTTGCCAACACTAAAGGGTATTCTACCTTTCTGTGAATTAAATCTGACAGATCATCGTATAAAAGAAATGCCCTGTGCCACCTAAAAGTGTGCTGATGTTCTATAAATCTGATCTACTTTTATCTGTCAAGTAGAATTAGATGAGGAAAGGATGCAGAACTGTCAAAAACGTGTAGGCTGACAGTATTATTCAATGCAGATTGTAAAATAAGATAATGCATTCTTTCCATAGAGAAGGTCTTTCTCTCTGAGGACATGGAATGGCAGTATACTATCACCAAAGCTCCAATCTGCTTTGGCCAAGGGACAGAAAATTTTTGGCTGTTCAAGAGAGTTTGAATTGTCTTTTTAGACATGATCAAGAAAGAACAAAATTCAAATTTGTGATTTTATAAGTAGATTAAGAAATGTTCAGTAAAGGCACCATTTGCTATATATAAAAAATGATTCCTAATTATATTAAATATTTAATAATAAGTTATTGGAAAGTAGGTGACAAGGTGACAAATTACACCAGTGTGTGAAATGACTGAAGACTCCTGAGGAGATTCATTTGATTGACTTAATTAATATGGGGATACAGCATACCAGGAAGTGACTACAAAGCATTTAGAAGGCTGTGTGCATCATGAACCAACCAGATGAACTAGGTGGACATTGCCTCTTTGTGAGGCCTTGAGCCATGTTTACTTTCAGATGTGTGGCATTTAGGTTCTCAGGCAATGTCTAATAAACATGGGTCCTGATATTGGCAGGGACACCAAAATGATCACTTGGGGTAGCCATGGTGATGAAAACCTCAGCTAGACTGACAATCTAAGCAGATATTTTATAATTAGTTTAATGTAACATCTGGAAGTGTCTGTGGGAGGGAACATGAGATTTGTATATGAAATTTGAGGTCCTACTCTTCCACTTACTCACAAGAGGTCTCTGAGCCTCAGTTTCCTCATCTGTAGCCTGGGAATAAAAACACCTACTTTGTAGGATTGATAGGAGGATTAATTATTTTTTTAGGTATAGAATGGTCATTGACAAATGGTATTATTGTACTTATTATGGTCATGATTTGAACATCTATGTGTGCCTGTCCAGCTTTGTGCTAGACTCTGTGAGGGTTAGTATGACATTTCAGCCACATGTCTTTAGAAGATGGCTCTCTGGGAATCTGGAGGAACAGATACATAAACACAACAAATAGTAGACAATAAATAATGGCTAGAATATTGGTCTTTTATGATTGGCACAGTATAAATTAAGTTACTTTATATATATTTGATGATATTTATTAGCTAATTTTTCTAATAACCTTTCCTTCTTATCTCAATCACACACACACACACACACACACACACACACACACAAACAACCTTGCCTGCAATGAGGTGGTTCCTTGTAGCTAATAGAGGCAGGATGGTCCCCATCTAAGAGCCTGAGTCCAGATGGAGACTGCTTTCTTGTGCGTGCTCTTTCTCTCATCTATAAATTTATATCATCTATAAATAAAATTAAAGTACAATAATCATATAATTATATATGAGCGCTTGATAGGTTTTTAACTATACAGAATGAAACAAGAGTAGGTTCACAGTTGTGAGTACATGAAACACAGAGTTCATTCTTGTGTTATTATATATTATATTATTTGCCATACAAACTACTGTAAGCCTACTTTTGCCCCACCCTGTATGTATATATCCTTGTAAACACTAGCCAGATTAAATGGTGTAGAGCATTTCCATCACAAAGAAAAAATCCTTCATTCCTTTTCCCACCAGTCAATTGATCCCTTCCAGGAGTATTCCAAGGATATATTGTACTAACATCAATCATCATGCAGGCTGGGGCAAAAGTAAGTTTATAGTTGTTCATATGTAAAATAATACAATAATTAATAAACAATATTACAAGAATAAGCTCTGTATTTTGTGTACTCACAATTATAAACCTCCTTTTACCCCATCCTATAAGTCACCTTTGTTTATTTTTGAATCTCATACAAATGTAATCATGCAGTATGTATTCTCTATTGTTTGACTTGTTTCACTCAGAATTAGTCTATTAGATTTATCCATGCTGTTGAGTGTGTTGCTAGTTATTTTTTGTTGCTGTGTAATATTTCATTCTATGAATAAAATACACACTATTTGCCTAGACTACTATGGGTGGATATTTGAGTTATTTTCAGTTTTGAGCTATTATAAATTAAGCTTCTATAAACATTCATTGACATGTCTTTGGGTGTCATAAGCACTCCTCATTTCTTTTAGGCATATACCCAAGAGTAAAATTGCTGGGTCATAGTGTAGCTATACTATGAAACATTTTTCTAAAGTGGACTTATTCATTTATATGCACACCAGAAATGCAAGTGGGTTCCATTTCTCCATATCCTGGAGAATGCTTGATATTGACAGTTTTCCATTTAATTATTGTTATTTTTATGTGGGGCGGTATTAGGTCTGTGATGCTTTACCAGGTTCTTAGAGAAGAAAAGCACATACGAGAGTTAAGATAGAACTTATCTGACCACAGTTCTTCTTGTCTTAAGTCTTTAGTCTGGTTTTCCTCAGGCAGAATGCTTTTGCTCTGTTGGACCCCTTCTTCTAGCTTTAGAGCACGTCTTTAGCATCTTCAGGCAATTTCCGTTCTCACCTGTCCTCCTGGTGAAGTTCCATAGGACTAGGTGTTTCCAAGTTTGTGACATCTGCAAGCATGCTAATATCTGCTATCTGCTTAGCTGCTGGCCAGATGTCAGTTGGCATGCTGTGAGAGTAGGGAGAGGAGAGTCTGTTCCCTGCACTGTATGTCATAGCACTGTCCCCTCATTTCTGGCTTCTCACTGCCCTTGGTACATTAAACATATAATAAATATTGAAATGAATTGCCTTTCTCTTGTTTTATCTCTATAAAATTATTTTACCTCGTACTTACTCCAATTATGAACATTGCATTTTCCAAGAAAATTGCTCCTAGTTAGTATTCAACCTGAAAAACCTTCCTTTGTCTACTTTGGTGCTTTCAATCTTAAATGATATGGTTGGAGTGAGCAATATGGTGGGCTACCTAAAATATAAATCTGCATGCAGTGATGCTCAAAAATAAGATATTAACTATATTCAAGAAGGATTTAAAGAGCAATATAGACAGGTAACTTAGCATTTTGAAAATTATTTTGGTGGTATATTGTCTCAGAACTTTGAAAGCACCTGGTGGATACTGGGGAGAGTATCTTTAAGACTCATAAAAAATATTTGCCTATACATCAGCAATTTAGAGGAATTAATCATTACCAGATACATATAACCTGGCTTGCAATATATAGTCTCTCTGACCCTCTCAACAACTCTGCAAAGTCCTTATTTATACAAATAAAAACTGAATGTAGGAGTTAAAATTTTACTTGCATAAATTTTACATATTCCAAGATGCATTGTGATCATTAAAATATAAGTATATTTGATATTAAAATTATTTAATAAATAAGAAAGTGAAATTGACAAAACTTCCCATATTGCTATAATTTTAAAGAATTTAGCAAGCAAGAAGAATGCTGTTTCTTTTTGAAATTGCAGGCACCCACCTATCTATAGGGGAAGATACTTTGATGGTCCATGGTACAATTTGTATTGTCCAAATGTGAAAGAGGGATTGGGAGAGAGTGAATGCCTCTTACTTATTTTCTTTCCATTTTTTTCTTTGCTCAAATCACAGGGCTTTGTTTGAAATGTTTCTGAAGACTATTGGAGAACGTTATTTTCCCTTTATTCTGAAAAATATCTTTGCTTTATATAGCTTGCAACACAGTCCATGCTGCCCTTTGTAAAATCTCAATGGTGTGGCAGTTTATTCTTGATGATTACTTAGACGGGAACCTGCATTATTTTTTTCTACTCCTTAGTTTTTCAAGAAAACATCTGTATATGCTTTTCCTTTCTAGTTTTGTCAATGCCATTTAGCTTCTTACAAATTCTAACTTCCTGCTTGTGTGTATCTGACTGTGAGCAAATGGAACTGAAAAATTCTGAAGTTCAGTTCATCTCGGCTTGTTTGTCTCTAATTATCTGCTTTTCTGAGTCCCAGCAACTATGGGGCTAAACCGTGGATTGTGGTGAGTGAAACCAGGCAGGATCAGCTGAATTTGACCCAATAGGTTTAAACTAGGTTTGTAACATTCTAAAATTACAAATTTGACTACACAGACACTTATTGACATTAAAAATAAGCTTATTTGATCATGCAACTAATTGAAACTCTAAATATGGAATCAGGCTGGTAAAACCATCATCAGATACATCATTTAGCTTTACTGTTTCTTCCATTTAATGTTCACTTTCTTCCAATTCTTCAGTTAAAATTCTATGTTAGTAAAACCCAAAATCTGAAACAGTCCATTTGCCCACTTATTATGAGTTGTTCCAGAACTCAGGACACCTCTGTTTCCTAGTTGACTGTCCTGGCATTTAGATAATATACACGGGCCAACTAACTATACATAAAGGTGCCAAACTTACCGCCTGAGCTGCATTTCATACAGAATTACTTCTTTCTTGTGTCTATAAGTTCCTGCCTCAAAATTAATGGTAGCCGGGTGAGGACAATTTAATAGTAATCACAATCATATATTAATTATTTTAAGCCACAAGAGCAGGCACCAATGATGGGCACAGATTTGGCTCTCAGACATCACTCAGAACATTCCACGTTACTTCTTAATTTACTGAGCTTCTTTTCTCCCCAGCTCTTCTTATCCATTTGGTATCTTCTTTACTTTTGTTTCACAGGTCATCAAAGCATTTCTCAGAGTTTCTTTGCTGCATAGTCATCATTACCACAGAGGCCCAGATCAGAATATCTTCATGTCTGAATCAATTTTCAAAAATTTTGTTTCTAATCATGTGTCAGGAGGAAGTAAGTTCAGAACCTTTAACATCTTTGCCTGAGTGACATCTCTAATTGTGTCTGGGCAGAAAAATTAGCTTTTAAGTAAGTTATTTTTTCACAGACTTGTTAGGGTGAGGTGTGTGTGTGTGTGTGTATGAATTTCTCATTCCTATAATCAATAATAATTTATAATATTGCCTTTCACATATTTTAAACAAAACACTAAATTACTAAATGTCTATTCTACATTATGTGTTCTAAGATGACTTACTGAAAATAAAACTTATGAATGTGAACTGAGACCTTCTCTGACCCTATGACCAGGGATTTGGTAATTTTAAATTTCAAATGGATAACTGTGAAATTTTCTATTATTTTGTGCTTTTCAGAAAGTTGGTTGCCTACTCTTCTGGCACTAAGTTGCCTTTCATAATAGTTTAGCACTCCTGAAGAGGACTGTGGGAAGTGAAAGTACACAGTTGGCTGCAAGAATGACAGAAGGGAAATAACACTGCATGTAAGAGAAGATGGTGATGGAGTAGGTGGACGTTCCAACTTCCACCTCCCAAAACCAAAGTGGATCACAACTTAACTTAAGAAAAATCATATTGAAAAACCAACTTTGGACTAAATTAAGAGGAGTCTATAACCAAGGATCACCAAAGAACTGGTGAGAACTGGCAGGAAGGGCGGAGACGTGGAAAAGGCTGCCCTGCTCCCAGGAGGGAGGAGCGGCCCAGAGGGACTCTCATGGTGGGGCGGTTGCCCGGAGAATTGTGGGTCCTCAACCCCAGGGCCAGAGCCCCAGCCTAGAGCCCCAGAGATTAGATCTGGAAACAGCCTAAGTGTCTGTTAGTGGACGAGTGGATTAAAAAGCAGTGATACATATACACAATGGAATACTATGTGGCTGTAAAAAAGAAGCAACTCTTACCTTTTGTTACAACATGGATGGACCTAGAAACTATTATGCTAAGTGAAATAAGCCAAACAGAGAAAGAAAAATACCATATGACCTCACTCATTTGAGGAATCTGAACAATATAAACTGAGAAATGGAATAGAGGCAGAGGCAGGATCAAAGGAACCAGAGGGAAAGTGGAGAGAGGGAAAGGGGATGAGAGGATGGAATCAGAGAAGGGAATGAGATTAGTGAAATTAGATATACATAACACCGTGTTATAGAGAGCAGGACAGCAAATCCTGGAGGGAAGGGAGAAAGGTGTTAGTGGGAGTGGGCCAAGACGGTGTTGAGTGGAACATGGGGGTGGGGGGAAGATATATTTGATAGAACACTTGAATCAATGTAAATGTTTCTAACAACTCCCTACATGCTTCAAAACTATGTGCAGTACATATAGATCATGTATCATAGAATTATATACTTGAAACCTATATAATCTTATTAACCAATGTCATATAATAAAATTAATTTTTTAGAAATGCAAACAATACATCATTTATGTTACTTGAGCTATATGAGTATTGTTGAAAGATATCTTGAAATTTTAAAAATTATTATAATATGTAATAACTAATTAAATTTTTTCTCTGAGGCTGCTATATATAAAACAGTGCAGTAATATATATATAGTATAATAATAATATATATTGCAATACTTTCCATATATATATATATATATGGAAAGTATTGCAATCTGATACTGTTTTCTCAGATCCTATGCTAGTTTATTTTCTTACTAAATATTTACTTTTTTAAATAAAGAAAGTAAAAAACAAAAAGAATGACAGAAGGGGAAGATGAAGCCCTGGAATAACCCTGCAGCTGAAGTTTTTATCTGTAGTTAAAATATATTATTAAGGTAACTGGGCCCTCGCTGGTTGGCTTGGTGGATAGAGCAGTGTACTGGGTGTATGGATGTCCCGGTTTCCATCCCGGGTCGGGGCACACATCTGCTTCTCTCCTCTCTCTCTCCCCCTTCTCGGTCTCTTCCTCTCTCACAGCCAGTGGTTCGATTGTTTTGAGCAAGAGCCTCAATTGCTGAGATAGTTAGGTTGGTCTGAGTGGTGGCCCCAGGCACTAAGGATAGCTCAGCTGATTTGAGCATCAGCCCCAGATGGGGGTTGCTGGGTGGATCCCAGTCGAGGCATATATGGGAGTCTCTCTATCTTCCCTCCTCTCATTAAAAAAAAACAAGTAAAGAAATAAGGTAACTAAAGCTAAAAAGTCATGCACAACTTGGGTTTGAGGAAACTTTTTCTGTGGTAAAGCTCTCTCCAGACACTGTTAACTAGAATATTATTCAATGGGTGACAGCTCTTCAGGTACTGGGCAAAAGACAGGAGACTCTGTCATTAAGGTA
Source organism: Saccopteryx bilineata (assembly GCF_036850765.1). Taxonomy (NCBI): domain Eukaryota; kingdom Metazoa; phylum Chordata; class Mammalia; order Chiroptera; family Emballonuridae; genus Saccopteryx; species Saccopteryx bilineata. The sequence continues at coordinate 91,869,999 of NC_089492.1, forward strand.
TAAGTGTGGAGTTGATGAACTCTTCCCATCAGGAAGAAAGTTCTTGAGGACAGTCCATCCCACCTTGTCATATAATACTGGCCAAATGTCTTAGGATCTTCCTGCTGTTTTAAATTCTCTAATATGCAGCTATTTTATTAATTATTATGATACAGTTAGCAATAACATTACTTGTTTTGAAATCTGCCTAATCCCTTTTAGGATTGGAGACTGGAAAAAACTTGTGAGAAATATCAGAAATATTAAAACAGTTACATTAGAGAAAATGTTTTCCATACTGGTATAGTACACTCTGCACACCGACTCTGAGACTGAGAAATATCCCAGGGCTGTGCTTGCAGATAGAACTGAATGTGGCTCCCTGTAGTTCCCATCATGCTAAGCAGGGCATAGGGCTTTCTGCAGGCTCTGAAATAGGAAGTGCCATTGGTAGGCAGGTAAAGAAGTCCAAGAAATCTGATAGTGCAGAGGTGACTGCTGTTTTTGTCTCTTACGGGAAATAATCTACTTCAACAAAACTACCTTCCTTACAGTTTTATATGTTTGGGAAGAGCCTACTATTTTCAAAAAATGTGCACAAGACAGTAATTTACCAGTATAAACCTACATTTTTTACCCATTACACAAATTCTGCTTTCTGTCACTTCTAGAATGTGCCTAAGTCTTGACCTAGCTGATGCTGAACATTTCATGCATTTATCACTTTACCTCATCACTACTGCAATTCTTTATTTTTTTTTCCCTTCTTGCTTCGTGGCATTTTGTTTTAGGAAAAAGGTTTTGATTTACTGCCTTGGGAATGAAAGGTGTCTCTTTCAAAAGACAGAATAAGTATTGTTTGAATAGTGAGAGCATTTGTGCAACTGCAGGCAAGAAGCTGGACCTGCTCCTGTGGGCTTCTCTGCAGGTGATTCCTGCCAACACTTGCTACATTTTGGTAACAATAAGGGCAGTCAAGAAAGCAACTCAGGACCACCTTGTGGCTAAACAGGGAAAATGTGTAGTAGAAAAAAGATGAGTAATTAATTTTTCTCATTGGGATAATGGAATCAGGGCATTGGAGCAGAGACACTCAAATTATAAGTGTCAGACTTACACATTTTGGGACGTTTCTGTGTCTGATGCATTTGTATAACTCAGAAACTAGAAAGAGGATCCCATCCAAAGCACAATTTTAGACCATCTTAGAAGTTATAATATGTAAGACATAGAACTGTTTCCTGAATAATCGTGGTTCAATTATTATGCAAAGGAGGTATAGAGTTTTTGATGCAGAAAATAAGTACTCTAAGAATTCAGAGTTAAGGAAGTCAACATGGAAGTAGACAGAAAACTTAATGGAAATAGCTAGAATTTGACCTTAACCTTGAACAATCAGTGGGCTTTTGGATAAGTAAGTACAGAAGGGGAAAATGGTAGCAAGAAGCTCTAAAGGTGCAACTAGGAAGAGGTTGGAATAAGAAGTTTGTTCTCAAGAGGGAATGAAGTCACCAACACTTGACAACCATGGGGAGTCAGTAGCTGAGTTAGAAAGTCAACTTCTGCTTGGGGAATGGACAATGCTTAAACAGTGACTTTTAAATGGATTTCTTTTTCTGGCTCCTCTGGATTATGAGAGGCAGACTGATAATTTATTTGATTACAAGTTAAGTAAGCACAAGAGTTGTTTCTGAAGGTAAAATCTTGAAAGGTAATTTTGTAGGGAATGATTTGGCTCTGTGGGTTTGCCTGAAGATTCGTGGAAGGTAGAATTCATTCCATCTCAAACTATGCACACCTGGAAATGTCCTCTGTTTATAAATCGAGTGAGAAGATCTGGAAATCACTTTTAAATCAGAGATAAAGAGTAGAGATCTCATTGCTGTTCCAAATACTTTTTCAGGTGCCTTAGATACATGATGAGTTGGGTCTTCCCAGCAACTTTATGAGGTAGGAGTTATTCTGCTCATTTCACAGTTGAAAAATTTCAGCTTCAAAGAGTTATTTGGCTTGTTTGACACCCTCACCCTGCCCCCAACACAGGGTGGCAGAGCTGGAGTTTTAACTTCAAGAGATTCTCCCAGAGACTCTGGCTTTGCCTACATGCTCTTCCACTAACCTGCCCTGCATTGTCTGTCTATGTGGGTGGAGAGTACTGAACAAAAAGAGCAATGATCTAGAAACTTAAACATTTTTTTTTTCTGAAAGGTAATTATTACATGCTTGAAATTAAATTGGAAAGGGATATGAGATAATTCATAATTCAGTGCTCTTCTAAATGTTATTGTTGTCAGGCTACATGTGAAAGTTATAGACAGATAGATAAGGTTTGTTCTTGTTTCTCATTCAACCCATCAACAAACACTACTATAATCCTAACTCTGCATATTTGTACAGTTTATAGGGCAGTTTAAAAGTTTCTTAAAATTCTTCACAAAACTCATTTATAAGAGGTTGGTTATATCCATTATTTCCACTTTATTGGAAAGAAAAAAAATGAGCCTCAAGAGATGTGAAATGGCAGAGTTAGCATTTAAGTCCGGTTCTTGTAATTAAGTTAAATGGCATATTTAATTCCTACCAAGTATATCACATGCCAACACTACCAACCATCTTAGCTTTGGGAAAGGTGACTGAATGTAATCTATTTCCCTTGCTTTGTATCTGTTCATTATGGTTATTGCAACTTAAAATGGTTTTCTGAATTTTATTTAAAATATTTTTCTACTCATAACCTTTTTTGTTATTGTTTCTAATCCAGAATAGTTCATATTTTTCAGTTTGCTTGGCATGGTCCTCTGGTTACCTTTCTAGTTTCATCTAATTTTTAGTTTTAAGATTTCTCAATAAATTTTAAATCACTACCATTCACATCAAAAGGGATCAAAGAGTGTCAACAGCCCTGACTATTGGATATGAGTACTAGATGCCTAGTCTTTGTGAAAGCATTATATGTCTGATTTCTTTTTGCTTAAGTCCAGTTAAGGTTAATTATCAATTGAAAAATTTCATTTTATTAAAAAGCCAGAAAAAGGCCCTGGCCAGTTGGCTCAGTGGTAGAGCATCTGCCCGGTGTGTGGAAGTCCCGGGTTTAATTCCCAGCCAGGGCACAGAGGAGAAGCACCCATCTGCTTCTCCACCCTTCCCCTTCTCCTTCCTCTCTATCTCTCTCTTCCCCTCCCACAAGCAAGGCTCCATTGGAGCAAAGTTGGCCTGGGTGTTGAAGACGGCTCCATGGCTTCTGCCTCAGGCACTTGAATGGCTCCAGCCACAAAGGATCAATGTCTCAGAAGGGCAGAGCATCGCCCCTTGGTGGGCATGCCTGGTGGATACCAGTCGGGTGCTTGTGGGAGTCTGTCTGCCACCTCGCTTCTAACTTTGGAAAATCCAAAAAAAAAAAAGCCATAAAAATAAGAGAAATTTTCAGTTTTTAAAATAGCCCTGCCCTTTCTTTAGGAATAATGCTCTCCTTTTAAAAATAAATGAGGTTGCATATTGAACTTGTAGTTTGTCACAAACTTGGCTTCTCCTCATTTTTAGGACCCTTTGACGTCATTTGGAGCCTCCTCCTGCTGCTCTTTTCACAGCCTGTGTACAGGGGACACTGGCTCTGCCATGTAGAGCATAGGAGAAAGTCAAGGTCAAAAACCACTGGGCATTTCTCATCCTAGAAATCAGAGTCTTTGTAGGAAGTGATGACAGCCCCTCTCTGAGAGGGAGAGAAGGAGCATGCATTTCATCTTTGCTCTAGTGTAATGCAAAGCCATGCCTGCAGGGTTCCCTGTTGCTGTGTTCTTTACTGTGAATCTGTTGTCAGGGGAATAACATGCTGAAAAAAAATAACACTGTCTGAGTGCTCTCCTGTCACATGGTAAAAAGATGAGACTTCAGGAATCCTGAGAGAAATTACTACTGGAAGAAAGATAGGAAAGCAATGGTACCATCCTCAGCATTAACTGCATTTAAATGCATTCACCAGTCTGGAACCATTCTTGCACACTAATAATGAAATAAGGAGGAATTTCTTACATAGAAAAACTATGGTCTGACAGATTAAATCAAAATAATTGAAAACAAGGTAGCAATGGAAAGGTTTCCTGTGGCTCTGTGATACCACAGGGCTCTATGCAACAAAAAGGAAAAATTCATACACAAAAGAGTGTCTGAAGAAAACACATGGGGAATGAACATGAAAGAAATCAATAAGAGAAATCACCTCCTCTAAGTACAATGTCAAGGAAGCTCGCCTGGAAAAAAAATCCAGAATGCCTCCTGTCTGGGGAATATGCAGAAACAAAGCTAAGCATTATTGAGACTAGAGAAAACAACATTGGAATTTAAAACAAAAATTAATAATCTAGCTGACAGAGAACTATGAAAGGTGTTTATGTATTCTGCAGGGGAAATAAAATCAATGCAAGAATGAACATATTGTATTTATATACAACATATATCTTATGTTGTTCTAGTCCTAACACTGTATTTTTGTTATTTCAAATGATTAAGGATTTGTTGTAGTGCATTCAGCTTTTTGTAGGAATGGTGACATACAATAACAACTGAATAATTTGCAGCTTTTCACAAAACCATAAATAGTTTGAAGACTATTCTTACTGTATGCTGCAAGTTAAAAGCAACAGATCACCTTGCAGGTTTTATAAATGTACTTTTCCTTTAAGGTGGCTTGAACATGTTAAAAGAACGCTGATCAGGACTGGCTGATATTCAGCTGTAAGTCAAGTACAGCTGAACAGGTGTTAAATGTTACCATCCTTTCTCGTTGTTCAATGCCCAGACAGAATCAGTTAAATCTTTAGAATATTAACCTGAGGTTATAGCCCATCTAGTGGACTATTTTTATGGCTCTCGTTCAAAATTGTTTATTATTTTATTTTTTCTTGATAGACTTTGTTAGAATAGTTTTAAGTTTACAGAAAAAATGAGTAGAGTGTACAGAGAGTTCCCATGTAGTCTTTCTCCCCACCCCCACAACTTCTGCTCTATTAACCTCTTGAATTAATGTGGTTCATGTGTTTCAATTGATGAACTCATATTTTAACTAAAGTCCGTAGTTTACCTTAGGATTCCCTCTTTGTGGTGAATAGCTTCATTGGTTTTGATGAATGTATCACTTTGTTTCCTCTCAAATATGTTTTGCAAATATTTTCTCCCAGTTTGTGGATTATCTTTTTGTTATCTTAGCCATGTCTTTCACAAATAAATTGTATTTAATTTTAATGATGTTCAACTTATCCATTATTTTTCTTATGGAGTGTACTTTTGATGTTGTATCTAAAACGTCATTGCCAAACCCAAAGTCACCTAGATTTTTCTCCATGTTATCTTCTGAAAATATAGTTATGACTTTTACATGTAGGCCTGTGATCCATTTTCAGTTATTGTTAAAAGGTTTAAGGTCAGTGTCTAGATTAACATTTCTGCATGTGGATATCTAATTGTCCCAGAACAATTTGTTGAAAAGACTATCCTTTCTTTACTAAATTGCTTCTGCTCCTTTTTCGGAGATCCACTATCTGTGTTTGTGTTTGTGTGCATCATCGCTAGGCTCTCCTTTTCGTTCCATTGATCTTTTGTCCGTTCTTTCCTCTTAGCAATAGTGTGTCTTCCTATTTATGAATATCAAATATCTATTTCTTTAGCTCTTCTATGATATCTTTAATCAAGGCTTTTTTGAGTTTTCTTCATATAGGTCTTGTACATATTTGTTATATTTATACCTTAGTATTTTATTTTGGAGAGTGCTAACATAAATTGTATTATGGTTTTATTTTCAAATTCCAAATGTTCATTGCTGGTAAATAGGAAAGCAATTGGCTTTTGTATATTAGTTAACCTTGTATCCTAAAACTTTTCTGTAATTGTTTGTTAGTTCCAGAAGCTTTGCTGTTGTTCTTTCTTTGGGATTTTTTTTTTACATAAACCACTATGCCATCTGTAGACAAAGATAATTATATATGCCTTCCTTATGAGTCTATATACCTAGTATTTTAATTTCTTCTCATATTGCATTAGCTAAACCTTCCAGCACAATACTAAATAGGAGTTATGCACAAGCACATTTTTGCTTTCTTCCTAATTTAGGGGAAAAACAAAAAGATTCTCACAATTAAGTAAGAGATTAGCTGTAGGTTTTTGGTAGATGCCTTTTATCAAGTTGATATAGATGCTTCTATTTCTATTTGCTGAATGTGTTTTATCATGAGTGGGTAGTAAACTTTGTAAAATGCTTTTTCTGTGTTTACAGATTTGATTTTCTATAAGGTTTTTTTGGATCCCCTTTTTTGTTTATAGAATCTTTTCATGTATTAGAGATATAATACTTCAAATTACAAACACATTTGAATGAACAATTATATGTATAGTGTTAAACTCAAAATTCAAATTTATCTGATAGGATGAAATGTCAAATTGAAACCTATAAGACAGAAATTAAGTCCTGCATAGCTCATTAAGTATGAAATTGAAAAATGTGGTTTGGAAGAACTTCTTGGAAGAAATATATAGTAAAATTTTGTTGAAAAAAAATCTTAATATTAGATACTACCATTACCTGGCTAATTAATAGATGTCTCAGAGTATTTAGTTTCTATTTTGTGGGTGGAAAATCTTAAGAGACTCCATGATACAGTAGAGTGTGTCTTGCATTGTTTTTATAATGATCACCCTGTTGTAAGAGTGGTGCTGAGACCTCAATATCATAAGATAGTATCAATAGTAGCAAGAGTCAAAGTTAGAAAGATGAAAGAATTAATGTTGATGTGATAAAGAAATGAAAATATTTAACAGATTGTTATATAAAAAACAGTTTGGACTGACCTGTGGTGGCGCAGTGGATAAAGTGTCGACCTGGAAACGCTGAGGTCGCCGGTTCGAAACCCTGGGCTTGCCTGGTCAAGGCACATATGGGAGTTGATGCTTCCAGCTCCTCCCCCCTTCTCTCTGTCTCTCCTCTCTCTCTCTCTCTGTCTGTCTCTCCCTCTCCTCTCTAAAATGAATAAAAAAAAAAAAACAGTTTGGAGATGTTCTCTATTCCCACAGCAGAACTAAGTAGTGGCTAAAACTTAAAAGTAAAACATATTGCAAATAGATAGATAAATAGATAGATAGATAGATAGATAGATAGATAGATAGATGTTAAATGATAGAGAGATAGTAAATCTTGTACTTGAGGTATATGGCTAATTTTTAGTCATTAGATGGAATAAAGCAAATTCCTACAGTATACTATTGTAGAGTTGCTACACATGATGGAGTGTTAGGTTAGGAGAAATCTGAGGGTACTTTACACTCTAAATCTCTAAGTCTCTTAGAGTTCATCTGAAGAAATAGATTCTGACCCTTAGTCACTTAGTGTTATATAGCCCTGGGTGGGGATTCTGATCCGCCAGGGCAAATACACCTCCCTTACTACTTCGGGAATGAGTTTGAAAACACATGCTGTTCCGATAGTCCTTCATGAACATGAATAGTACATTCTTAATGCTTCCTATACAAATTTTAAAAGGCTGGTCATTTTTGTAAGGCTATTGTCTAGAAATAAGAATAGCTCTGGAATGCAAAGTCACCAGGTAAGAGCGTTCATAAATCAGACTGACCTAAAGAAAACAGATTTGCTTTGAACTATCTGTGGTTCAGGAAAACATAAAAGATCCCACTTAGGATTTTTATCCATCTTAAAATCAATATTAAAACAATGTCTCCATTCTGCATGAAAAGGCCCATAACAGAAGAAATTTTAGTTGCTACTACAGAAAGAAACATCTATAAACCAGTCAAGAGAGGATATGACAAGTTATGACCCTTTTATAATGAAGCATTCCTTTGGTCAAGGTCGCTTATTAGCAAGAGGTGAACCTCTGGAATATAAATGGTTGGCAAAGATTTTTCTTTTTCTTGTTTTATATAAACCACCTAATAGGATTTTTTAAAACACAGTGAATTATAATTAGTTTGTATTCTATTCTCTGATATGAATAAATTGAAACTGAATACTTTTTTTGTTTGAGATAAACAGAGATGACAATAGCCTCGCTCTGCTTAAAAACTGTATCATAATTGGAAAGACAAAACAAAGCATAACTTCAGCAGGTCATTACAATTAAATTTAATACCAATTATACTGTCAAAAACATGAATATAATTTAATTCAGGTCAGCAAGCTTTGACTACATTATTTATATAAAAATACTTAAAATGTAATTTAATCAATGTTATGAAACCTAGATGTAAATAACATGGTTGGAATTGGTTGAAGAGTTATATCTGGAATGGAATCATATATTTTTTTGATGTCCTATACAATTAGGACATATTCAGTGCTATGGCCTTGTTTTCCCTTAAATGTTAAAACTCTCATTGTAAGAGACCTCATTGACACATTTCCAATTATTTTTTTTCTTTTATGCTTGTCTAAATACGTGTCATTGACATAGAAGAAGTACCCCAGTTAGGATAATAATTGCTTATTGGTGAGGAAGGCACAGAATCTTGTAAATGAGCTTTGCAGAGTCCTGCCCTAGCCTTCATTGACATAAAGCAGCGAGAGCCTCCCCTGTGGGCTGACCCATCCACTCCATTCTCCCTGTTCATGAACTATCTGTGTAAAAGTGTACATTTATTGGTAGAACACTTAAAAAAACAACTTTCCAAAAACAGCAAAAGTTATTTTTATTGTCCCTTATATTTTAATTCAGACTAGAACAAACTGCCATATTTTGCTTCTAAACAAATGATATATTTGAAGCAACAAGGTTGCTTCTGGCTGATGTTAAATTGTGACTGGTTGTGTGACTCAGGCAGTTAGCCCAGTTTTCTGGCTGGATTGTTGGTGCTTATTAACATCTTAAAGTAAAAGAAAGAAACATGTCATTCAATGATTTTACTTATAATACATTAATATAATGCCTACCATCTGTCTCAGTGAATGAGAAACGTAAAAGTGAAAAAAAAAGATACTTTCCCAAATGCAAAAATGCCACTCCCCACTAATGTTATTATAAAACGTAGAATAGTATTGTACAAACTTCCAAATATGTTTTCCTTACTCACCTGATTAAATAAGCAAATGCATAACAACATGGTTTCATGCATATTTGTATCTGCACAACTTATTGTAATAGTAGTTTCCAATTTTCCCTGTTTTGTATGCAACCATTATTATTAACTTTATGGGAGTATGTGAGAAATGAGCAAGGCCTGGACTAAGTAGTGGAAGAGAATGTTAACCAAGCCCTGCTAGTAAATGCCTTCCTATGTGGTTCACAGAGGTGATCTCTCCATCTCATCCTAGCCCTCTTGTTGGTTAACTTCTTCGTAACCCACAGCTACCCTCCCATTTGGGAAAGGGCGAAAGCATTAAAGAAAATGTAAGGTTGGCAAAAACATATTATTTAAAGCCAGTTCCACTGGAGGCTGCAGTGTTGTGCTGAGGTTTCTCAAGCTCTGTCCACCCTCACCTAAAGGTGAAGAGCCTCAGAATATGCTGGTGAGAACTACCAGGGGCACAGAAGGAAGGAAAGCCTGTGTGCCTTGTATCTAGCGTCACAGAGATGATTCCTGAAGATTTGAGTGATAAGGAGTCAGAAGTAGAGCATCATATCAAAGATAATCGGTAATTCAGGATTTAAAGAAATATAATATTTTCAGTTAACTCCTTTTACCAGTAGAAGGTCACAGGTGGCTATCTGGCAGGTAGGGTCAACAAAAGAACGTCCATACTAGAGAAGAGTGAATACTTAGCATTTTCTATGAACATCTTCTGTCCTTCCTAAATTACTCCTAGTCATTCATGGAATTGGTATATTCCCTGTGAAGAACTGGGGATTTTGAGGCAAAGACCAAGTGTAAATCACTTACTTTTTCTCCTTTTACCAGATCAGTAGTAGAAGAAATGATTTCATTAGTTTTATTGATTAGATAAAAAATGGTGAATTAAGTATTTGACCATAGAAGGGCTTTTTGCTGTGTCATAAGGCAGTGTTTTTCAGAAGAGAATAACAAAGTGAAAATTATATTGATTTAAATATCATTAAAGTGTTCATCAAGAATCATAATTATGAATAGTAATGAACAAAATTTAATGAAAACTTCCATGAATATAAAGTTTCTCAATCAGACTTCATGAAAAAATAATTTTCAAAGTTTTCCCTAAACTGTGCAGAGGTTGATAAATAAAACAAATATAATAAGGAATTAATTATATTAAGCCAAATTAAACACTCAACTAAAATTATTTTCTATTTTGTGTTTCTGGAACCACAATCATCTACAACCACTCAGCTTCTTTTTTTTTTTTTTTTTTTTTTTTTTGCATTAGAATGACATTACTACTCCAGTGAACTCTTGCTCAGAAACAGAAAAAGTTTTAAATAACTTCGCTGTTTGTTCCAGGAACTCCCCAGAAATCTATTTAAGTGAACATTAAACTGTTTAATTTTTCAACAGATAACATTGAAGACTGTTTTCTTCCACAGACTCCCTTTGAAACTCTCTCCTTAAAACCTTAGCTTGCTGTGCCCATCAATCCCAAACTATTATATTATGACTCTTGCCTAATCTTAATCAAATACATTGCCTTAAACCAGCCCCTAAAACCTCATAAATATCTCAGTTTTGCTGTCTCTCCTCTGAACTGCTACCAAAATTCTGTCAAGATAGTGATCTCCCATACTGTGATAAGCAGTAACTCAATTTTCCCTAACAACAGGTAATTTTAGTAGCATTTTATCAACGCTCGTCAAATGACTAAAGTTTGCTTATTCATTAATAAATTAGAGTTTATGCACACCAGGCAAACAAATTGTTTTTCATGTTAGGTATGAGTTCAACAAATTTCTGGTTTAGGAAAACAAAAGAACAAAAGTCTGTTTTAATTAATAATTGGCATTTTTATAGACTGTATCAAGCTATATTTATATGACGAGTAGTGTTTAAAATTTCCAATTTATATATCCTGGCTTTTGTTAAGTGTAAAAAATGTATCCCAAACCATTTTCTCTGATTAGTTGGTAATTTGGAGTTTATACACAAGTGCTTTCTTCTGTTCAGATGAGAAGGTTGAAACCTGGTAACCTAATACCACAGGAGCAATGAGTTTCCATTATTAAGTCATCATAACACATTGGCTTCAAATATTTCTTTATAAATACTTGTACTTTTTTGACATAACTATTCTTCACTTGATTCTCCTATACAACATCTTCTCAAAAAATGATGTTTTAGCCATTTATGTAGCTTTAAGTAACTGAAACAGCATTAGCTTTGGATTTGAATGGGCCAAGTTTGTTCGTATCACCTTAGTTACTGTTGAAAATGACCCATCTTTCTAAGCTTCTGTTTCCTCAGCTGCCAAATGGGAATGATTTTAGATCTGTTGTGATGATGAAATGAAATGGGAAATGTAAAGTACCTAACACAGGGCCTCTAATACAGGAAACATTAAGTCAATATTTAGCTACCTTAATTAATTATTTACCATGCTATCCAAGGGCTATGATGGTGGTAGTTACTTTGGGATGACTCCACATTTTGCTGTGATGTGCCTACAACTGCACTATTTCTTTAATTGGGTTACTTCTTTAGTTCATGGTACTTTCTTCCAAAGTGTCCCATGAAAGATTTCCATTGTCCAGGGAGTTCCATCTTCTCACAAACTGTAAGCCTTGGTTTAACCTGTCATAAAATTGTGGCCCAAATTTGTTGTCCTAGCTATTATTTCTTCCTTTATTTGAATATAGTTCATCTCTTGTAGTTTTAGAAACTTATTTTAAAACATAACAAAGTGAATTTATCATATAAACTTGTGTACTTTTTAAATTGCCAATCTTTATTCTGGTATGCATTTCTTTAAATAAATACAATTTATTTAACAATTCTATGCTCTGGGCTTTCATATATAATATATATATACCTAAGACACTTTTGATTCATAATAATTTTTCCAACATCTTATTTCAGACTGTTTTACCAGGAAGAATTGACCTCTCTTTGTCCTCAAGCAAATGACTCCCTGGTAAGTTCTAAAAAAACTACATTCATATAACTAAATGGAAACGTTAGAGGTGTAATCAGTCATTGATTCAGCGTACACTGTGAAGGGACATTGTCATTGGATAGCTCCCCCTCATACCTAAATGCATGTATCTTCTTTGTATGTAAAGATAATTCTACTAATCAATTATAATCAGTACAGCATCTGTTGGCTTTCCAATAGTGAGATTACAATGATAAATTCTACAAGATATGAACTAGAAAGACCTTGAAGTTGATCTAGCCACATACCTTCTATGCAGCTAGAGGCTCAAAGACTTGCTCAAGGTCATACTGCCTATTAATAAGAGATTTGTCTCTAGAGTTCACATTCCATAACGCCCAGCCCAGCACTGTTTCTACTTTACCTCAGATTTGGTTTGATTCATGCTCTTTCTCGCTGTCTCCGTTGGATTAATGAGACACATTTTTGAGATGGATGTCCAGAGCTGTTGCCATTTTTCTAAAGAGATGTCCATCTTAGCCTCTTCAGCTCAACAGAATCTACGCAAACTTTTCTTTTGATGTCTCCTTTATTTTTGTCAACTTTGGAAAAATGAGAAAAAATGTCAGTACCAGGCATTGCATTGATCCCATTGGAAAGCCTTTTCATCATAAACAACAAATAGTTGTTGAACATTCACTGTGCTTATGGCATACTTCATCATTTTCTTTTTTCTCACTCCGCTGTCTCCCTCTCAACCTGAATACCGCTTCTAGACAATACCTTTTGCTTAAAGTTATCCTCAGTTTTTTAATACTCAAAGAGATACCCCATGCATGAGTCTGATTTTATAAATAGGTATTTAAGTTTGTGGAAATGCCAACCTCACAAGTGGTTTAACTTCATACGGTTACCCCGCAGTGGGCCTCCTCCATGAGAGTAAAATAATCAAGCTGCCTTTGACAATAAACATTTTATGTGTTTAATACCAAGAAAACATTCCTGCAACTGTATTACTTTTCTATAAATAAATAATTACAAAAAAGAAAATGTCACAGTTACTGTGGCTGTCATGTGTATAAAACAAAAGGGATGCAAAGAAAGACTCATTTAAGGGTTAGTCTGGCTGAGAAGTAATGATGACTAGAAGAGGATGGTGGTCTTGGAGACGGTAATAAGTTATGGATTTGGAAAAGTAGAGTCAATGAATTTACTGATGGATTGGATATGGATATGAAGAAAAAAGCACAGTCAAGCATAATGTCTACTCTAGGTTTTTAAAACAATTGTTCAGAATAGTATTGTTTCCTAAAATGATTGATGGAAAGGATTTGAGGGGGTAGGTATCAAGATGCTTAATAAATTTCAAAATACTTAAGACTTGCTGAAAGGAACATGTCAGGTTGGCTGCTGGATCAATGGCACTGGAACACATGAGAAAAGATGGGAGTCGTTGCTGTGTTGAGGTACGTTACAGGTGTCATGGGCTTAGAGAAGGTCACACAGAAAGGGTGTGGAAATGATAACTGGATGAAACACTGAGCAAAAGAGAGTAAGAAGGTATGCTCATGAAAGGAAATGGTCAGCTGTGTCAAGTGGTGCTGAGATACTGGTACAGTGAGGGCAGAGGAATGCCCTTTGGTCTTGGTAACTTGAGGCTTATTTGGTGGTCTGGATAAAAGGATTTTAGTGATGTGATAAGGAAGGATGAGCAGTCATAGCAGAGGGGAAGAGAGAAAGAAAGCAGAAGAAAATGGTGTTAACTGGAAGAAAATTAGTTCAACAAATTTGGTAATGAAGAAATGGGGGTTGTAGCTGATGAGATAACTTTTTTATTCTAGGTATTTATTGCTGAAGCCCATGGCCGCTCTAACTCATGTGCTGCTCACCCTCACAGGTTCTCTGTTTTATTCAAAACCCTGGCTCCCTCAGCCTTTACTCTCTCCCTGAGTCTCTGTCATGCCTTGTATCCTGTACTCTGGTCCAGTGCTAGAGACCAGCCAATGCTACAAAGTCATTTTATCAGACAAGACAGGCCCCAAGAAATCAGCATAGCATACATACACCCACACACTGAGGGCGTGTCCAGATATTTAAATATCAACGCCATCTTCTGCCTGGGCACATTGTACTCCCAAGTTGATTAAATTACACCTTAGTTTGATTCTGAAAGCTAGTCAGTCAAAAAATTAGTCTTTTTCTTGAATCCTAAATCAGCCAACATAGTGCTGTTGGTGATATTTATCAAATGCAAATGTATTCTACACTTCACCAAAGCCACAGAAAAGAATATTCAGACTCTCACACCTGGCAGACACCCCTTCTGTGGAACCAAAATGAAGCAAGCTATAATACATATCCCCTCTCTTTCTGTCTTGATGTCCTTTATTTAAATTATAATTCTCTATGCTCTATCGCAGGGGTCCCCAAACTACGGCCCCCGGGCCTCATGCGGCCCCCTGAGGCCATTTATCCGGCCCCCGCCGCACTTCCAGAAGGGGCACCTCTTTCATTGGTGGTCAGTGAGAGGAGCATAGTTCCCACTGAAATACTGGTCAGTTTGTTGATTTAAATTTACTTGTTCTTTATTTTAAATATTGTATTTGTTACTGTTTTGATTTTTTACTTTAAAATAAAATATGTGCAGTGTGCATAGGGATTTGTTCAGGTTTTTTTTTTATAGTCCGGCCCTCCAACGGTCTGAGGGACAGTGAACTGGCCCCCTGTGTAAAAAGTTTGGGGACCCCTGCCTATCGGAACCAAAATAAGAGGCAACAAAATTTAACTCCTCATTTTATCCTTCAGGCTAAAGGTTTCATCAGACCAACAAGCAAGAAAAATATGGGTTAAGAAAGGGAAAACCAAAAGTTCATTAATTATTTTTACCACAGTAACCCTCTAACCTGGTAATATGTTGGTGAAAATGACCTAGTGAAGGGAAGGAAACCCCTTATTAAAGAAAGGGGTAATTCTAGGAGAGAAGACCTTGTTAAGGAAGAGAGACTAGAATCCAGACCACACATGGATGTGTTGATGTTTGATAGAACCAGAGACATTTCATCTATTTGCACTGCAGACAACAAGATGGGGATTATGGGCATAGAGGCAGAAGGGAGGAAAATGCAACAGAAGAAACATGGATGTTTGTCTGCATTCTCCATGAGCTAGGAGACAAGGTCATCACAGGAACTTAGAAAAGAGCAAAGAATGCCAGAGATTTCACTCTAAGGAGAGGATGAGAAATATTTTAAAATTAATATCTTTCACATGTAAAATGTTTCTTCCACTTGGAATGTAATCATATATCTTATCAACTTATTCATTATTATACCTGCTTTGATACATATGTTAACTCCTCAAGAAAGTTTTTATTTTAAAAATAAATATTTCACTTTACTAGTAATCAAAATAATAACAAATAAGTTATGAATTGATAACTTATGTATTAGCAAAAATGTTATAATACACAATTATGGCAGGGCGATAGTAAAACTTATAACATTCATTGTGTAAAAACAGCTGAAATAAATAAAAATGGTTCAACTATTAAGCTATTCATTTATTCAACAACTTTTTACTATGTACCTGTTATGTTCCAGTCATTGTTTTAGGCACTAGGAAAGTATTAGAGACTACAATAGACACCATTCTCTATCTTTGATGAGCTTTTCTTCTAGTGGAAAGAGGAGAAGATAGATAATAATAGTAATAAAATATCAACAATAAATACCAATAATTACCACATGTTGCAAGTACTTGGTTAAATATCTATCTTCATCACACCATTTAATGCTTACAATAATGCTCCACAAAAGCCTTGTGAGGCAGGTATTATTATCCCCCTGACATGGACATGGCGACTCTAAGGTTACTAGAACCACACAAGACCACACAGCAGGTGACAGAAGAGAGAATGTGTCATCCTCCTCAGTCTGGCTCTTCTTTCTTTACCACAGGCTCTGAAAAATCAAGGGAGGCTCACTTTTGAGGAATAATTTGTTGAAGTACATATGAATAAAGTTTTCATAGGATTGTCAAAGAGGATACTGTGAATGGAAATACAATTAACAAATGTATGGTAATAAATGGAGCTTATGAAGACCATGCAATACGTGGGAAGACAGAAGACTGAAAGTTGTAATATGAGCTTAGCAGGTTTTAAACACTGTCTTATATACCCCCAGTTCCAGGGCATTCAATACCTGATCTGTATGAAAAGCTATTGATGTTCAAAGCTAAAAGTTACATTTGACAATGCAGATCTCTAATTATCAATTATCAAGGGATTTAATTTAGCTATTTAGTGAATGACAAATTTATTTATTATGTATAGTGGTCATCATTTTCAAGAAATTGAAGAATCTGAGCATGACATCTGGGCTTGATCGTAGCAGTTTTGTCCCATCACATTCACAAACCTCTAACTATAGTTTACCTTAGTATATAAGTTTTATTATGACATTGCTCTTGTCCTCAATTTTCACAAGGTTTTCTTCTTAAATTTCTTTGTGTGGTCCACTTCTGTTCCTAATGCACAAAGTGGCAATTTTACTGTATTTTTACTTATTCTTTCTCTTGTAGGTAAAATAGTCTATAAATCCTTTTTGAATTATAGGGAAATCATTGGACAGAGCTAGTAGGTCATTTGCCTGTCAGAAAAGACAGGAGGTATATGGGATTGAGGGCAAAATTTCCAGTTAGATCTACCTTGCCTTCATTCCTAGTGAAAATAATAACATGGGTACATATGCCTACCAGTGCATTTATTTGATGGATTGTAAAACGTCCCAAGTTAAGAATATTGAGAAAAGGACTTTGGTTTATAGTAATGTTATACTGAGTAATTTGAATTAACCTTCTTGCCAATTATTATTTTAAAAATATAGATAAACTAAAATTAAAATAACTTTCTAAGCATCAAATAGTTGACAAGATAGTGAGGAATAGGCCCTAGCCAGTTGGCTCAGTGGTAGTGTGTAAGCTGGCATGTGGATGTCCCAGTTCGATTCCTGGTCCAATTCCTGGTCAAGACACACAGGAGAAGTGACCATCTGCTTTTTCCCCCTTGCCTCCCCTTTTCTTTCTCTTTCTCTTTCTTTCTCTCTCTCTCTCTCTCTCTCTCTCTCTCTCTCTCTCTCTCTCTATATATATATATATATATATATATATATATATATATATATATATTTCTTCTCCCACAGCCATGGTTTGGTTGGTTGGTTCGAGTGAGTTGGCCTTGTGTGCTGAGGATGGCTCCATGGAGCCTCCACCTCAGGTGCTAGAATAGCTCTATGGTAAACATGGTTCCAGATGGGCAAAGCATTGCCCCCTACTGGGCTTGCCAGGTGGATCCTGGTTGGGGTGCATGCACTAAAATAAAAAAAAAATAGTGAGGAATAACTGTACTAAAATGTAACAGAGAAAGAATTTAGAGAAATGAACCTGGAATTTGAAACCTCTTTGTCCCAGGAGCATTTGCTAATGCAGAGCAGTTGCTGAGCAGGTCTTTGACAGTTTCCAGACTTCAGGGACAAAAGTTGAGTCTAGGTGTTGACAAAGGTGATTCTTCCTGAATGAACTTGCCTGACTTAAATTTGAGAACCAAGTTTAGGAGGAAGGTTGAGCCAGAAATTAAGTAGTCTTGGAACAGATGGCAGCCCAAATCAAATAGTTTAGAAGTCCCACAAAAATTAGATGAAGGTGACCCTGTCATACTAGGACTTTTAGGTATCTATTTATATAAAGGCAAATGAAAATTTTTTCTAAAAGATAATAACATTATCTTAAGCCACAAATTATTTTTACAAAATTTTTCAAATGCTATATCTGGCAACAACGATAACAAGGAACACATAGAGAGAAAGCAGTCTGAAAGGGAATCACTACAAACAACAGATACCAGACAAAGACCCATAGGTATGCCTTGTAGTGGGAATATTATGCCCAGATTGCGGAAAATAACAAGTTCACTAGCTAATGAAAATAAAAGCTAAATTTTAAAACATTATCAAGGATTTAGAAAACTATTAACAAGATATTGTGACTTTAAAGAAAATAATTGACTAGGAATTCTGAAACTGAAAATAATCTAATAACCAAAATGAAGAACAACACAGAAGATGATTCAAAGATAGCTCAGGTACAGATAAAGAGAGAATTCATAATCAGAAATTAAGTTTAAAAAAAGTCCAGTATGACGCTGAAGAAACAAAATATGAAAAGTGTGAAGTAGAGGGTAAGAGACCCAAAGGATATGGTGAGATGGGTTAATATATAATTACTTCAAGTCCAGGAAGAGAGGAAAGTAAACATATGAAATATTTGCAGAAAAAACAATTTTCCAAAATTTTTGGAAGACATCAAGGAAAAGAGTCACAAAGTTCATGATTTTTAAGTAAAACCGTGAAAGCTAATTGGGAGAAACTGGTTATACATTATCCTCATATGATGTTTTGTGTGTGTGTGTGTGTGTAAATAATTTGTTTTAACAGAGAATGAAAGGAAAATAATCCAACACTATGCAAATTATCACAGATTGAAAATTAATGTATTCTAAATTTATATATGTTGACTTTAGTGTAGTGAGATGAAATCACCATGGTCCTATCATATTACAAACTTGATGCAAATCTGCTTTTCCAGAATTTATTATAATATTAAAACAAGGTAAAAAGAACTCTTCAATCTCTGGGCTTTTTGCCCACCCCTTTTTTTCTACTACTTTTTCTGTGGTGGACATATGGATAGGTTGAATAGTGTAAAGGAGCTTAGAGAAAAGCATTTATATTTCTGTGTATCTACCATCTAATTTTTAAATTAAAACTGACTGGCTTTGGCATCTACATGTACTGCCATATGTTGGGAGAGAGAATATGAATGACAAAGATTCTCCACATCCCAATTTTCTGCTTCTGACTTTGAGACACTCTCTGTGTTAAGTTTCCAATCTAAACTGAAATGAAGCTTCTAATTAAAGAGTGCAATTGTCCTCCTTGAGCTATAGATACCAGATGATAAACTTGAAAATTTTCCACCAGAGGCTTTACCAAGAGTCAAGTGATGAAAGGAAATAAAATAACCTTGGCTCATTTTCTTGAAATAACCTAAATAACCTTCTCCCCGGCACAGGCCCTATTGGGCATCAGAGTGATCTTCAGAGAGACCTGGGAATGGAACTGAGTGAGTCTGCACAGTAGGGCTGTGTGCCTGTGGGACAAACCGTGGGCATTCAGGGTAGAAGAGTTTGGAACTGGGGAATCTCTTTAAATCCTGACATTGATATTCCACTTGTCAGGGACACTATAATCAAATCACTTGCCTTCTTTGTGTGCTAAGGAGAGAATTTTGAAGTGCAATATGTAAGGACTGGATGTTACAAACCATTTTGTTTTTTAGCAGCATCTCTATGTGGGGGTGTTCCCCGTATTTCCATCACAAGCAGGGATGAAGAGGTGTGATTTCTGAGAGAAGAGAATGGGGATTAGAAGGTTAAAGGCTGAGAAGGGAAAAAATAAATGGAATAGAAGTAAGGATAGGGCAAAACAGATATAAAAATTAACAAAAAAAAACACACAAAGGACAAGTATGCATTAACTATTTGTATCTGATAATTTCATATATTTATGCAAACTATAATGAAAACAAATTAAAGTGAGAAAAAATTTTAAAAAGAGATAAAAAATCTTTCATATTTAAATACACTCAGAAAAGTTTAGGCCTGTCTGCCTGCCTGCCTTCCTTCTTTCCCTCCCTCCCTCCCTCATTTCCCTCCCTCCCTTTTTCCTTCCCCCTCTTCCTTGCTGCCTTCCTTCCTTCCTTCCTTCCTTCCTTCCTTCCTTCCTTCCTTCCTTCCTTCTTTATTCTATATCTTTCCCAAAAGCTATGTTTTGAATTGATCTGTGAACTCTCATATCATAAATATTTTTTGAGGAAAAAAATCTTATTCTGTTTTTTAGAAGATTTAGGGTTTTGTCTACATGATTTCTGATACACCTTTCAAGTATTTTATCTTAGAGTCTAGAGGTCTACACAGCTATGAAAAATCCCTCTCAATTGTCCTAAAGCTGTTCAAAATGAGTTTTCTTAGAGACCTACAATGGTAAAAAAAATAATAAAATATAAAATAAAATAAAAATAAATTCAAAACTCCTCAGGTATTTTAAAATACAATAGATCTTACTTTTAAGTATGCATTCTGCAATATTCCAGAAGAGGAGTCTGTGTCTTTGTGGGTCAAAACTTGTTAGTTAGCTCTACTAAATCTTCAGAGCTGCCATTTAGGTCCCACTGAATGGTTCGCAACTGCCACGAGGCTTGTTCCCACCTTGAGGCCGGCCTGTTCCCAAACAAATTTAGGGCCCTTCCATTCAGGTTTTTTTTGTTTGTTTGTTTGTTTGTTAAGTCCTTTGGGGTCCATCTGAAGTAGAATGAGATTTACTAGTCAAGAAAATAAAGGAAGAATAAAAATAAAACTGTGAGAGATCGTGTCAAGTATATCAAATACTCAGCTAGATAAATTAAAAACTACATCTTAAAATTGAGGGGAATGTTCAATAATTTGGAGAAACTCCATTTGAGCCTTTCAACTAGGGAACAGACTGAATATGAGAGCCAGCAGGTCAAAAAGAAATAAAATAAAAAAACATTATTATGACTTATAAATTTCTATGATATCACCTTTAAAAGATTAAGTCTCTCCAGAATAATTTTCTATACTCTCTCAGAAACCCACAGTGGTCGCAGAGGCGGGCTGCCTGAACTGCGCCTGAAGCTCACCGAGTTGGTCAACTGTCCTCACACGATAACCTCTGGGCTGGTCTGAGTTACTCTTAAATTTCAAGAATAGAAACTAAAAGTATAAAGATGTGTGCTAAAAGGATTTTTCATATGTTTCTAGGATTGGGAGGCTGGTTAAAAATGTCAGTTCAGGTTAAGCTATACTATGCTTTCATTGATTTCCTCTGTCCCTTTGGCTATGTTACTACAACCCCTAGTTTGTTTATTACTCAAGTATTTCTAAAAGATGTTTTGTATTTTGCTATATCATGATAATAATACTGGTTGGTTTGCTGGTTGGTTTATAAGTTTAAATACAAAAACAAAATAAAACATCTATTTTAAAAGGTAAAAATAATCAAATGAGATACAGAGAAAAAAAAATGAAAACCCAAGAAGGAGAGTGGACAATTTTAAACTTGAATTCAGATTTATCTCTAATTAAAAAATGAAAAAGGTAAAGAGCCAAAACATAAATATTTTCTTAAGAAATTTTTAAGTAGATTATTTTAAGTAATAAACTATAATAAACAATACTACTAACAATTTCTTTTTAGTACCTAAATGAATAGATTGCTCTTTAGAGAGAAAAGTAAAGGAGACCTGAAAAAAACTATAACACCAAATAAATGATCCAAAGCAGACAGAATTAACCATGACTTCCTTAGTTTGGATCTAATTTCTCCTGGTTAGCAGTTCCTTACGGAGGCTGTTCCTCTGGTGTAACTACTTCACACGTGCACGGTAAAATTCTGTGCTTTCAAGGATGCAGCTTGGCACCTTGATCCAAAGCCAGATGTGTCTGGCTGTAGAATTCTAGTCATTAGGTTATGCATGCCATGAGAGAAAAGGTTGAAAATCACTGCACCAAGCAGACAGATGATCTAAGAAAGACTAAGAAGAGGTGGGAAGAGAGGGAGTCCCTAGCTTTCCCAAAGACCCCAGGCAACATTGCACTTCTTACTGATTGACAAAATCTTTTCCAGAAAAAAATGGAAACTCTTAACAGTAATTAGGACAATGCATGGGGGACAAACTCCAAGGTCCAACCAGGAACCAAAGCAATTTGATTCAAGTAGCAATAAATATAATTAAAATAATGCACCTTTTATGGGAATGTTTATAATTTGACTCTACCTTTCTAATTATCTTTATATGGCTTCTGTTGTAGCTAAATGAGAGTTTAACATTACTTGTGCTCAGTGACCTCACAGATTTGAGCCTTGGTTTATACTATCCTTTCCTTCTCACTCATGTGTATGGAAATATCTCAATCTGCTTTATTTTTTAAAACCAATTTAAATGTGATCTCATCCACTCAGCTTCTCTGACTTCTTTAACTGAATGCAATACTTGTTTTTTCTCTCATTGACCTCTGTAGTCTTCAAGTAGTCAGCATTCTCTACACTGTGTATTGTTATTTATAAAGATGATTAGTTTCGCCTGACCTGTGGTGGTGCAGTGGATAAAGCGTCAACCTGGAAATGCTGAGGTTGCCGGTTTGAAACCCTGGGCTTGCCTGGTCAAGGCACATATGAGAGTTGATGCTTCCAGCTCCTCCCCCTTCTCTCTCTCTCTCTCTCTCTCTCTCTCTATCTCTCCCTCTCCTCTCTAAAATGAATAAATAAATAAAAAAATTTAAAAAAAGATGATTAGTTTCTTCTATTGGACCATAAGCATTTTGAAGAGTTCATGTCTGATTCATTTGTGAAACTTTTATAAAACTAACACTCTCAGCCTTTCTTGTAATAAGAGGTGTGATTAATGGATAAATTAATGCTTTCATTCATTCATCCTCTCTATTTACTTATTAAACAGATATTTAGTGAACACTTACATTGTCCAGGCTCTCTTATAAATATTCCTGACTTAAAAGAGCTTTGCTTCTGGCGGGAGAAGATAATCAATAAACAAACTAAAAATGTAAAATTTTTAGTATGTTAGAAGTGATAAATGTCATGGAGGAAAGTGAAGAAGGAAAGAGGGCAATGGGTTGTTTAATTTTCAGCGACATGGTAAAGGAAGGCCAAGCTGATTAGGTGACCTCTGAGCAGAAAGCTGAGATAAGGAAGCAAACCATGTGGCTATCTGGGGAAAGAGCAGTCCAAACAAAATGGAGAAGGCATGCAAAGGTACTAATTCATGAGCTGGTCTGGTGGGTGTCTGGAATAAAGTCAGTGTGGCTTGAGCAGAAACCATGGGCAGGGGAAGCATAGAGGGGGTAAAGTCAGAGAGGCAATGGGAGCCCCATTATGACCTTGTAGATCCTTGGAAGGACTTGGGCTTTTTAAAAGAAATTAAATTTGAGCCTGCCCGCCCGGGTTGCGGAAGTGGTAGCCGCTGACCGAGCTTGCCGCTTTCTCGCTACTGCTTCGGCTTCCCGGCTCCCCCACGGACGGAGAGGGCTGCCTGGCTGTGGATGGTCAGATAGCTCCTCTCTCCCGCCGCCAATCCCTGGCCACGAGCAGTACGGAGCAGACGGCGGCAGCGGCAGCAGCAGGCGAGGAGGAAGATGGCGGGACGGCTGCCGGCCTGTGTGGTGGACTGTGGCACGGGTTATACAAAACTAGGATATGCTGGAAATACAGAACCACAGTTTATCATTCCTTCCTGTATTGCTATTAAGGAGTCAGCAAAAGTAGGCGATCAAGCTCAAAGGAGGGTGATGAAAGGTGTTGATGACCTAGACTTCTTCATTGGTGATGAAGCAATAGAAAAACCTACATATGCAACAAAGTGGCCAATCTGTCATGGTATAGTTGAAGATTGGGATTTGATGGAAAGGTTTATGGAGCAAGTGATCTTTAAATATTTAAGGGCAGAACCTGAAGATCATTATTTTCTTTTGACGGAACCTCCTCTGAATACTCCAGAAAACAGGGAATATACTGCTGAAATAATGTTTGAGTCTTTCAATGTTCCCGGCTTGTACATTGCTGTGCAGGCTGTTCTTGCCTTAGCTGCATCCTGGACCTCAAGACAAGTAGGAGAACGGACATTGACCGGTACAGTAATAGACAGTGGAGACGGTGTCACTCATGTCATTCCTGTGGCTGAAGGGTATGTGATTGGCAGCTGTATCAAGCACATTTCCATCGCAGGACGAGATATAACATATTTCATTCAGCAATTGCTGAGAGATCGAGAAGTAGGAATCCCTCCAGAGCAATCCTTGGAAACTGCTAAGGCAGTAAAGGAGCGCTATAGTTATGTCTGCCCAGATTTAGTAAAAGAATTTAACAAGTATGATACAGATGGATCAAAGTGGATTAAACAGTATACTGGAATCAATGCTATCTCAAAGAAAGAATTTTCCATTGATGTTGGTTATGAGAGATTCTTGGGACCTGAAATCTTCTTTCATCCAGAGTTTGCTAATCCAGACTTTACTCAACCTATCTCAGAAGTTGTAGATGAAGTAAGTCAGAATTGTCCTATTGATGTTAGACGTCCTCTCTACAAGAATATTGTCCTCTCTGGAGGGTCAACCATGTTCAGGGACTTCGGATGTCGCTTGCAAAGAGATTTGAAAAGAACTGTAGATGCCAGGCTGAAATTAAGTGAGGAATTGAGTGGTGGTAGATTGAAGCCAAAACCTATTGATGTACAAGTCATTACACACCATATGCAGCGATATGCAGTTTGGTTTGGAGGGTCAATGCTGGCTTCCACGCCGGAGTTCTACCAAGTATGCCACACCAAAAAGGATTATGAAGAAATTGGACCTAGCATTTGTCGTCACAATCCAGTGTTTGGAGTCATGTCATAAAATTTGACTTCATAGTTATTGGGGTTAGGGAGGTGGGAAAGAAATAATCTTTCTGATTACTTGTTTTGTCTGGATGGCTGGTTTTGAGGTTTTAAACCTGACTTGAAATAATAAGACCAAACATAATTAATTATACAGGAATATTTTAATAAATATATCAACATGCGAATGTAGAGGAGAGCCAAAATTAAGTGTTTTTCTTTAAATTGAATATTTGAATATTATGTGTAACAAAAAGAAGTGGGTTTTAGTTCTTTCTGTGTCCTGATATTTTGTATATTATTGAATTATCCAAGATTTGATGGGATTTATTGGTATGCAGATAGCTCTATAATGCTTGAATTGTACACTTACAAGTGTACAATACAAGAGCTTGTTTATATTTCATACTTTTATACTTTGAGGAAAAAAGTCAAAGAAAAACTAGTATTTGAGTACAAAAAAGTGACCAAGTAAAGGATAAATTAAAAAAATAGCCTCATGAGACTTATCGTGCACACATGCTCATGGGATTCCAGTTATTATGAATTGTTGCCGTTCCCCATGCTGCCCGGTGATTTTCTTTGCAAGTGCATTTGTAACTAAGAAGCTAGAATCTTGGATTAACTGATGCCTGCTTGTGCTTTCTGATTACTCACATTCTGTTTGTCGCTTTAAAGGAAAAGTAAAGACAAGACTGTTGGACCAGTATTGCAGATCTGTAGTGTCCTTTCATATTTAAAAAAAATTAATAATTTGGTTACCAAAATTCATATATGTAAAGCCTAAACCATTCTAATGAAGGCACAAATTTCTTTTTAATACTTGTTTCAAGCTCTAATCTTTATGTTAACTAATCTATTTTCTTCAAATTTCTGCAATAGTTCTTTAAAATCACAACAGTTGGTTAGCAAGCCAACTTTTTTATGTGCTCTAAACAAATAATTGTGAACTTTTAATATGTTGAATGCTTTCATTTTGATAACTGGATCTCCATTTGATATTTCATCTGTATAACTCATTTGCAGTCTGAAATTTTTTTAGTGCCAGCCCCTGACATATCATGGAAAGTTAATTTTCTTTGCATTTTAAAATATCTGGATCATGAAGAAAACGTGATGAAAATAAATTAAAACTGAAAAAAAAGAAAAAAAAAGAAAAAAAAAGAAATTAAATTTATTGAGGTCACACTGGTTAATAAAATTGCATAGTTTTCAGGTGTACCGTTGTATAATACGTTATCGGTAATATTACACTGTGTGTTCACCACCCCAAGTCAAGTTCCCTTCCATCATCATTTATTCTGCTTTTCCCTCTTGTAATTCCCATACTGTTGTCAGTGCCTATGAGATAGGAAATCATTGGAGGATTGTAAGCACAGGAGTGGGACGGTCTCACTTGGCTTAACAGTGTGTCTGCACATGGTTGGGTTTTTTATGTTCAGCAGCCTCAAGCATAGCTTCTAGTTGTGCAGCTACCAGTACTTGTTAAATAACACAGTAAAGAACAATATATGCAGAGTATCTTGCTTTCAATTTCCTGCCACCAGGGTCGCTGTTCCTTAAACAAATCATAGATGGCTGAGCACAGGGGGCTGTAAAATACTGACCACTTCAGACCACTTTAATTTCCTTATTTTACCTTTGTGACTAAGTTCACTGATTTTCTCAGGGTTTTCGTTTAATGGAATTTGATTTTTCAAAAGGGCCATGGCTGGGTTTTAAATGTCTTTCCTGATGTCAGCGATATACCAAGGATTTTCTAATTATATTGTGTGCCCCTGAAGCTGCTCATTCATGTCACATTTCTACTCTGCAGAAGGACACACTGGAAACTTAATTTGTCTACCATAATGACAATATCTCTGAGAAGGAAACCTAAAAATAATTTCTAGTTTGACTTGTATATTAAAAAAATATATTTTACTCCCCATCATGTTCTTCTCAAATCTTCCTTATGCATTAGCCCACAAGGAACACAAATTAAAGTTTCGCTACTGCATATTTTCCTTCTCTAAATGCATTTTAGTATGAATGGTTTTACTGACTTTAAATTTCTGAAATAGCATGTAGGTAAACCCTAGTGGTGAAAATTATTAAAATAAAATGTTAACCAATTTTCATTCAGATATATTAGACTAAGTGCTCTGAGATTTGGATTTAGTTGGAAGAAAATAAAAACTCATTCAATATTATGTTATACTCAGACAGATTATTATAGGGTATCTTGTACCTTATAATCCTCACATGAGGATTTTGTTGCTGAAATTTTATTAGTTACAGTGAAAACAGTTCTAATTAATCTCATTTTATTGGAATAAGTGTTTACCAGGGTATTGACTTTTTTAAAAGCATGATCTTTTTTCTGATTAAAAAATAATACATTTTAGATAAAAATAAAAAGAACCCTGATATCAATAAACTGACATGAATTCAAATTTTAATTATTTGTAAACTGTAGAACTATAAAATAAACAAGTCAACTGTATTCTCTTTAATTATTTGTAACATTTGGACCATTCATAAGCTTCATTATAATGTGAATTCTACTGATACTCTGTTATTGTTTGATTTTTTACTTAAGAAAAAATACTAATAAAATACAGTAATGCTTTTTATGAGTCACATGAAAGTTTATTCTCAAAATCTGGCATTCATCTTTTTCTGAATTAAGAAATATGAATAATACAATACTGTTGTTGATGGTAGTTACTGGATGGATTTGCTTTATCCGTGCTACTACATGCAGTTATTATTTTATAGATAAGAAATTTGAGACTCAGAAATGACAAATGATTTGCTTCATTTAAGCTGTACTTCAAATCCATATCTGTCTTGTCCTAAGCCTTCTCATTTTATTTTGCCCCATATATCTTCACCATAGAAAGATCACCTTAGTTCTGTTTTAATCTTTACTTATCTCCTTTGTATGAAGAAGTTAATTGTGTAGTAATAACAGAATTTCAACTACAATCTTTTGTTTAATTAAAAAATAATAGCACTATACCTCAGATACTATGTACATATATTTATAAACAAAATAGACATGATTCTAAAACTTTGAAAAGGGGAAATAAAAAAATAAAACACCAGCTATGAGAACCCAGAAAGGGAATTCAAAATTCTGCCCTGGTGGACTGGGGAGGCTTTACCATAGCTGATCTGTGAAGAGTGGGACTTTATTGATGGACACCATGCACCAGTAATTGGTATTTTCCTTTATTTATATATATATATATATATATATATATATATATATATATATATATATATGGCATTCCCCAATGTATCAGTGACTTAAAGGACAGCTGAACCACATGATTATGCAATTTGAATGTATATGTTCTTAGGAAGGATGGTTAGATATATTTCATAGTAAAAACTAATCTTAAGGGAATTGGATTCAAATTATGTTTCAGACATTTGTTTTTATTCAAGTTCTGTATTTACTTGCTATTTTTCTTTTAAATAACTTTAAATTGATTTTTTTTTAACCTGCTTCAAACAATCACTGTCCATAAAATACTGGGTTTGATGTATTTTACTAACACAGATAAAATGTTTAACATTCTTTATTTCAATCACACATATACCACCTAAAGTAATTTAGTATGCTGCCACTGGCATACAAATCATACTCTGAGATATACTGTCTTTGTTTTAATTCCTGAGATAGCCTAACCAGGTCTTCTCACCTTTGTGATACAGGTCACCAATGAAATATCTCCCTGAATAGTCAATGAAAGGACTGCCCTTGAACAGGTACATGTGGAACTGCACTCGGTCCAATCAATGTGGTCAAGGTTGGGACCCCATAAACTGGAATTAGCTCAGCAGAAACCATGTATAAGGTAGGCAGTGACAAAGAAATCTAACAGCTGTAAGTGCTCACATTCAAATAACTTCTCAGATCAAAAGTAATGAATACTTGCCTTCATAATAGTTCAGCTGAAAAACGGATGGTGTTTTTGTAAATTGTAAGAATATTTTGGGTTAACAATTAACATAGAACATGTAAAGAAAGACATTGACCTACTAGTATATGTTCCCAGCACAGTGATCAATGGGCTCTATAATTTATGAGGTATGTAAAACTACTTTATGAACAGTAAGAGAATTGCCTTAAACATTCAAGTGGTTGTCATATGGAAGAGAACATACCAGTGCTAATTTTCCACCATGGGCGGGAAGACAGAGGGTGGTTTTGAAGCAATGTGAGAAACAACTTTAAATCCCAAGTAGAAAGCTCTAGCTGTGGCCAAAAAGAGGCTCAATGCCTCTCTTTTGCAAAGGCAGCAGGCATTTTTGAATCAAGAGAGAAATTGATTTGATGAGCTGTGAATTTCTAATTTTAAAAGTGTAAGAAATTAGTTAAATTTTTTATACTTAAATGTATATATCAAATTAGATTGCGCTAGATCAAACCTCTCAAAATTTCATAATATTGAGTTCAAAGTGCTTAATTATTTCCACATAAATTCCTCATTTTCAGTCATAAGTATTTTGAAATTCTCACATTGGGGAGGAACTCTTGACATTTAATTCCTGTTCTACAGAGATTTTTTATTCTTATAACTGAGCATTCTGAGCTCCTAGCAATTCTTCTGACTTAGTAAGGATTTCTTTGGGATGGTAAATTTAACAGAGCTGTTAACCTTTGAAAATGTGAATCTGAACAGTAAGAAAATGTCCACTGTATAGGCTGCTTTCTTAATATTATCTACAACATTGCTTGATAGAAGTAAAAGCGTATACTTTTAAAATGGACTTTATAAAATCATGTGAATGATCTTTATACTCAATGAGGTGTAATGAATTAACAGTTCACCTGCAGCTATGAAATAGTGTTGAAAAAACCAAGAATACAGTATTTCAGTTAATGGGTGGGCATGTGCTAAAGTGTCTAATCCATAATCTTTCTCTACTCCAAACAATAGTTGGTGATAGATCTTAAGGTTGACTATTCCTGATAGATCTTAAGGTTGACTATTCCTGATCATGCTGTTTTAAAATTATTCATGATATGTAGAATATTTTGACCTTTCTTACTTTCAGAGAACTCAGAGTGCATATTTCTGGTAATAATGCTGCTTGCAGTCACTGCTACTGTTAAGAATCTCCAAAGTAGGCTGTGAGTTGGGAACACCTGTATATTGCTTCGCAACAATGCCAGAAAGGCCTCCTTTTATGTTATTAAAAAATATTTTAAAGATAATTTTATTTAAAATTAATTCAAAATCAGTTGCTCTAAACTAATAAAATTGGCTAATACAATAAGAAGAAATCTATATAGGAATGAGTATTATGCCCATGTTAAAGTCTGAGTCCCAATAAAGTTTTGTCCCATCATAAATCCCAAGTGAGAATAACACACATTCTTCTCCATGTAAATGGAGTTCTGCTGGATGTAAAAGGTAATGAAGCAAAACATTTACTACTATGTCTTTAGGGTTAGCCAATCAAGACTACTAAATAAACTGTGCCTCATTTTTCCTGATGTTGTAATGTTTGTGGGAATAAGATTATAATTAAAAATTCAATTAAGTACTCTAGGAAAAGCATGGGGGAAACTACCAGGAAATGACCCTATGCTCTCAACTCAAAACCTGACTAGATCACTGACTAGGAAGCTTTTTATTATTTGGGGATTTTTTTAATTAAATAAGAATGGAAAATGTAATTTATGCTCCAGCATATCCATAGGACAATGGAGCACTCTGAACACCAAGCTAAAACCAGATGGAAATTCTCTTTTATATATACCCAACTTTGGGGATGATGAGAGAGTAAGATTTTATCCAACTAGGCAAGAGCATTTTCAGTGCAACTATCTTGGATGTATCCTTGGTATTACCAACATTGCTTCCTGAATATTTCTCCTAAATCTAAAGTTTGAGGTCCTTGTTTATCAAGGAGTTTAGTTTGCTTACCCCAGATATGTTCCCTGCTTTATTGTAGCCCAAGTATTTGAGGTGAGTCCTAGCCTTTCTAACTCTGTCCAGTCCTATTTGACTTCCAGGGTCCATTCTGAGTTGCGTATCTTTCTCATTCCTATACTTGCTGGACTGAAGCTGCAATTCAACTATTTGTTTTTTCACCCTGGACCCCATCAAACTTAACTTAGATGGATTCAGTCATTGAGAACCTGTGGCATCTCTCATATTCATCTTCCAATGTGGTAAAAAATGTAGTAAACTCTGCCCACCATGGAGCAAATTAACATGAAGAAAAACAGAACAGGACAGAAAGATGTTTACTAAATTGAATTTCAAGAAGCAGTGGCTTATTGACAACTGAGCTTTGAAGATAAAATACAATAAGCTACTTACAGTTAGCTAGACTGGCTTATAATCATTCAGCTATTGATTATAAACTCAGACCAGGCAGTGAGGTAGGACTGCTTATAGAATGGTGAAAACAACCATAGATAAGGTGACACTGGACAGGATAATGTCAGTGGCAACTATTGGGACCAGATAGAAGAATTGAATAAGTTAGATCACAAAGATTATGGTATCAATGGGGGTAAACAGTAATCTGTCAGGTAAAAGGAGAATGGAAAGGTCAAGACAAGAAATGGCCACCAAAAGAAATACCAGATGTGGCAACAGTAATACCTAAATACTTCAACATCATTTCAAGGTCCTGAACAAGTCTGGGAAACCAATTGTCCAGAAAAGAATATGACTCACTTTTATTTCAGTAATAATTACATGGTCAACCCTGCACCCAGATAGAATTCTAATTGTTAAATTGAAGTTATTTCTAAATTCTTTAGGCTAAACATTCTTCGACTCTTGTATATTATAAACATGAGTTCCTATTCATTCAGGTTCCAGCAACCCTGAACCCAATATTCTGTGTGAGTTCATCAGCTGCTCTGGCTGAACTTACTTGGACTGATCATTTTAGTTCCATATATCTCTTTGGTGGCTTCTGGAGTATTGTTCTAAGTACTCTTTGTCAGTTGTTGAAGCTCTTCTTATTTGAAATTAAATTCTAGTATCTAACATGTCACTTAATGTCCTCTAATATCTCTTTTGGATAAGATTATACTTTGTTTTGTCAAAAATCAGTTATATTTGACCAAGACAAATGAAAGCAGTGTTTTTTCAGGTTATTTTTTCAGTTTAGGAATCAAATGTCAACTTGGCATCTGTTACCAAGCTCTGCCAAAGAATGTAGTTAGTGCTTAAAGAAATTCTACTTTTGACACCAGAACTGAAAGTGTGTTGACAGTTTTTTAATGAAGATTTCTGGAACCAATCAATGACTTTTTGTTGTAATACATCCTGTTCAGGTAAATGCTAAGATTAATGGGTTATGTTTAGACACTTAAATAGACCATTGAAGTGTCAACAGAATAGATTCTGTTATGCTGATATATTTTTGTATGACAGATACATGAGGCATACCATCACATGATAAAAACTGAGGCTGTCTGTCCCAAATTAAGCAAAAGCTCATTACATTAACTTCTCAATTAATTAAAGACACATACACACAAACACACAGATAACTTAATAGGCTTAACTTTGTGCCCTCAATTCTCCTTCATACACCTGCTGCAAGGTTTTGACTGCTCATTTCCAGCCATCCTGCAGTCCATTAGCACTGTCACCCAAAAGGTGGGAAGGGAAGGAAGAGGAGGTGTCAACCCAATCAATGAATTTCACAGCTCCATAACAGTGATGGTGAATGGTTTAGTGGAGGAAAAGTTTTACACAAATGGGTAAAATGAGAATTTCAGAGTATTGACACAACTAACTCTCTACCTGTCATGCTCCAGTTCTCTAGTATTCTGAGCAACATGGCAGATTGGAAAACAACTTAAGGTGGATATGTATTAACTCAACAACATCACTGATGTTTACTTGTGTGACACACCACAGCCTTAGACCACTACTATCATGAAATATTCAGACATTTTGCTTTAACAAATCCATGTATTTTGTTATTTACTGCTTTTTTCTTTTGCATAGTAGTAAAATTAGCTGGCTCATTCTGTGATTTCCAAGTGTCCAACTAGTTATTAAAAGGTTGCAGTTGCTTGAGTGTTTTGTTGATTGTGATAAGTGGCAAAATAAATAGTGGTATGCATAATCGTAGTTAAAAATCGCCATATATATGTGCAAAATAATAGCCATCACCTACTTCAGGCAAAATCTCTGTTCTTTTGCAGTCTCTGCATTGAACCTCTGCCATGAGATTCAGCTTTAGTAAGCTTCATTTCTAAAACAGTGGTTTTATTTGATCTGACAAATTACAATTATTCAATTTTCACACATCACTACATAATGAAAAAGAAAAAATATTTAATTTTTATTTCATAATATTATACAGATAAGCTTCCTACTTTCAACTGTCTATCTGTTCAGTAAACCTCTACCATAGATTTTATTAATGAGGGTAATTATTATTTTAAAAGTAGGCCACAGCAGGCTATAACTGAAATCTAAATGTTTCTGGACTGTTCAAAAATATACAACAGTGAATGCTACCTGTGTCACACAAATATGTATTTTTAATGGGTAAGGATCTCCAGTACTCTTTATAGTACTTGTCCAAACTGGACTAGTTAAGCATGAGATAAATTCCAAAATTTTCTTTTCTTTAATGCTGCTTTGACTTGGCCTTCAACTCAATTTTCATCTATTAAGAGTCTTTTTTTTAATCAAATCACTATCAGTGATAAAATACAAATTAAAAAGAAATAAATCGAGTGTGCATTTATTGTCACAACAGTGTCTCCGGTATAGAAGAAAACACATTTTCTCAACAAAAGATGTTTCAAAAATTAAAATCAATCAATAAATTTTAATCCACTTTATCCAGGTTTTCTACATAAAGCACATGAAGTTCCCTTGGCTAGTGCTTTAGTTGCTGGTTCCGAGCATAGATGTGCTGTGCAAATTTAGAATACATCTGTCACATAAGCCGGGCAGTAGATAAACTTAATCTTTTTAAATGTATTAACAACATACCCTATCTTGTTTGCAAAAAGAAATCAAACTGAGTTTTAGAACACATTTCAAAAATAGGCATAAGTACCTGAATACCTGAGAAATACCTTTCATTTTTGTTAGAAAAAACAAATTAAGTTGGCTGTCTCCCAATATTTCTTTACTAAAAGCATCAGTGTGGCAATATGCAGAGTGTGCTTTCCCATGTAGTTGACTAGTCATTGGAGTAGTAAGAAGAATATTCAATTTAGTACTGAAGGAATTTATCTAAAGTTCAGGATGGCACAATTTACAGGGGGTTTTTTAAGAAAAGATTTCATAGAGTAAGAATTACACATCACGTCGATCAATGCACATATGCTATAAAAATAAGTCTAGAATGAAATATAATGCATTAGTTCCTCTCTGGTTAGCCTGAAATGGCTTCTATGACAAGACCTCTGTGATCCCTTTATTTACAACATGAACACAGATGACTGCAGCCTCCATAGTAGTGACTAATTGACTAACCAACTACTATATGAAAATAGCTCAGATTTCTGTTAATATGTGCAAGATACCAAGGCTCATCCTTAAAATTTTAGAAAAAGAAAACAACAAAGCTTTTTTTTTGAAGTATCTTATTTACATTCCTTTTATGAAACTTATCCTTTTTTTTTTTCTTTTCCTGAAGCTGGAAACGGGGAGAGACAGTCAGACTCCCGCATGTGCCCAACCGGGATCCACCCGGCACGCCCACCAGGGGGCGACGCTCTGCCCACCAGGGGGCGATGGATGCTCTGCCCCTCCGGGCATCGCTCTGCTCTGTTGCGACCAGAGCCACTCCAGCGCCTGGGGCAGAGGCCAAGGAGCCATCCCCAGCGCCCGGGACATCTTTGCTCCAATGGAGCCTTGGCTGCGGGAGGGGAAGAGAGAGACAGAGAGGAAGGAGAGGGGGAGGGGTGGAGAAGCAAACGGCGCTTCTCCTGTGTGCCCTGGCTGGGAATCGAACCCGGGACTTATGCACGCCAGGCCAACGCTCTACCACTGAGCCAACCTGCCAGGGCCTATGAATCTTATTCTAATTCACAAGATTTTACTGATATTTTATCTCTCAGAGGAAGTCTTGCTTGTTTTCCTCTGCAAAACATATCCAACTTGATAGATGCTTATAACAGGCTTTCTCAAGAAATACTGAAATCCAAATAGACTCAAGTTTCTGCCAAAATAAAATTATTCCCTTCATGGTTGTCAATGCCGTCATGGCTTTGCCATGATCTCTGTCACCTCTATGATGTTATTAAAATCCCAACCTACTAAAGTGGTTTGAATTTGAAATTTAAAAATGGTGCAACATAAATTTTGTGATTATTGAATCTCATCCATTTCCTTTAACAAATCTATAATAAATATATCCTTAGTTACATTTGAACTTCTTTGATATAATTACATGAAGTTTAAGGAGGACTATAGTGAGGAAAGCATAATAAGTAAGATTGTACTTAGAGAGATATCATGTGGCCAGGAAAAGAGATTAAAGAAATTGATTCTTCTCCTTTTATTCCAGTTAACAAGTTTTTTTTTTTTTGTTCATCTAGAAGTAAACAAT
Organism: Saccopteryx bilineata; assembly: GCF_036850765.1. Lineage (NCBI taxonomy): Eukaryota > Metazoa > Chordata > Mammalia > Chiroptera > Emballonuridae > Saccopteryx > Saccopteryx bilineata. Next base: position 91,905,043 of record NC_089492.1, read on the forward strand.
GTCCTTGAGAAATATCCCCATTCATTCATTCTTTCTCTCTCTGTCTCTTTTTCTCCTGTCTCTCTCCCCAAAACAGTAACTATGGCAATAGTGGGCTCCAGACAAATAATTCAAATATTTATGAATTCTACATATTTTCTTCTAGACATAATCTACAAAGTCATTACCAATGTTATAGGAAAAATAATGGGGACATAGGAATATTTTTTAAAAAATAATCATTGTCACTAACTAGTTGGTGGTACATATTTTGGCTAGTAAAAGACAATTAAAAACTTCCCACAAAATGTATTAATAGAGTCATCATTATGAACATTCATCAATATGGTTATCCTCAGATTTATGCAACTCAAAGAGAATATCTTTATCTCTGTATTAGCATAGTTATTTTGGGAATTATCTGTGATGTTGGCAATTTTTTGAAAGTCATGCTTTACACCAGAGTTTAGCAAACTTTGTTTATAAAGAGCTAAACAGTGCATGTTAGGCTTGAGGGCCCCATGGCCTCTGTTAACTACTCAACTCTATCCTTGTAAAAGCAGCTAGCAGCAACACATAAGTGAATATGTGTGTCTGGGATTCAGTAAAATTTTATCTACAAAAGCAGATGGTGGGTCAGATTTGGCCTGCAGGCAATAGTTTGCCAACTTCTTCTTTTAACAGTTCTGCAGTAGACACTAGATATATTCAGCATAGATGTTAGCCTTTACTTGTAACTAAGTTACATGTCAAAAGTATTTCCAGTATTAAGGTAGCATATTCAAAGATATAATTAATTTTTAGAATAATAAAAATGATTGGTAGTGGAGTAATTATTATAATTTCTAATATTTGCATGGTTAGGAAATATGAGGCCAAAATAAAATCTGTGATTTCTTTGAGCTCCTTAGATGAAACTGTTCTAGTAAGTTTTTGGTTATTATTAGTGGTGATTCTTTTTGCCAAGGATAGCATCGGGGGCCATCCTTTGTTTTCGCCATAATAAATCATGCTGTTGTGCCTCAAATCCGAGGCATGGGTCCCTGAAATGCATTTCCTGTGACTCCACAAAAGAATCTTATTTCTACCAGCAACCAGGAAGCGTTCATAATTGGTGACTACTGTTTCTTCTTATTTGTATGTGGTGACTTGACATAGAAATGTTTCAGGAACACCCAGATTATCAGTAAACAAGAAGGTTAATAAAAGAGCCAGGCCTGCATTTTAAAGCATTTTCTTTTTATAGTCACTAACACATTATAAGTGACTATAACATTTTTCAAATCTGATTTTGTCACAGAATGATAAAATGTGCCTACATATTCTGAGAAAAATAACTGAATGTTTGAGGGATAAAAACCCCACAGCAAATCCTATTAACTTTTAAAGACAAAGGAAAAGTTATAAATCCTATGTTACATTACAGAATAATTATGAAATAGCAAGAGATTACAGATTAAAATATTTTTCTATTTTGAAAAATATTTCAAGCCTAAACATACTAATTAATTGTCCTTCTATATCTTTCTAATGGAAATCTTTGAAGCTTGATATTATGTATCCTGGAATAAATCACAGGCAATGCCTGTGGCATTCACTGAGAAAACATTATATATATTCTTAGAAAACCATTTGGAAATATCACTTCTGCTCTATCTCTCCATGAAGAAAGAGAAGAGAGAATAGCTTTTTAAAAATCACTTATTGGTAAAAGTCAAGAAAGAAGAAAAATATACAAATAGTAAAGACTAAATTTAATATTTAAATAAAAATTATTATGACATAGTTAGTTAATAAACAATAAAGAAAAAATGTATTGTCCTGACTTGTTTAACTAAGAAGTAATTTAACATGTAGCAAGACGACAGAATGTAGATCTGGAATAAAAACTGTTTTAGTAAAAGATATCTTAGAAAGTATTTATTAAACAGCCAAGTGATTCTATTTCAAATGGACTTTTAATTTTTAAAGAATTACACAAATGACAAGGATTTATAATTGGAGTTAAGTTTCCAATTATTTTTCTTCTTTATTTTACATTTTAAATGTACAGTAAGAGGTGAGTAGATTATGAGGATTTTTAAGGAATAAAGCAGAATGTTGGGGAAGAAGAGATGAGGATTGGGGCATATATGACATTGTTAAATATTAATTGAAATCTGACTTGAAACAAAAACTAAAAAAATTGAATCAATGCCAGGTTAACATGCTAAATCAGAAAAATGGTGCTCTTTTATTAACAATTTACAAATAATAATAGCAGTTAGCATGCATATAACAATAAAACAAACATTTAATAAACTAAGATATAATAATAAACAGAAACAAATATGTATTATTATTATTATTATTTTTGTGTGTGTATTTTTCTGAAGCTGGAAACAGGGAGGCAGTCAGACTCCTGCATGCGCCCAACCAGGATCCACCCGGCATGCCCACCAGGGGGCGATGCTCTGCCCATCTGGGACGTCACCCTGTTGCAACCAGAGCCATTCTAGCACCTGAGGCAGAGGCCACAGAGCCATCCTCAGCATCCGGGCCAACTTTACTCCAATGGAGCCTGGGCTGCGGGAGGGGAAGAGAGAGACAGAGAGGAAGGAGAGAGGGAGGGGTGGAGAAGCAGATGGGCGCTTCTCCTGTGTGCCCTGGCCGGGAATTGAACCCGGGACTCCCGCACACCAGGCCGATGCTGTACCACTGAGCCAACCGACCAGGGCCCAAATATGTATTATTTATGATAGATATATTATTATTAATTCTATGCATACCTGAGTTGCAATATGTTTAATGACCTGAGTTTACAGTCTAAAAAAAAATTAACAATTTTTAGAATATTTAGTTTAGTTCACCCAATATATATTAAACATTTTTTAGGTACTGGTCTTTTAATTATACTTCTAATCATTACCTAAGTGGTTGTAGTACACAAACTGTGTGGTGCCTGTCTCACCCCTACATTTTGCTCTTGCAGTTGAGAGCCATGCATCTGTAGTTCCAAGCACATCTGATTGGACTAGTAGAGACATGATGGAAGTGGGAACCCTTTTTAGAGGCCTGTTGTTGCAGGAAACTAGAAATGAGGGAATAGGGCAGTTTGATTATGAACCAGAGATACTGAACCTAAGGATAAGGCAGTTAGTTGTAGCAAGATTTGGGCCAAATATACAAGAGGCAGAAAGTCAGGCAGACACGCATAGCAGAATAGATTGGAGATACTCTAGAGAAAGTAGTTTTTTTGGTTCATGCTGTTGTTTTACTTTTTATATTTTCCCCCAGTTTCTGTGATGTCTGACTGCATTCACTAATCTAAATTCCAAAAGATATTCATTCATTCCTTATTCTCCCCATACAATCACTACTTTCGCTAATTTCTTTTTAGCTGATTTTGCGTAAGGAATTTTAGAGATGTTTTTTGTTAATTGCAAACAAGTGATTTTCAATCAAGGCATTAGTTTTTATTTAAAATTTACATTTATTTCAACATGTGCTATTGGGACAAACAAGTCAGCAACTTGAAAGAAAAACCAATTTAGATCTTTAACTCAGACTGTAAGCAGAAGTATATAACTTACAATATGTCTGAATAATTTATTATACTCTAACAGTTAAATTTTTAGAAAGGTTTGGAGAAGCCATGAATTTCTAAGCTAAGAAGTACAATAAACATTTCAAAGTTAAAATTATTGGATTTAACAGTATAATTTAAAAACTCTGCATGCTAAAGGCAAAATAAACTATATTATAATGAAATCAACTGATTATATGTACACTATATATGGCAGTAATCCTATCTTTTGTCAACTGGTGGTTATTGACTCCAAATCACCTGCAACAGGAATCTCCAATTTGAGGTGTGGTGAAGAAGGAAATTTGATTCAGTGAAAACAGCTCAATTGTGATACAGCACAGTTGTGTGGCAGCCTGGGACCAGGAAACCTGAGGCCATGCACATCTCCCTTTAGACAGCTAGTCTCTTCTCCTAGCTGGCCTGCTGTGCACTTGGCTGGTCTGCTTCACCTTGCTCTGGTCTGCTCCACTGTATGCCAGTCTGTTCTGGACTGTGCTGGGGTGCTTAGCCTGGCTCTGGTGAGATTCAGCCCAGGCAAGGAAATGCTGTTTTCTCTCTTCAGTGAAAAGGGAAAGTGCATTCCCAAAGCCAGAAAAGAGCTGGTGGTTGATATAGACAGAAGAGCCTACCCCTGGTCCCTGATTGGTCCGTCCTTGTGCAAACAAGGACTCCAAATCATCACAGTTTGGTCCAAAAGTCACTGTCCTGATTGGTAAGAATAGAGCTTCCTTGATTTGTGAATGAAGATGTTAATGGGGGAATATACCTGTGCAACTTTGATTAGGTAAGCAAAACCTCAGTCCTACTGGTTGAAATAAGGTTCCAAAAATTTCTTATGAGGGCTGGCTCAAATGGCAGAAACACAGTGCAGGCAGGCAATTCAGTGCAGAGACATGTACATAGTTCAGTGCCGGCTTCTCCCTGAAATGTGGTTTGAGTGAGAGGCCCCTGTGTAGAAATGGTTGTTAAGCTCTGTTATTTTATATTTAAATTTTTTTTTTAATTTAAGCCCAGTTAGCCACCAGGAGCCTTTCTTGTTAGGCATCTTCTTTCTCAGGGTTCACATCTTTTTATATAAATATCTCAGAAAAATTTCTAAGAAAACACTAATAATATGACAAATAAACAGACCTGGTTCCAAGTCACAGAGATAAAAAACCAATTATGTTTCGAGTTCATATGTTATAAAGTACCCAATCCACAATTCTGTGGGTTTTCGTCCCACATAGTCCAAATAAGTTTTGAAAAGTTTTATTAAAGGAGGAAATTTATTAAATATGCCAGCCGCATATAGCTTACATGGGGCAGTCCCAAAGTCCCAAATCGTATTTATAACATTCATCTAGGATCCACAAACAACATTTCTACACATTAAAACATACAAGGCAGGCCTGACCTTTGGTGGCGCAGTGGATAAAGCGTCGACCTGGAAATGCTGAGGTTGCCGGTTCGAAACCCTGGGCTTGCCCGGTCAAGGCACATATGGGAGTTGATGCTTCCAGCTCCTCCCCCCCTTCTCTCTCTCTGTCTCTCCCTCTCCTCTCTAAAATGAATAAATAAATAAAAATAAAAAAAAAACATACAAGGCAACACAATAGTAAAACCGTCACTCTACATATTAAAAGATATTCCTATATTTTCCAGTGTTCACCTGCCATTCATTTGTTCAGAGATATATACATTAACTACATGCTTTCAGGATGGGAGGGGTAGTTTCCATGGGGACAAATGCCTGTAAATGGCCCATCAATATAAGAAAAGGTTTATTTTAATTTTTCTCTCCCCACACCTGGCTAGCTATCTACCCATTTCCCCACAGATGTAGGGGAAGGTCAGAGAATCCAAGTCTCCTTCCTCTTCTGCATTTACAACACAATGCTATTGGCCATCTTGGTTTTTAATCACACAAGTACAGAGATCATTTACAAAATCTCTCTGTGTGCCTAGCCCAAATTAATAAAATGTTCTTTGGCCCTGGCCGGTTGGCTCAGCGGTAGAGCGTCGGCCTAGCATGCGGAGGACCCGGGTTCGATTCCCGGCCAGGGCACATAGGAGAAGCGCCCATTTGCTTCTCCACCCCTCCGCCGCGCCTTCCTCTCTGTCTCTCTCTTCCCTTCCCGCAGCCAAGGCTCCATTGGAGCAAAGATGGCCCGGGCGCTGGGGATGGCTCTGTGGCCTCTGCCCCAGGCGCTAGAGTGGCTCTGGTCGCAACATGGCGACACCCAGGAGGGTCGCAACATGGCGACGCCCAGGATGGGCAGAGCATCGCCCCCTGGTGGGCAGAGCGTCGCCCCTGGTGGGCAGAGCGTCGCCCCTGGTGGGCGTGCCGGGTGGATCCCGGTCGGGCGCATGCGGGAGTCTGTCTGACTGTCTCTCCCTGTTTCCAGCTTCAGAAAAATGAAAAAAAAAAAAAAAAAAAAAAGAAAAAAAAAAGTTCTTTAAGCCTCCTAAAATATTAATATTAATTCTGTAGCCTTCGGTACCTTACAACACATAAAGTACAACCAATTACAACTAGCTAGCTGAACTTTTCCAAATAATGAAACAGCTTATGAAATAGCCAATCTAATAACTTCCTGGTTTCGCTTCTGGGTCTTCCTTATAAAAACCTTGCCTTTAGCTGCTCTCAGTGGAGTTCTCTTAACAATATCTGATTTTGTGTTGCCTGAATCAAATGAGTATTTGCTCAAATAAACTCCTAAAAATTTTAATGTGTCTATTTTATCATTAACATATTAAACACGTATAAGATTTTTAATTTCACAAAAGAGATGTCATCATGTGTTTCAAGAGGAGATTTCTAAGGCAAGCCATGAAGTCCCTAAGCATGCTGTAGACATTGTAGTAATAGGGATTTTGCCAGGGTTTAAAAAGGCAAAACAGGCCTTGGTTGACAAAGTGCTGGTATGGAACTTAAAACTTCAATGAAAAAGGTCTGTTTTTTAACTACAATACAGAAAATCCAGCTGCTTACTCTGTAAGTCTTTATTGAAACTGTGACTATTATACTCCTAAGAAAGTATTTCTAAGTTGCTAATTCTACTCCCATCAGAATAATGAAAGAGTAAGTATCCATTGTGCTTAGTGACACTGAAACCTCTATTATTCTGTGATTGGAGCTGCATAACTGTAGATAATTGTTGCTACTCTATTGCCAGTTATAGCTCATAAAAATTATTTTATTTTAATTAAACATGTTTAGAATTTTAAAGTTTTGTTTGCTATCATAACCAAGCACACTCTACTTAAATGTCACAGTGGTGTGTATTTCTCTAACTCCTATTAATCAGTTTTTAGCAAATGAGATGTTCGACTCTAGATAAACTGAACTTGTTCCAATTTAAAAATTAATTATTAAAATATAAAATTAAATGATTGTATATTTTCTTTTCTATGACCCAAATGTAAAAGCAAAACTAGAATTTTTAAAATAATGTTGATAATTGTTTTTAGCTCTAGGAGATGGTTTTATTGGGTTAATAAGTATTTCTTAAACTTTTAATGAAAATAAAATGTTATAAAACATCTACAACAAATATGACACAGTTAGTTAGAAGAAAATAAAAAAATATATCAATAAAGAGAATTATAAAACCCCTTTATTAAAGATGTGGTTATCTCAGAAAACTTATTACAATAGGAGTCAGTCATGTAATCTGAGCAGGCAGTCAGCACCGAATTCAATCAGATCCCTTTTCACTTTGGGCTTTGTATAATAAACAGTGTACCACCAAATACTGCACGGTCCATTTCTCTGTCTGAGATTTACATGCACATTTTCTAGTGCTGTCATTGGCTGTCGTTCCTTCCCCCACAAGTGACTGGTTGGAATTCATTCTTGGAACCAACCAGACATCTTTGCAGTGTTACTTGTCATTGGCTTATGCTGCTTTTACTCTCCTGGACAACTTTAAGTCAAGTGCACAAACTCAATTGAAAAAACACAGAATGGAATTTCAAATACTCCATTTACATCCAAGATGACCTATCATAAGGCACCTAAGAGTCCCCTGCACTGTAGAATGATGACACCTTGTAGACATTGGGTCTGCAGTTCATGAGCAATGAAATTTCCCAGTCAGAGAAATCAGGAGAAAGGTGAGCCACTGAGTTACAGTGGAAAGAGAAGCAGACTCAGGACTCAGTCCCTCTTTATTTCTAAAGCCTGTGCTCATCCAGTCAGCAATAAAATTATCCTTTACTATTCAGTTCCTAAAATCAACAGTTTGAATACAGGGCTAACACAGATTAAGCATACTGTTGAGAAACATTGATAAAACTGTGTATTCAAATCTGGGCTTATTTTCCAACTGGCCATGACAATTTTTGTATAAATACCTTTGTTTGTTTGTTCTCTTTTTTGTTTTTGTGTGTTTTGTTTGTTGTAAAAGGTATTTACATTTTCTAGTGATCAGGCCGTGTCCTGCCCTGGGCTCCCCCCCCTTTTTTTTCTCTTCTGCTCTCTGGCACATATACTCTGTCCACACACTGTGCAAATTATACCATTCACTCCTCTCTAAAGGAACATTTTGCTTCTGCTTCTAACATTAGGCCATGAGTTTTGCCTTTCCAATACATATCTACCAGCCTCAATATTTTGCTTGCTTCAGGTTCCAACTCAAAGCTACTTGAATAATATTCTCTAAAGACCCATATCTGAGTCTTATGACATTTAAAACTTTTAGGTCCTCTCTTAGAACAGATTTTCTATTTTGCATGAGTTGTTTATGTGCTTGTTATTTTATCCTACAAATTTGAAAGTTTTTTGAGTTAAATCCTCATTCTAGAAATAGTTTGTGTCACAAAAAGTAACATCCCTTTCAATTCCACAGCCTGTAAGATGACCAGAATGTAAGGTTTCCTTTTAATATTTTAATTTAAGTATGAGATATAAGCTAACAAGAAAAAATTTTAAGTTTCTTTAAAAAAGACACAGATATAGTAATAATTTTTATGTGTAACTAGTGACTATTTACATAGTGAGTTAATTGTGAGATATAATATTTACAAGAGATGATGATGAAAATTGGCAGCATCCTTTCCATTTAATGAAGATGATGTATAGGATTAGTTTCTATAGATACTTTACCTCTTTATTATCAGAAGTGCTTATAATAAACACAGACTATATTTTAAATGAGAATTAAAATAATGGGACTAACCAGTTTGTAGTGAAATATTCTTGATTTTAATTTTGGAACCTAAAAAAAAAAAAAAAAAAAGAATAGTGAAAGAAAATCTAAAGAGATAAATATTTTCCTTAACTTTTGATTAATGACCCTATATAATTTACTTTGGATTTCTTGACAGTGTGGACACAATGGATATGAGTGGATTAATCAAGTTTTCTTTTTTTTTTTTTAAATATTCTTTTTGTTTTGTTTTGTTTTTTATTTTATTTATTCATTTTAGAGAGGAGAGAGAGAGACAGAGAGGGAGAGAGAGACAGAGACAGAGAGAGAAGGTGGGGAGGAGCTGGAAGCATCAACTCCCATATGTGCCTTGGCCAGGCAAGCCCAGGGTTTTGAACCGGCGACCTCAGCATTTCCAGGTCGACGCTTTATCCACTGCGCCACCACAGGTCAGGCTAAGTTTTCTACAGCACATGAAAACAACAGCATTATGCAATCAACCTCACATTTAGTGTGTGGTAAAAAAAAAAACAAAAAAAAACAGCTCCTGTCCAAATTGTGTTTCACTAAAAGCCAGTGCAAGAAAAATATTAGAAATATTTTTAACTCCTCTAGATCAAAAATAAAGTTATCAAGTATGGAGAAAGAGGAATGAACTGGAGCAAGAGAAACCACCTCATGAATTAAAGGGGGGATTTTAATCTTCTTATATTTTCCATCACCTGTATTCAGTTACATTTACAAGATGGTTGTTTTAAATATTTACAAAGTTTCTGAAAAGAATTTTAGACTTCAGGGAGTAAAATAAATTGAAATAGAATTTGCCTTTTCTTGCTTATATTTGAAACCTCTTTACAGATTTGTTCCTTATCATGTTACTTATACTTATTAAAGACAAAAATTCTAAGATAGTGTCTTAGATCCTGCAGATAATATTCCCTCGCAAACTTCTATTAAACTTTATTTTTTTGGCCGGTTGGCTCAGTGGTGGAGCGTTGGCCTGGCATGCAGGAATCCTGGGTTCAATTCCCGGCCAGGGCACACAGGAGAAGTGTCCATCTGCTTCTCCACTCCTCCCCTCTCCTTCCTCTCTGTCTCTCTCTTCCCCTCCCGCAGCCAAGGCTCCATTGGAGCAAAGTTGGCCCAGGCGCTGAGGATGACACCATGGCCTCTGCCTCAGGTGCTAGAACAGCTCTGGTTGCAACAGAGCAACTCCCCAGATGGGCAGAGCATCGCCCCCTGGTGGGCATGCCCAGTGGATCCCGGTCGGGCGCATGCGGGAGTCTGTCTGACTGCCTCCCGTTTCTAACTTCAGAAAAAAAACCAAAAAACAAAAAAAACACAAACAAACAAACAAAACTTTTATTTTTTTAAATTAAATTTCTTGGAGTAACATTGGTTAATAACATTATATGAGTTTCAGGTGTACAACTTTATTATACATCTGTATACTCGATTGTGCGCTCACCACCCACAATCTCGTCTCCTTCCATCACCCTGTGTTTGACCTCTTCACCTTCTCTGTCCTCCCCCTTGCTCCCTTCCCCTCTGGCAACCACCACTCTCTTGTCTGTATCTATGAGTTTGTTTCTTTGTTTTGTTTTGTTTCTTGCTTTTTGTTTTATATCCTATATGTAAGTGAAATTTTCATTCATTTATTTTTGGATCTATCTTTAGCTGGCAAGGTTTTCAGAGAAATCCAAAGTGCCCGACATGGAAAAGCAGAAGGCGAGTCATCACTCAATCAAGAAATTGATTCTCTTTCCAGTTATAGTAGGTGAAAATCTTTACATGTCAGAGGCACATAGAAATAAAATACATTTTCCATGGCATCAGCAATTAGCAACTAGCCCCCAAATTGTATAAAACTAATGTAACATGATTAAACAAAATGGGTTGGTCTTTCTCTTCCCCTCCTAGTGAAATAGGAATTGACTCAATGTACTACTCTATTATCTGAGAAAAACAATCCAGGCACCCTGCAACTGAAAGTATTCTTGAGATGTGGGAAGCTTTACATCTGTCTTCTCTACCAGAGCCACTCTTATCACATCTAAATCTGTACTGAAACAAGAATTTAATTCAATTTAAAAGATACATTGTTTTAGCATCCTATAAAAAGCAAAGCAGAACAAATTCATTTGCTGTTTTAGAAATGTGGTAGGAGTTTATTATAATAAAAGTTATTATTTGGTAAGTGTGGCTGAATCATAGGTTAAACATGCCTTTAAAAATATAACTTTGGGCCCTGCGGTAGAGCGTCGGCCTGGCATGCGGGGGACCCGAGTTTGATTCCCGGCCAGGGCACATAGGAGAAGCGCCCATTTGCTTCTCCACCCCCCTCCCTCCTTCCTCTCTGTCTCTCTCTTCCCCTCCCACAGCCAAGGCAGCAAAGATGGCCCGGGTGCTGGGGATGGCTCCTTGGCCTCTGCCCCAGGCACAAGCGATGCCCCGGAGGGGCAGAGCATGGCCCCCTGGTGGGCTGAGCATCGCCCCTGGTGGGTGTGCCGGGTGGATCCCAGTCGGGCGCATGCGGGAGTCTGTTTGACTGTCTCTCCCTGTTTCCAGCTTCAGAAAAATACAAAAAATAAATAAATAAATAAAAATATAACTTTGGACCCTGGCTAGGTAGCTCAGTTGGTGCAGGCATCCTGAAACTATGGCCCGTGGGCTGCATGTAGCCCCCTGAGGCCATTTATCCGGCCCCTTGCCGCACTTCCGGAAGGGGCACCTCTTTCATTGGTGGTCATTGAGAGGAGCACTGCATGTGGCGGACTTCCAATGGTCTGAGGGACAGTGAACTGGCCCCCTGTATAAAAAGTTTGGGGACCCCTGGTTAGAGCATCGTCCCAATATGCCAAAGTTGTGGGTTCGATCTCTGGTCAGGGAACATATAAGAATCAACCAATGAATGCATAAGTAAGTGAAACCACAAATCGATATTTCTTTCCCTAAAAATTATATATAAACTATGACTTCAAAGTATTATAAGAATTCTAAGAGTAGTATACTAGTGTCAGCATGTAAGACTCCAATCTCCCATGTCGTTGCATAATACGTTTTAGTTTTCCAGAACTTTTTTTTTTTATTATAGTCAAAACATTGTAGAGAATTTGCTTCTGGGAAAATAGCTTCTTTTTAATAAATTAAATGCTGAATGGCATTTCAGGTGCACGGTGAACATCTGTTACCCATAATTAATTATCATCATTGATGAAAATAAACACACTCTTCGCACCAAGTGAGTGTACTGACATTTTATAAAGAAGCAGGGTGAACTGAGGAGTTTTCAATTTTGCCATCTTTTTCAGTATGAAATATTTCAAAGGGTTTTCTGACTGTTGAAAGAGTTCCTCCTCAGTAATATGCGTGTTCCACCTGACTAAGATCTCTCACTCCCTTGTAATGGCTAACGTTGAGGCAAACAGGTGACTACAGTGCTTTTAGCAGTTTCAGTGGAATATTTTTCCTTTGCATTAAGAACGCTTACTTGAGGTTTGTCTTTTCTGCAGAGGATCATGTGGAAGTTCAGAGATAACAGAACAATTTAAAAATCCAAATTAAATGTGGTAACATTAATTTAGCTTTCCTTGAAACCTTTCGTCTTCTACCTTAATCTGCATCTTTTTTTCTAATGTTCACAAACATTATACTCTTTCAAAAAAAATAAAGCAATAAGCATGATTGATAGTAAAGGGAATAGAATTGGGGGAGGAGTGTGAAGTCAGGACTGTGACAACAATTTTTTTTCTTTTCTTTTGTTTTTTGCCATCTTGTTGATTTGTTTTTACATAGTTAGCAAGACTAGGTGTGCTTCTCAACAATTCTAATTTAATGTTTCTGACACATTGAGGCAACGCTTACAGATGCCAGCAGGAGCTGGCAAGTTAAGTATATGATGAAGGGGGAGGAGGTAAAGAACAAAGACAATAATAGAGCATTTGAAAATTTCATTAATTAATAGAAATCTTGTTAAAGATTCACAGATTTTCTTTCAAGAGGAGTAAAATTGTTATCCAGCTGTGGTGTGAAATTCGTGCTGGAGTCCTTCTCTTTCACAGGAAGCCGGGAGCAAGCATCACCAAACCTGGCAGAATGGAGGCGGGATGTTAGATTTGCAGAAGGACCTGTGGAGAAACTCAACATGCCTATTAAAAGAAAAGCATTTACTGGAAGAAGAGATTAAAGAGATTTTGTTACTGAGGCTAGAAGTATAGGAGGAAAAGTTAACCGTTAGACTAAATCCTCCAAGAACAGATGTCAAAATAGGATTAAACATGCAAATGTTGTATTAGGTAAATGTTGGGGTAAAGCCCCCAAAGTCTAAATTTAAGACTGATTCCAAAAAACTGACATGTATCTTTATCTAAATTCACAGGAGCTTTAATAAGGGAAATTTACATACATGTGGGCATAACAGCTCTCCTTCCTCGTGGCAGCGAGCCAGGCAATATCCACACCCCTCCCAGAACAGTGTCTCCTCTTTATAGGGGATTAATAGCAAAACCATATGGTGGATAGTCACATAGACCACCAGAAAGAACAATGCATTTCTAAGTAAAAAGATAACATTAGGCAGTTGTTACAGTCTGTATGTTGGTTAATCTCCCTCCTGGGACATGATACTTGTCTTTGCATTGTTAACATCCTTGCTCTGGGGCCATCAGCTCAGCGTGAGGTTGCAGAGTCACCACGAACACTCACTGAGAGCACAGCACTCCCCAGACGCCTCTGCTTCTGGAGCCATATTGCATCTCTATAGTGAGTTCAGCTACAGTGAAACAATTGCTAAAGACAATATGAAGGGAGCCTGAGAAGGCTGAATAAGCTTTCCAATCACAGTACAAATCTGACTCTGAGCAAAGGAGAGGGAAGGAAGGTAATGTGCAAACATCCTTGGCTGCTTGGCAGTCTGACTTGTTTCGGTATCCCTAGCTACTTTGTGATTGTTCAATGCCTTTTCCATGGTGAATACAATATTTTCTGACAAACGTTAACATATATCATAAAAATCTTCACTTGATGCTCACTCACTTATGCCCATTCATATGTCTCTAACACAGATCTCTTACTCTCTGATCTTTCAAGCCTTTTCTTCTGTGACCTAATTAGATGGTCAGGCCATTGGCCACAGCCTAAAAATCTCCCTCTCAACTTTGTCCACTTCTCCTTCGACAGGCTCACTAATTTATCATTTTTTCAGGTCTCAAATATGTATATAGAACAGAATTGGACTTTAGTCATCACTCCACCAGTCCCCTTTAAGCCCCCATTCTAATGATGAATGAGCCATGGTGGTGCTTTGGTTCTACGGGATCGATGTAAATTTAGACCCTGTGTCCATTAGTATTCAAAATGTTTGGTTATTCTATCTTTCCTCAGGGTACAGTCACCCATTAAATAGGTCCTTTTGTGGAGAGACTAGGAAATTGTCATAGTACAAACTTGTTATGGTGATGCAGGGTCCTTTCTCTTAGGAACTTGGGTACTTTTTTGTCTTGGTCTCTATGTGGGAACTAAACAAAGGATCGTGACTTTTTATGGGGTGATCTTCTTCCCTCACTTTAAGCACCTTGTTAAGTGCTTGTCTATTTTGCTATTAGCTCTACAGTCCTTGCAGTTTCTCCTCCTTGGCTGCTCCTCTGATCTTGCTGGTCTTTATGGTAAGTAAGGTCTCATAAAATCTGGAAGTCAACCCCAGCCCTGGCCTCAGTTATTTCAGACACCATGATCACCATGAATATTAATTAGCCCAACTTTGTGACTTACCGTTCTAGGTCTTGGAACTCATGCTGGTATAAGATAACTATCATGAAACTTCTTAGTGATGCTATCCCTTCATTTATTTATTCCTGATGATCTTGGTGAATTCATTGTCCTTTGGGGCCTCCTATAGAGCATAATCCTCTGGCTGGACATGTGACCTTACTTAGCATATCCACTGCAGCATGCTCCTGGCCCTCAGCCTCTATTCCTTCTTCTACCTCTGCCAGAGCAGCAGAGGAATTTCTATTTTACTCCCCCTCCCCCAGGTCTCTAAGATCCACTCCAGCAGCAATAGTCCTCCACCCTCTTGGGTCCTGTATCCGGAAAAGGACCCTCAAGTTGTAATTCCTGCTATTCAGTCTTCCATTCCCACCTCTTCAACCTGTATATTCAATGTCTAATCCCAGAAGCACAAATTTGGCTCCTACTAGTAGTACATGCGGATAGTTTTTTTTGTTTGTTTGTTTGGGGTTTTTTTGGGTTTTTTGCATTTTTTAAAAGTACATAGTCTAGAAGGTCCCCAGCAATGTTGGAATTTAATCTTAGTTGTTGACCTGGTGAGCTGTAATAAAGGTGGTAATAGTTCCTCAGAAGCCACCTGTTATTTTGTGGGAGAGTGGCTTCTTCAGCATTTTTCAGGATGGCAGAAATGCTAGCTTCTACTGAGGAAGCTTGAGCCACCTCTGAAAGCCCAAGGATTTGGGTATATGGCAGAGAAAACATCCTGAAAGGTTTCTATGTAGATGTTCCTGTCCCATATTTTGGGCCTTCTGATCTCTCACCAAGTCCCTGATCTTTACATATAGACTTGACCTTACCAAACATTCAAATGTCTTTGGAGTGCTGCAACACAGTTAGGTCTTCGGTTTGCTGTGCTCTGTCTATTCTTCCACTGCAGAAGACAAGAACTTCTATGTAAGCTGTGGAGGCTCTCTGGTTTCCACACTTCGCCATTAGTATTGTCGATAGATTGTCAGGCTCTCATAATCATTCTGTTTGACATTAATACAAGTTTAAAGTAGTCAGCAAGCTTGGCTCTTTTTGTAGACATTATTCCTGTAATTTTTAAATGCCTGCCTCATTGACCTGGAACACAATTTTCTTTCAATTGTATCTTTTCCTAGATCACTGTCAGGAAAATCTTTAACAAATTTGCTGTCATCTTCTGTGAGGAGCTATCTGCACCTCTTACTAACCAGGATGGGGGTCCCTTTCACCGGCCAGTTGGTGGGTGGCCAGTCCTAAATGCCCACCTTACTGCCTGTTTTCTGGAACCACTCCTCGTATCACTTGTGTTAGGTCAGGTTCTCTAAGAAGCAGATGCCAAGGTGAGGTTAAATATGCAAAAATTTTGTTAGAGAGAAACCCTGTAAGAAAAAATGGGGAGGGAACAAGAGAATGTAGAAATAGCCTTGAGAGCACAATGGAAATCTGACCAAGGGCAGGAGAGAAGGAAGGAAAGGTGACAGAAGTGCCCTAGTCAGCCGCATGGTCTACTGTAGTTTCTGCAGGGTCATCAGTCAGTCCTCAAGTCAGAGACCCATGTCTTCCAGTTGGAACCTGCCTTAATAAACCTGCTGGGATCAGTCATTGGCTGGAAGCAGCTCCTGAGACACACAGTACCCTGGGCCCAAATGTGGTAATGGGTTTCAGAGAATAGAAGCTGGTCAGTTTCGGTCACTGTTGTTGGAGGTTTGTGACTTTCAATTTCATGGCCACCCCAACTGACAGAGGCAAAGATAAGATACCAAAAAGACTGGGCCCCATTCTGACGGCTACATGTAATGGAAATCAAAACACAGTGTGCTTTTTTATTATGAGTAATCAAAATAAGGAAGGATTTGGTTCTCAGTGATTTCAGACATTCACTGGAAATTTTGGATCATTAAGACTGAGCCTGTCAATAGAGGATGTTAATTTAACCAGATATGGTATTGAAATAGGAGTGGAGCGAGTCACGTGGTAAAGAACTTGCAACAAAGATGCTTTTACATAAGCAGTAAATTTGTGCTTATTTGAACAGAGTTAAACAGGTTTCATTTTAACCTCAGTAATCTTCTGAGTCCTAAATATTCAAAAGGTATTATGCAAATCAAAACTCTAATATGAAGTATTTAAGTATACAGTATTAGCCAGCATTACAATGATAGAATATTACTTATTGTTGAAGTTTATATTGAGCTTTCCATTCAATATAATAGGTGTTTCCATAAACTCAGTTTGAGAAATGTTAGGATGAGAAAATTACCTCCCTATAGTTAGAAATGCTTAGAAATGCATATGTTCAAAGGCAAGGTTTGAAATTAGCATCACCATGCTTCTGTCTTTATGAATTCTACAAGCCGGTTTTAAAGAATTTTTTTAATACATGTCTGAAAGATACACTTTATAATGATAGTCAATGAGTACATCTTAGCCTCCAAACATGCACGGCTGTCAAGTGTCATTTTTACAATTACATCTGGCAAGTTTTCTAATTGTTTTTTCTTCCCCTAAGATGATCAGAAGTTTAAACAGCTCAGAAGGCTTTGTAAATTACTGAGAATACACTAAACTGCAAGTAATTGTTTAGTTGCAGTTGACTCTTCAACAACATATGTTCGAACTGTGCATGTTTGCTTATATGCATATTTTTTTTCAGTAAATACCCGTATGGTTTTCTATACACGGTTGGGAGTCTGCGGATGAAAAGGGCCAACTGGATGCATTGATCTACACCATTTTAGACAGAGGACTTGAGCATCCTTGGATTTTTGTTTCTGCAGAACATCCTGAAACCATTTCCCTACAGATACCTAGGACAACTAAAGTTTTGGGGGAGTCAGAAGTTATATAAGGATTTTCAACTATGCACCTAGACCTAGTGTTGTTCAGGGTCAACTGCATTAGATATTTGAACCAGCAACTGGCTCCTTAGGAATGACCAGTTGAAACTCTAGGAATTGAGAGACAGTTGCAAGAAGGGGTTGGACAGGGAAATAATTTCTGTGTTCGTTGAGATTTATCTTTTAAATTGTTGGGAATAAACAACATATACTATCTATTTAATAGAAAGAAAAAGTAATCTATAATTACCCTGCAGAAATCTTTTATTGCTTTAAGAGCCTGTAGAATTATGGTGTCTCTAAAGTGATTTATTATTAGATGTACTGAACCATGTAAGTCAATGTTATCTTGAAGTTCAAACACATCAGATAAGAGGAGCCACTAAATAACATCAAAGTAGTGGTAAGGAACAACTCAGGAGAATTATAAAAGGAGTCCTTAGATTTGATCCATGTATATACACAACACTGTGCCTGTCCATTCTAATTATAATCACTGTAATATACAAAAGCTGATTAATCATAAAGTAAAATTGACGTCAGGGGAAAACTCATATTCAGCTAATACATGATTCTAGCTATTTTAACACGACAGAGAGTATGTGTGGATCTCAGAATGAATAACTTTCATGTATACAAAACTGAAAAAGCCACATCAAGACTGCATGGTATACTGAGTGGTTTTAAAATGCTCCATAAAGTAGCTTTGAAGGATTTAGTATTTTGCAAGAAAATACTGTTTAACCATTAAAAAGAAAGTTGATGGAAATAACACACAAATATGAATGAACTAAGTTCTGGTTCAGCTCAACTTATTTATTAGAAAAGATTTCAGGCCTACTAGGACCATGGTCGGCAAACTCTTTAGTCAACAGAACCAAATATCAACAGTACACGATTGAAATTTCTTTGAGAGCCAAATGTTTTAAACTTAAACTATATAGGTAAGTACATTGTTATTAACTTAATTAGGACAATCCTAAATTGGCCAAAGAGCCGCACTCAAGGGGCCAAAAAGCCGCATGGGGCTCGTGAGCCACAGTTTGCCAACCACTGTCTAGGACATTCATTTCTTATTCATGTCTCAGATTAAGATATTGAATAATCTTTCTTGGGGGTCAAATCTGGGCTCTAGTGTCAGAGAGGTTAGTTACATTTTCTGATGGCCTCTCTCATCTTTTTCATAGACTCAGGGCTCTACTATTGGCTTTGAAGAAAATGGATAGCTAAAAAGACATTGATGAAAAAACTATCTTCTTACAGTATTTCTTACAGTCATTCATACAGTCCTCAAAGAGTGCATAATGTCTAGTGGTATTTTTCTCCATCTTATTTGTAGTTGACCTACAAACATTTTACAGCACAGAGATCATAGACTAAATAGTAGCTTTCATGTCTTTCTCAGGCTACAAAAATATTAACTCCTCCCCATAAGAAATTGTGGTTCCTGGTAGGCTTTAAAAGTCCTATTTTATTTATTTATTTATTTATTTATTTATTTATTTATTTATTTAATTCAGTGAGAGGAGGGTTGGCAGAGACAGACTACAGCATGCGCCCATACTGCGATCCACCCGGCAAACACAGTAGGGGATGATGCTCTGTCCATCTGGGACAGTGCTCCATTGCTCAGCAACTGAGCTCTTCTTAGCTTCTGAGAGAGAGGCTATGAAGCCATCCTCAAAGCCTGGGGCCAACTTGTTCCAATCAAGCCATGGCTGCAGGAGGGAAAGAGAGAGAGAAGCAAGAGGTGGAGGTGTAGAGAAGCAGATGGACATTTCTGTGTGCCGTGATCAGGAACCAAACCCAGGACATCCACATGCTGGGCTGATATGATCTACCACTGAGCCAACCATCCAGAGCTTTTTAAAAAAATTTATTATCTTTTATTTGGAAATTATTTCAGATACAAAGAGGAGCATGAATAAGACTAGCACAAAAGACGCTTATATACCTCTTATCCCAATTAATTTATTAACATTTTAGCATCTGCTTCATAACATGTTCTTTCTCTGTCTCCATATACATAATATTGGTATTATATTTATATATTCATGTATATAATTTGGTTGATTCTTTGCTTTCTATTATAACAAGATGTTTCAAGCTTGTGCTTATCTTGAACTTAACCTGCTCCAGCCTGAAAACAGCCTCTCTGAGAAGACCTGGTTCCTTTCAATGGAAAGTGATACTAGAAACCAAGATCTGAGTAAAAGATATGCTCATTTCTATTAGGGTATCATTGCTTTTGTACCTTGCTTCTAACATAACTAGGAAATACGTGCATATGTATAAAAACACATATGTACACACATTTAAAACATACATAACCCCAACCTTGCTTTCCTCTTAGAAGATATAGAGTACTCATGAATAAATGATATATTCATAGAAGTATGAAATATTCATGAAATAATTATCACTAATTGCTTTATCAACATTTTTTCAGTTATCTTTGGATGGAGGGATCTCATCCTTAAATAAATTACTATGTTTATCTTTCATTTCTATAAGATCCTTATTTTTGCCTTCTTGTTATCTATTTTCCTTTTACTCTTTCATTTAGAAAGGCAACACCTTCTTTAACTATTTGATTATTCCAGAAGCAATATATCTTTGAGCTTGCCACTTTAAACACTTTTTTTAATTTACAGATTTTAGAGAGAGAGAGATTGATTTGTTATTCTACTCATTTATACATTCATTGGCTGATTCTTATATGTGCCCTGACTAGGGATTGAACCCACAACCTTGGTGTATTGGGATGATGCTCTAACCAACTGAGCTACCCGGCCAAGGGAAAGTTGGCACTTATTGTCCTGTATACTTTCAAGTTCCTTTCCTGTGGTCAATTCTGTGAACTCCCATGTGTTCAGTATTTTATAATTCATTTTGAGTATTTTCATTCTGAGCATGATTTTGTGTGTGCTGCATGTCAGTTCTTTGCTTGGCTCTGTTCTTAGTCATGGGGAATTCTTAGTCATCTGTCCTCTGCTCTCAGCACCCAAAGGCTTTGTAGCACAGAGCTGATAGAGAGAAAGCCACTGGGAATTTTTTGTTTGTTTCTATACTTACAGGTGATTTGAAAGTTGACTTTTCCTGCCTCCCAATAATGCTTAAAGTATTGGCTCTGTGTGGTATATTTGCTCTCCCTGTTGATTTTCATATAGTGCTGATAAATAAAAATAATTTCATGTTTTTTGAAAGACCTTAAAAATATTACAATAGAATGTTTTAATAGAAATGACCATTTAAATATAAATATTTAGAAGTTAGAGAAAAATGTGACCCAGACACAAAAGTCTTCAGTTAATACGGTGGAGTGCCCAGAAAGTCAGAAAGTAAAAGGGACCAGATGAGACAGATGGGTAATGTAACCAGAAGCCTGAGGGGCAGAGGCGTGGGGGTGATTCAGGAGAGAAGAGGCACGATGAACTAGAAAAACATGGGGAAGCAAGGAGGTTTTTTATCATCTCTCAAACCAGAGATTTTGGAAAATCAGCATAGCTTAACAGAGCTTCTGGGAAAATGGTAGCCTCAAACAAGAGCTAGAGGAAGGAAATATTCTGTGAACAGTTGAGAAGTAGGTGAGTAGTGTCACATTCAGATAGGAGAAGCTAAGCAGGGCAGCATCAGGATGAAAGTACAATATGGAGGTTGGCTAAGGATGGCTAGGATAGTGGCATCGTGGGATGAACTATTTTTAAATTTCAAACAGAAATCGTGTACAAAATGGGTTCAGTGCAGGCACAGGTTGGTTGGTCTCTAGTTGAAGGGAGAAGTTTAGAGACTGGTCCAGGCACAGGGTCCTAGGAGAAACAGATCTCTCATCTGCAGGCATGAGGCAGACATAGCAGAAGTCCCTGGTTGAGTCTATAGGGGAGGAAAAATCTTTTTTCCATTGTCCTTCTAGCTTTTTGACTGGGTTTCTATGAAACAAGACAGCTCGGTGCCAGGTGTTGAGGAGGTTCAGAGAACCATATCACTCAATCCCGCTTTTGAGGAGCTATAGTATAGTTGGAGAGATGAGGCAAGTGCACTTCAACTACTGCACATGTAGAATAAACCAATGCACATGCTGCTTTAAGCCAGGACATAGATAAGGCACACATGCAGTCTAAGTAATAGGACAACTATTAGTGTTCATAGGAGGGAGAATTTACCATAGGTAGGAATCAGCAGGAGCAAATTCAGTGAGACTATTAGGATAAGAGCTAGGTTTCTGAAATATGTGGTTGGGTGGTAGAGAGGCACAAGGTGTGTGAGGCTAAACATTCTTCTGAAAAAGCAACCTAACGCTCCCTAGAAAGGAATGAAAAAACATCACAAAGAAAAACACAGCATAACTTCTTTCAATAAAAAAGTCAGAGCATTAAGTTTTAATGAAAATGTTTATCTTTCAAAAAATGAATCTTTGCTCAACAAACCTATATCCTATTGTTTACCATATTGAGATAAAAACAACAACAACAACACAGGTCTACTCACTGCTATAATTCCTTTAGCAGAATAACAGCTAATACTTTGTGGATAGTTGCTATGTTCCTGGCATAGTTGTAAGTACTTCATAACCCCTCCAATACTCCTGTAGGATTAGTACTATTATTATCTATATTTAGATGATGGTAGTGAGGGGTAGAGCTGGAATCGGACCACTGTGCTGACTGCCACATTATCAGTGACCACAGTGCGAGACAGTGGTAGAGTGGCTATTAAATTGGATATAGAAACAGCTTCAATACAAAAAAGTGCACATTTAATAATATTTATAAAAATGAGATTCTAGCCATAGAAACCAACTTTTTATTGCATCAGGGATATTCCTTTAGGACCAATGGTAATTAGTAAAAAGAGTCGTTAGATGTCTTCACTAAGCAGTGTGGTGGAAATTGTGCAGGGTACACATGTCATATTTTAATATTTGCTGTAGAACTTAGACAACTGTCAGCCCATGGGGAGCTCTTGTTTAAACTAATTTAAAATAAATGAGTAATTAACATTTCATGAACTAATGAGTCAAATATTTTGCTAAATGGGAGATAAATCATGTTTGTAGCTCAACCCTCAATTTGGGCTATAAATCCTATAATTCAATTAAAAATAAGCCTTTGACCTTTGTTTGATTAAAAAAGCAATGTTGTGTTTTCCCTCTGGAAATATCTATTTTTCCATCATTCAGCACCCACCTTAACACAGTTACTATAATAATGCATTTTGACTTGATCTATAATTTTTTTCAGTAAATGAAATATGCTAAATGATATTTGCAAGATATCTTAAAATATCATCCATACTATAAATAGATCCCTTGTTTGAAAAGGTGAGACAGTAAAGTGGGTAGAGTCTAAGATAGGAAATTTCAAAGTCTTTCAACCTCATTCTTTTATTCATTGTTTTGCTGCAAAGATGTATATCTTTTACTGAGAGCTTCATATGTTTTAGTCCTTATTCTGAGTTCTTTATGGGCAATATCCAAAATGGGCTTTATACCAGTATTAGGTGGTAGTATTTATTACCACCCCTAACACAAGTGGACTCATTCATGAATTCAACATTTATTGATTATCTATTGTGTGTCAGACATTGTGTTACCTAGGAACTATCCCTTTGAAATCGAGTCATCAAGAGAGACATAAGCCCTATCTCCTAGTCTCTGTGGCAGGAAATAACTTCCTTAAGTGCCAATAAGCAAACACACATGGCCTCATTGCATTACCGACCTCCCGCCTCTTCTAATGCCTTCTAGTAAGTTTTTAGTAGCTCACCCTAGTGGTTAAAAACTCTCCTGCCTTTTGTTTTCTATAGATTATTTTAATTTTTTTTCCTTATTGAAATTGTCTTGAATAAAGTCTTTCTTGCCTGTTTGACTGGTAGGGTGCAATTTTTCTATTACAGATTCATTTACATGGAATACAGGTGAACGGCTGGTGGACCCCTGGAGTATCACACTGTGTGGCTCTGGCTATCTCTTAGAAAGGGATAAAGGGGAACATTACACGGTTTCATAACTACATAGCTACAATTACCATAAGTGCTATGTCAAAGAATTACAAAGTGCTGTGAGTTAATAGTTATCTTTTAATGGTTAACTCTAGCTGAAGCCTCTAGGAATAATTTTGGTGAAAAAATTACATTTAGATTCCATTTGCCATCCAACTGGAGTTAATTAGAATGGTGAGGTGAAGACAGGGTATATTAATTCCAGATGGAAAGAACAAAGTATAACTATCAAATAGCTTTGACCACATAAGTGTTATAGAGATAAAAAAGTAGAGATGAAAAGATGAGAAATCACAGACTTTTCCCGTGTTAACAAGAGACAGGGCTCAAAGGGAAATGGACTGTGCTAGCTGAGTTTCATGGCTACTATTAGGCAGCAACAGTGAATGAATGTAGTAAGAAGAACAGACCTTCCTAGTTTATTTTCCATTGTAAAAGGTAAGTCATTGACAAAGAGGAAAACAATTCATAGATCAGTGTGAGGGAAAAGGAGCAGTAAGACAGATTACGGATAGGTTGAGAGGGACATGAAATGGAGTTGTGAGTTAATGGAAAAGAGAAATTTGCAGACAAACATCTCCCTAGGGGGCTGTGGATACATATTTGCATTTGTATATACAGAGATGGAGAAAATTATTTCTAAGCTTTGCCATGAATTGTCAAAAGAATAATCCTCTGGTGTTCTAATAAATACAATAGACACTAGTAATTTTTATATTACTTTTGTTGTTGGATATGCTTACTTAGAGTGGTACACTGCACAGGGAAAATGGTTAGTGCTGTGTGACTAGCACAGTAAGGGAGGAGAAAAATGGCATAAAATGAAATTGGTAAGGTAAGAAAGGCTGGATAAAGAACAACCTTGAAACAGCAGAAGTGGAATTAATATTCTGGCATGAGTAATACAAACATATGTAGCTCCTATTGCAGAACTTTAATAAATGAAAGCAAACCATTCCACTCACCTGAAGCTGAGAGCTTCTCTCAATTTTGTGCCAACATAATCCAAGAATAGTAATAGAAGGCCTTAGAATTTAATATGAAGAAAATATTATTAGTGGCCATTCCACAAATGCCTTGTCAATAACTGTAAGAGTAAAGTGCTATTTTTTTATTAATATCACTGGGGAACAAATTTTTTTTCCATTTTCTGTTGCATGAGGTTTTAGAACTGTTTCTATATATTTCTGCATAGCTGATTCAAAATCTGAAATCTGTTTTTTCGGTGCATGCTCTAGTTTTTATGCAATTTTAATTTCTTTTTGTTACTGTTAATGGCATTGGTTTTTAAACTGGAGTTAAAAGGCAACAACTCTTGGATTGAATATTACCACAAGGCAATTAATGTTTTACAAACATCACTTTTACATAATTGTAGTTGTTTTTAAATGTAAAAAAAATATTATCTGATAAAAACAACCTCTTATTTTGTT
This sequence comes from Saccopteryx bilineata, assembly GCF_036850765.1. Lineage (NCBI taxonomy): Eukaryota > Metazoa > Chordata > Mammalia > Chiroptera > Emballonuridae > Saccopteryx > Saccopteryx bilineata. The sequence goes on from NC_089492.1 coordinate 91,929,746, forward strand.
TTAAGATTGAATCATGGCTTCTTTGAGTAGGCATAAATGTAAGAATAGTCCTGACACTTTCTGTTATATATGTGGCTGTTACACACTTCAACATCAAAAGCACAATATTTCATCATTTGTGACACATGCATATATTGCCGGTTTCCAGCGGTTCCAATTGGTTATTCAACTCATCTGCAAGAAAATTATAATGACATAAAAATTGTCCTTGACTTTCTGAAGTATGAGGAGCATAACTGGATCATTTGTGTAGATCTTAAAATGTTAAGTTTCCTGCTAGGACAACAGAGAGGTTTTACGAAGTATCCTTGCTTCCTGTGTTTGTGGGACAGCCAAGCTCAGGAGAAACACTAGACACAGAAGGAGTAGCAGAAACATGAAGCTCTGGAAGTAGGGATGTAAAATATTGTGAATGAACCTGCAGTTAATCGAGACAGAATAATTTTTCCCCCACTTCACATCAAACTTGGCTTAATGAAGCAGTTTGTTAGGCTTTGAATAGAGAAAGTGAATGCTTTCAGCATATTATTTCTGCTTTTCCTGCCTTGTCTTTTGAGAAGATAAAAACAGGTGTATTCGATGGACCTCAAATTCGAACCCTCATACATGACGAAGAATTTGCCAGGAAGATGAATAAGGAGGAGAAAGCAGCACAGCAGTCTTTTGTGGCAGTTACAAAGAACTTCGTTGGCAACAAAAAAGCAGAAAATTATGAACTTCTGGTTCAAAGAATGTTGTTGGCTTTCCACGACATTGGATGTAACATGAGCATTAAGATTCACTTCCTGAATGGTCACCTTGATAAGTTTCCCGAAAATCTTGGAGCTGTTAGTGATGAGCAGACTACTGCTGGAGCATCAAACGAGATTGTCTTCAACAAGTACACAAACACAAGAGCTACAAATGCAAATTTTTGCCTGAATAGAATTTAAATAAGTTTTAGGCAAATTTTATAATTAAAATAAGTGTTTTAATATGTTCTATTTCAAAATTGTAGACAAATTCTGATGCAATCGTATCTTTTAGTGTATTAGTGTATTTACTGCATTATATAAATTATTATATTTTCATAAAGATGATGCCCAAGAAGACATTCTACTTTATTATGTTAAACTAAATGTTAAAAATTTTACAATAAGATGAAAACCTAAAAACTTGAATTGCAAAAAAACCTGTAATTACAGAGAAAAACTAATGTCAGATTTGAGATCAACATACTCAAATTAGGTAAAAACAAGTGTTTTTGTGGATGCAACAAAAATTTTGTTTTGCAGTGCCCCTGGAAGAAAAAGCCGTCTTCTGTTCTGCATTGTGTTTCCAATGACTTGCATGGTGCTTGGTCTAGGGTAGGCACTTAATATTTGTATGACTAAATGAGGAAGTGGATAAAATGCTAATAACTCTACTCTTCCTCTAAAATAAACTTTTCCCCCTCTCATATCCAATTAATCTTATAAATGAAATTAAAATATATATTAGTATCAAAAATAAAGAATTTTCTGATATGGCTACTTGTAACCTAAATCAGAAATGTCAGTAGAGTAAAGCATATTAAAGGGCAGCAGAACTTGCCCCCAAAATGTTTGTTTGGCATAAGAACAATTTTAGGATGATTATTTTTAAGAAAGAGCTACAGGAGAGAAGCTCTGAAAACCCAATAGAAGTTACCATTTCATAAGAAATATTTGTGCTTATAAGAGACATTTCCACTTGCATCTCTATTATCAGGAAAACAATGTTGATAGAATCTCCAAATACACTTATCCATAAAAGAAAGCAACTTAAATCTGCATGACCATACTTTGCTTTGAGGTGCTCTGCTTGATAAACTTTCATAACTGGCTTTCCTCCCCACACCCAACACATTCTTTTGGTTTTAAGCAGAAGATGATATGTAAGGTGGTGGCTTGGAACATTTCAGGGAGTTAGTTTTCCTGGATATATCACATGTATACAGGAAGTATACATTTTATGAAACTTCTGTTGTTTTTCTCTTGTTCTTTTGTATTTTATTATAGTCAAGAACCTAGAAAGGTAGAAGGATAATTATATTCCCTCCCTTACAATTCCTTTTCCCATTTGTCTATTTCAAAAGCTTCATAAGTATCTTACTAAATTCTTAACAAGATATACATTTCACCTTTGCCAAGCCTGAGCACACATCTTATACTAATCCTAAATCACAAAATGTTAAGTAGAGCAATAATATAAAGCTTTGTTCAGTTGAATACACCTTCTTGTAATAGGTGAAATATTTGTACCAGTCTAGAAAAAACTCCAAAGACATGTGTTATACTTATTAAAACATGCAAAAAAATATCCGATTGGTGTGTAAACATTTACTATAAAGGTGATAAATTGTTCTGATAAAATTTTGACCAATGCTAAGTATTGACCAAGTAAGTACTGAGGAGAAATCTTTTCTTCCTTTTTCTTTTTTTTGTAACAGAGACAGAGAGAGGGACAGATAGGGATGGACAGACAAGAAGGGAGAGAGATGAGAAGCATCAACGCTTCGTTGTGGCACTGTTGGTCAAATAAATTTGTAAATATGATGTATTGGATATATGTTTATTCACTTTGGGTATGGGAGACAGGCTATAAGCTGGCAAAGTCATTATAGCTTAGTTTTAAGACTAAGCCTTTCCCTCCCTTCTAATACTAAGGTCTTCTCAAAACTAAGCTTTTCCCCACACCCTTAACTGTTGCATAATAAGGGGTGGTGCACTCTTATGAAGAATCCCATTTATGCCTCAGATAGTGGCTTTGTATCAGAGACTTCCTTATTTGTGTATAGGCTTGACAGCTTTAATTTTCTACACTATAAAATGAGGCAGACCAGGGGTTTTTGCTCTCTGGGTTCCTGCTATCAGCATTGCAAAGGCCTCTCTGATCCTTTGCCCTCTATGGCAGAAAACCTGCTTTTCCCTTGACTTTTCTTATGGCTTGCCTGCCTTGGTGAGACACCAATAAATAGAATGGCCCACCATCCTCCTACTCTGCCATTTCTTTACCATCTGCCTGAATTTAATGAGAACCTGCATGTGAATGGCCACGATGGCAGCCCCTGTCCATACAGGCACCTTAGTTGTTCATTGATTGCTTTCTCATATGTGCCTTGACTAGGGGGATATAGCAGAATGAGTGACCCCTTGCTCAAGCCAGTGACCTTAGGCTCAAGCTGGTTAGCCTTGCTCAAACCAGATGAGCCTACACTCAAGCTGGCAACCTTAGGGTTTTGAACTTGGGTTCTCTGCATACCAGACTGATGCTCATCACTGCCTAGTCAGGCTGAAATCTTATCTTCCAACTGGTCCAATAATCAAATCAATATGAGACAGATTTACAGGAGTAAAGAAAATGTAATTTTATATGTATGAAAACCCCTCATACATACAAGGCTCTAAGATAGAAAGGTAAAATGAGGTATGTATGACCAGTAACCATGGCCACGATCACAGCTGACTGGCCTGTGCAGGTTCACATTTGATTCGGGCAGATCATAATAAATCAATGGAGCCAAGAACTGGTGGGCCATTTTCCTTTATTCTAGACTCGTACTGGCCAATGAGTAAGAAACAAACACACTGGGTACCAAAACCCACTCACATGTTCTCCTGTTCCACAACCAGGAGGATATTTCTGGTTTTTCCTAGAATCAAAGCCTCTCACCTCTGTTGCCCATCTCCTTCTCTCTGCAGGCCTCCATCTTGGCTGCCTGCCTCCCCTCCAAACACATGGCCTCCCTCTCCTGGAACAGCATGGTCTCCTCCTCTTCAAAATGACCTCCTAGCTCCTTCTTTTAAAACCTTTCAGTGGGACAATCCCTCCCCCATCACACATTAACATAATCAAGCCCCTTCCCAAGCAGGAAGGCAATTATAATATCACCTGGCAATGGCCATTTATGTGGGCAATGCCATTTTTAACAATCAAAGTGAGCAAAATCAAATAACACAAATTTTACAACTTATATGCCCAACAAGGTATTTATATATATGCCATTTTGAGCCAAATAATGGGATAAGGGCTTGGGGCATCAAAAGAGTAGAGAACAATTCACAGGACAGTAAGAAGAGCAGATGTTCAATAATTAGATGTTTGCCCTGCTATACAGATTGCCCATAAAACTTATTTCCAGAAATCGCTCTTATAAGCAAGGTCTCTGTAAGGCCAGTGGCCACTGCCATGACCATGCAGATTCTCAGTGGATTAGGGCAAGTGGTAAAAAAAACTGTGGAGCCAGAAAATGGTGGACCATTCTGTTTATTAAATTCTCATAATGGCAGACGAGCAAATAGGCAGGGAAGACCACTTCCCTTTCTCCCATCTCAGGACTCCTCCAGCCTCAGCACTCCCCAGCCAAACAGGCCGGTTGGACATCAGGGCTCCCAAGCCCCGACTTGGTCTCTGGTTCCACAACCTGGACTCATTTCTGGACTACCCTTCAGATTCATAGACCCTCACCAGCCTCAGCACTCCCCCCCCTCTCTCTTGACTTTTAGTCAGAACAGCATAGAGGGGAAAAAAACTCTTCTCCAGCAAGCAGTAGCAAACAACAGCCCCTCCCAAGCAGGAAGGCAATTCACAATTTGCAATCTGCTACCCTGAGGGCAAGCACCCTCAGCCTTCCATAGACTATATTCACGTGGTGCTGCCCGTATAGAAGGGAGCAAACCTAAAAAGCACTTGTTACAAACCTGTTTGCCCAACAGTCCCCAGTTTAGGTTCTTTAAGAAACAGGTAAAAGTTTCTCTTGAGCCTAAAAGTTCTCAATTGCCTTTAGCTCAAAAGAATACTCATGCTAAAATGACACACCTTAGGATGGCCTGTTCTGAACCCATTTATAAATTTAAGAGACTAGTGAGTGCTTTTAAAAACATTGTGAGACCCTACTGTACTGCCAGAATGATCGTATTATGACTAATACTAATGTATACATTTTGCTAAATATTAGCATTATGGTCCATTGTTCTGATTCCTTTAAAACTTTGATATATAGCCAAAATTGCTAGCATTTAAAAGTATAAACAACTAAAATAAAGCAGACTGAAAACAAATGCATTAAGACTTTTGTTTAAGAAGTATATAAATTAAGAATATATTTTACAATCCAAAACACAGTTATTAAAAATGGAAACAATAAGAGAGAAATAGGACCACCTGTCTCTACTATATCACCCTGTAGAAAGACTCTTTTCCCTTTCCCTAATGCAGGTTCAGGTTCTTGGGCTTGTGAAAATAAATTATTTCACCTATTCTTGGAACTCTCTTTTACCTGGAGGCAAAAAGGGTGGAGCTGGCTGAGAACTGACTGACTGATGAGGGCAAGCAGAATTTGTCACCCCAAACATGACCCCTTGGCATTAGAATTACAGTATTTGAGGCTGATTACTTTTCAGAAACAGCAGACAAGATAAGGTCGAAAACTGAATAGTAGTTATCTAGTTATAAGAGATACTGACATGTATAAGGGCCAGGAGTTGAATCTGATCGACAACCTAAACTTGTTTACTGTTCTTTTCCTGGTAGCCTGCCATGCCTGACCCCCCACCATGTCCCCAACATCTTCTTTTGTCTTTATCTGGAGTAGTATTAAAGATATTGGCTTTGACCATTTTGGGGAGTTAGTATTCTTGGGTCTCTTGCATGTATAAAGGATGTATACATGTTATTAAATTTGTTTGTTTTATTCCCGTTAATCAGTCTTTTATTACAGGGGGTCTCAGCCAAGGATTTAGAAGAATAAAAGGAAAATCATTTTTCTCCCATACACTGCCTTGTCCCCAGAGATACAGGTGCCCATTTCAGCAGCCTCTATAAACACACACACCCATGCCTTGTACAAAACAGACTTGACTGAAGAGTTCCCATCTCCTTTCTGATCCCCTAAAGTCTAAGGAGCCTGGATTCAGGGTCTGTGTGACTGGTGTTAAAAGGAGATCTCTTCTCAGTGGACCTGACAATAAGGGTATTCTTTGAATAGGGGCTGGACACCCAAGGAACCACAGTTCTTTAAACTAGGCCAACACTCACTTTAGTAAAAGCTTAATGTGTATATTCAGATAGACATATGATAAAGTGAAAAAAATATATGTATTTCTTAAGAAGTATGTCTCCAGTATAGGCAAATTCACATTCATGAGAAAGGACAAAATATTTATTTATTTTTGGGACAAAAGGCATCTCATCTATTAATACTGTGTTTCTTCAGTTTTCTCCTTTAGTCAAACTAATTGAAATTAATCTCCAAACAACTAAAAAAAAAAGTGAAGTTTCTCACCTCTATTGTAAAGGTGAGAGAACTTGAAAGTGAACTGTTATTCTTTAATTAATGTGTTGGCATTGCTCTAGATACTGTGGGTACAAAATAAATAGGTCATCTAAAGTCTTAGACTCCCTGGGACAAGTTGCTTTTCCTATATCATTCAACTCAGGACATTTTTCCAGAACCGGCCTCTGACTTTCTTTCCAAACACAGTTCCTTTTTGGTTTTCTTCAGTTTATGTCCCTGTCCCTCAATGCTCTTTTCTACTTGGTCAGGAGTCAGGAAAGGCTTTATAGTTAGGAAAGACTTTCAGCTGAGTTGCAATGAGTGGATATTACTACGCAAGCAGGGAAGGAAGGGCGCAGCAGGTTTAGGTAGAGAAACCCCAGTAAACAGACAAAGGTGCCAAACAATATGATTAATTTGGGGAATTTTTAAGCAGTTCAATGTGACTAAAGTGAAAGATTTGAGAAGTGATATTATAAGAATGAAAAGTGTGGAGAAAAAAAGCAGGGGCTAAATGATTATTTTATGATATGACGTTGTGTGGACTTTATGAGAAATTAAAGCTGGAGAATGAATCTTAAATCAGTGAGTTTGGTCGTGCCCATATGTTTCAGGAAGGAAAATAAAATAAAAATTAAATGGAAGCATTCTGTACCATCATATATCACTTTTGATCATAGAACCCTGTGACCTCCTTCTTCCATCATGACCTATTATCAGACAGCTTCTGCTTGAACGTGTGCCATAAACAGCCCAAGCCATTGTTAGCCAGCTCTGGTTGTCAGATTCTTCTTCATTTGGTTGCGGAAGAATCATACTATGTGAAACTTTCCTAACTCTTTCTAGTTTTGCTCTCTGAAGCAAAACAAAATAAACATTCTCCTGCTACATGACAATTTCTCTTAAAATATTTATTCCCTTCGAAGCATGCTGTGGAAGAAATTCCTACATTGGTCCTGAGATTAGTTTGGGGGACCTCTACCATTCTATTATTTTGTGAAGCAAGTGTCATAATAGAAATCTGCAAATACAATAATTAAAATAACAACTGTTCTTTCTTGATTGATGGGCAAGTACCCAATGCTTAGTGTTAATCTTTACAATAACCTTGTAAAGTTGGTATCATTGTTCTACTTCTGTAGATTAGGAAACCAAGGTGAGTATAATGCCATATGTGTATAGCTAATAAGTGATGAAGCTAAAATTTAGGTGTAGTTCTATACTCCTATTTCTAAAAGAGAAAGGAAGATCTCTTAAAAAGATAGAAATACATATAACGTAAAACTCCAAATCACTTAGTATAGTACTGCATCTTGGGTTCAACCTTCTGTAGATTAATTTTACTATACTTATTTTAAATAAATTTTAAGAACACATTTTGCACATTGGGTTGGAAAATATTGTGATTTCATGGCCCAATTTTATTTTACCATTTTGATCCAAAACCCAGACCCATAGATTCCACACATTTAGGCATACATTTCTTTACAGATAGTATTAAACTCCTACATTGCTTTAACTTTCTCAGAAAAAAATTTTAAACTTTGTTAGAGTAATTATTTAATATTGTCAGACAAGTCTTGAACATTTGGTCTTTTAACTTTTAATTAATACAGCACAGTAACTTTAATTTCATTTGCCAACAGTTACTTATCTTAGAGCTCTTATATAATTATTATAATTAATGGCTTGTTGATTATTTTGTTACCAAACAATAATTGATTTTAAAATCTGATAGTGCCTAGTACTTTCTATAGTTCTAGTCCTCTTTGGTGTTCTAGAAACACCAAAATAGTTATATAAAACTATTACAAATAGTTATATAAAATAGTTCCAAATAGTTTTATAAAAAGTTTGAGATTTGTTAGGCCAATTAAAAATGTATGAAAGTTTTGAGAACATCCTTCCATGGGTCATAATACATTTAAATGAAAATTGTTTAAAAAGTATTGTAGGCCCTGACTGATAGGCTCAGTGGTAGAGCGTCAGCCCAGCATTTGAATGTCCCAGTTCAATTCCAGGTCAGGGCACACAGGAGAAATGCTGATCTGCCTCTCCACCCCTCCCCCTTTTGCTTCTCTCTCTGTCTCTCTCTCTTTTTCTCTTGCTCTCCCCCTCCTGCAGCAATGGCTTGATTGGAGTGAGTAGGCCCTGGGTGCTAAGGATGGCTCCATGGCCTCTGCCTGAGGCACTAAGAAGAGCTTGGTTACTGAGCAATGGAGCAATGCCCCAGATGGGCAGAGCATTGTCCTCTAGTGGGCTTGCCAGGTGGATCCCCTTTGGGGCACATGCGAGAGTCTGATTCTGCCTCCCCTCCTCTCACTGAATTAAAAAAAATATATTTTAATTTTGAATATCAATTTATTACTATGATATCAAAAGGTCTTTGAAAGATGATTTTAGTAAATGGTAAGAAAATTCTATTCTTAACAAATGCCTAAAAGCATGGGTTATAAAATCAGTTACATTGAACTGCTAACTAGTAATGTGATCTCAGGTCATTACCTACCTGCTTTGCAGTATCCTTATTATAAAATAATAATGACAATATGCTACTGACAGATATAATAAACTGAGGTACAAGATTTAGAGTGGTTAATATTGTCTGTGATTGTGATATGATCATATGTACTAAACTGGAATACTTTTGAGAGTAAAGCAATATTGAAATAATAAAGTATAAAATTTTTGAAATATTTATAAGCCAAAATCATTATATGAGTGAACTTAGTCAAAAACACTTTCAAAATTATAATTACTTCTAAAATATATTTTCAAACATTAAAGTAATATTTTAAAATTTACATAAATGAAGTTATTCTTGATGAATATTCAAATACTTTAGTTCCTTAGATTTGTATATTTCTAATAGTATTTCACTTGTATTTTTCTGAAAAAAGTTTTTTGCAACATGGTGTTATATTTTTTCACAAAATTGCTGCAGTCTTCTGCAAAGTTACACTTTGTGTTTAATACATTTGTTTATAATTTTAATTAATTTTTTCCTTTTCTATTAATTTTAGTGGAGAATGCATTCATTAGAGAGAGCAAAATTCCCACTACCTGCAGAGTAAATCATGCTAAATGAAGGAGAGTCTCAATTTTTATTTTTCTATTGCAATATATAAATATTTCAGCACAAATATTTTCATAGTTTATCCTTTTTTTGCCTCTTTTAATTGTTTTTTCTTTTATAATTTTTCAACAAAACAAAACTTGTCAAATTATCTATATTTATAATATTTTTGAATCCTAAAGTTAAATGGTCCTAAACCATAGATGAGTTAATTTTATTGAATTTTACCACAAAAGATTAAGTTTATTCAATTTATAAAAGGTATTCCAAGAATCTTCCAGGTCAGTATATCACATGAAAAATTATAGAATTTCAAGATTATATTTTATACATTGTTTGAGCTAGTTCCTCACTGATTTTATAAGAATAGATTTCAATGTTGCTCTACTTCTGAACTTTTTAATTCAATATTTACAATTACTGAGCTTCAAACATTGAAGATTTTTGGCTCTCTAGTCATGAGTGCTTTTACTAAATGTTTCAACTAATTTTCAATTGTAATACAATATACTGTTTTCGAAACACTTCCTGCAACATGGTAAGATTGTTGTGTTCTTTACAGAATAGTTCTTCAAGGGCTCAAGTGTTCTTTCTATTCTAACATTCTGTGGATGACAGGAAGCAGAGAGAGAAAGTGCTTATTTCTCCTGCAGATTTTTTATTCAACATCTGCTTTGTCCAAAAAAAAAAAAAATACAGTTTTCTTCATTATAATGGTGTATGTGCATCTTTATAGCCTCTGATTCTTTTTTGATTGATAGAATATTACAAATTATGTAGACACAATTATAATTTTGTGTTGTGTTAAAAGCAGTTTCAAATAAATTTCTGACTTAAGGATTTCTTAATGTGACAAACTTGTTTTGCCATGACAATCTAATCCACCAAAATATTTATTCGTGCTATTATTACAAAATTAATTTATCTTTAATGTTGAACTTTTAAACTGAAATAGAGCATCCACAATAATTACAGATGTTTCACCTTTAAGAAAATGAATGTATAAAATTTTTTTAGTTCATAAATTAGATAAAAATTAACATTTAATTAATTTTCTATCTTAAGTATGTGAAGACCCTGATACGAAACAGCATGATTTAATTTGAAATTGTTCTTTGCAATGTAACCAACATATTAAAAAACATTATTTTACTTTTTTGGCATGTCCACAGAATAACTTGAAACTGGAAGAATATTATTTGATATAAAAACTCATATTTTCTCTACTGTTATGTAAACACTCCTGTGGTCATGTATCCTTGTGAACTTTGGGCAGTGTCCTCTGAAAATATCTACTAAGCCTTGAAGTACGTGTTGATGCTTCTTAAGCAGATTAATGTTTTCTAACTTTCAGGTAGTCAGTAATATTGCTACAGCCCCCATCGGGATCTATAGTGGAAAGTAAATGTCCACACACATTTTACACATATTTCATGGTCATCAGTTTTCATAAGAAATGGAATCCAGTATCTAAATTTTTACTGTATCTGTAGTTTTCAAAGTAACTCTTTATTGATGAAAGGGTTTGTTGAAAAATAAAAAGCATCTCCGAACTATAAAATTAATGGTTGGAGATTTATGCATTACAATACCATAAAGTAGCGAGAACATTTAGGCCATTTTCTCTAAGCGCTACTGTAGGACTGCTCTGCTTCCACTTCCCACGCATATTTTACAGGCATTTAATCTCTTATTACCCACGGTTCCTCCTGGCTTTGCCAGTTGGTGCCCAATTAGCTTTGTGCATTTCAGAAGCCATAGAACAGCCCATGGTATAACTGGCTGGTGGATCAAGGAGCTAGCAGGGACAGTAGTGACAAGTACTTCTCCCACCACAATTGAGACTTAAAAGAGTTACTTGTCCCTAAACTCTCTTGTCCCAGTGCATTCAATTTTATTAACATTCTATCTGCATTCACAATTTGAAAGGGGGTATAAGTTATTTTGCATCTGAAAGTCAGGGGAAGAAGGATAATTTAATGCTCTTTATAGTTAAATTTCCACAACACATTAAGATAAAAATTATATTTCACACATTACCAATCCTATCTCGGCATGTTTTAAAGCAATTAACAATTAATACTTATTCTAAGTCCCTTATATTTCCATATCAATTTTAGACTCAACTTGCATACACACACACACACATACACATATACACACACACACAAACCTGCTAAAATTTTGATTGAGAGGATGAATTTATACACCAATGTGAAGTCAATTGATACTTTAACAATATTAAGTCTTCTGATCCATGAGCAAGAAAAATTTCTCTATGTACTTAAGGCTTTAATTTTTCACCAGTTTTGTAGTTTTATTTTTTTTTTTTGTTTTTATTTTAGTGAGAGAAGGGGAGGCAGAGAAACAGATTCCCATATGGTGCCTCACCGAGATCCACCCAGCAAGCCCACTAAGGGTGACGCTCTGCCCATCTGGGTCTATTACTCCATTGCTCAGCAATGGAGCCATATTTTAGCACCTGAGTCAGAAGACAATTTGCTTGAACTAATTAAGCCATGGTTGTAGGAGGGAAAAAGAGAGAGAGAGAGAGAGAGAGAGAGAGAGAGAAAGGAAGAAGAAGGAGGGATAGAGAAACAGATGGTCACGTTTCCATTCCCTGACCGGGAATGGAACCCAGGACGTTCACACACTGAGCCGATGCTCTACCACTGAGCCAACCAGCCAGAGCCTGTAGTTTTCTTTACACAGGTCTTCTTGCACATCTATAAAATCTATAGTGATGTCCCCTCTCTAATTTCTACTATTGGTAATTTGTGTCTCTTGTTTTTTAATATAATTAGTCTGCCAAGAAGCTTATGAATTTTATTGATCTTCTCAAAGAACTAGTTTTTGATATAATTAATTTTTATTACTATTTTTCTATTTTCTGTTTCATTAATTTATGGTCTTTATGCATTGACTTACATTTTTTTTACTATTTCCTTTCTTCTGCTTGCTCTGAATTTTATTTGTTCTCTCTTAAGTTTCTTAAAGGAAATGCTAAAGTCACTGATAAAAAACTTTTCCACTTAAGCATTTGATACTATGTATGTCCCCTATTTACTAATCTAGTAAGATCACACACATTCTGATATGTTTCAAAAGTGTTTAATTGCTGTTTTATTCTCTTCTCATGACATTACCAAAATTCATATATTATAACTGTTCTTATAACTGTGTGGGTGGACATGTGTGTGTGTGTGTGTGTTTGTGTGTGTGTGTGTTTTATTCAATTGTTCAAGGAGATCTGGAATTGGAACTAATACTGTATTAAAGTAAGGATAGAGAAATTTGCCTTTAATCTGACATGAGTTTTAAAGAAGGAGATACTGTAATCTTTTTTATAACTCCTCGAGTGGCAGAAATGATTGATAGGGCTAAACTCTAATCATAGGTTTCCTACTGCAATTGAGGAGGGTTAGTAATCAGATACAGTATTTTAAATAACAGCATTAAATAGCCAGGGGCACAAATCCTAACACTACAAAGTTTTGCAAACTTTATAATCTAGGCTAATATGTAAAATTTATTTCTTCAAAAAGTCCATACAGATTTTAGTGGAACTAGTTTTAATAAACTTACTTTTTCTCATGAGAAAGAAAGTCATCAAAATACAGGCTGTAACTTTCAAGGTATAAAGAGGATAAATTGATCAAAGTGATCCAACAACAAAATGTCCACTTCAGATTATGCAACATTGGATAACTGTGTTTGATTTATTTTAATAGTTTATTTACTTAGATTTATTTACTTTGTAGAAAGAGAAGTGGGTGTGCCATCATTACATTTGGCTTTAAACTCAAGCTTACATTTATATTTTTCATGGAAAATTAAAGTGCTTAAATGGAAATTTTCTTTATAGAAAACACCAGTGAAACTATATCCATTTTTTGAGGGGAAAAAATGACAAAAGTCTATATTTGAACATGAGTATGTTACAGGAAGTCAAGCATCGCTTGTAGGGATATTAAGTCAATCATCCAATTCTCTTGTCTTCTGATGGCCCCACAACAGTGACCTTGGAATGAGAGTAAACTTGAAATCCTTTAGCTTTCTCTGTATGGTCCAAAGTGGTCCAGGCCTGAGATTTCCCTTGGTTCTGCCAATAAACATGCTGGGCAGTTCTGGAAAATTAACTCTCATATCATCCCTGTCCTGGCCTTGCATATTTGAGGACCAGTGAAAACATAAAATTAATTTATTAGATACTTCTCTGAGCCACAAAAGTTGAAAAGCCAAGGAGAACCAGCTCTGAGGTAGTTCTGCAAATTCTGAATGAGGAGAGACCATCATAAGCCACGTAAGTGAACAGTCTCTCAGGACAACTTTTCATTCACCGGCTGGTCTGAAAATAATTAGTCTCAAGTGCTGTATGCACAAAAGCCATAAAAATGTTCATTCTGCAGTGCGCTTTACTGTATTCTTCATTAACTTCCAGGTGTCTTGGCATTTTTAATTAGAAGACCTCGATACCTGTGTATTATATTGAAAAACAAGTTCAGAAAGACTTTCCTGAGTATAGTGGGGAAGTTGAATTCACTTTAAAATAAATTCTACCCCTCCAAAATTTTTAAGGACTTAAAATGCTGCCATATTGTAAAACTGGCTGCCACAAGCCAATTCTCTAAACTAAAATGCCAGCAGTGTTTATAGTTGGTAACTATGTGTCTGACATCACCTCTTCTAATCTGTGTGAGCCACACTGCCACACTGTTCAAAGGGCACATAGACATCTCAAGTAGTACCAACCCTCTGTGATGCCGGAATGAAGAGATGATTACATTGTACAATTTATTTTTTCATGTAGCATACTTTTTAAAATAATTATAAAAGTGAGCCATAATTTTACAAAATTTAAAGAATCTTAAAAAACAGAAACAGGAACAAAGAGCTCCTCATGGCTCCCACAATTTAGGGCCAAAGAATCATTGAAAATACATTTTTGTGTATTCAATTATAAAATGAACAGAACATATCTATGTATATCAGCGGTGTGTTTTTTTTTTTAAAGAAATTAGAATGAACTGTATTTAACCATAATTTGTATGGGCTGAGGAGATAAACTGAAGGCATTTTCTCAGGTTTTACTTAATCTCAAAAGCTCAGAAAAATATCAGAAAGTCTTAACAAAGTTTTATAAAATGTTTCATATGACCTGAAACATCATGGGATTATACATTTACTCTCAGTTATTTATGCAAAACAAACAAACCCCACCCCCCAAAAAAATCTAATGGAAAGTTGTTCTCTAATGAAAAAGTAGTTTTACTGTATTTTATATGGGTTTATTTTGGCAAATCATCCCATTACTAGAAATTACCCTCAACAGTCTGTTATTTTGTTAAAGATTTTATTTATTGATTTTACAGAACAAGGAGGGGGTGGAGAGTGAGAAGTATCAACTCATATGTGCTTCACCACTTTAGTTGTTCATTGATTGCGTAGTGTATGTGCCTTGACCGGGCAAGCCACAGGTTTTGAATGGGCAACTTCAGCATTCCAGGTCGATGCCCTATCTGCTGTGCCACCATGGGTCAGGCTACCCTCATCAATCTTTTAAAATGGTTTTATTATCTTCATTTATATGTTTTAACTTGGTACATACACAATATGGTCCTAGCACCAATTTGTTTTTCATGCATTTGTTTAACTGGGCCCCCCTCTCTCCCCAATTATATAATGAGTATCTTCTCACAGCGAAAAGAGAAAACAGTTGCATGACTATTTACATTTGTGGATTTTGTTCCTAGCTCTAAAGTTCAGACAGCTGCTGGCATGGCCTGAATAGCAAAGGACTTCTAATATTTGGGGAACGGAGGTGAGAATTTTAATTTTAAAACTGAGTTTTTTCCACTCCAAAAAAAAAAAAAAAAAAAGATACCACTGAAACTATCACTTGATGCCTTACTCTATTATCCTATTAACTCCTCTCCCCATAGAAGAAAGCAGTAGAAGGTTTATAAGGAGTTAACAGCCATATTATTTTGGATACCACTTTTCATTAGTTAAATATATGAGAGTTCTGTCTAGATACCTACATTCTAGTTATCCATCTATTATTTGGACTGATAGGACAAGTAACTTCTCTTGGTTACTCTTAGAATAACAATATTGCTTAATCTGTTGTAGCCAGACACTCTTGATTGTTCATGTTCCCCTTTTCAAAATTAATAGAGAGCTGACTTTGCTCAGACTGTCATCCTGAGTAGTTACCAGAATTCTGGTAGGAACCAGAATTGGTTCAGAATTTCAGAAGCAAAAGATAATAAAATGATGCTGAGACACTGACCTCATCAGAGAGGACTTTGATGTTGTGTTTATAATTTAGGATTTCATCCTGAAGGCAATGGAATATCTCTGCAGAATTTTATACCAGGAAACACGATCATTGGCATGTTAGCGGGCCACTGGTAGAAGTATGGAGAATACTGTTTAACGAGGACAAGGCCAGATGAGAAAGCTGAATTAGAAAACAATAGTGGTAGTCCCACTAAGAGGTGGGGAAGAGGGCATTACTGAGAAACAAAGGAGATAAGAAGGAAAGATTTATTTGCCAGTTGTGAGTGTGGGAGAGTTTGGTAGAGGTTGGCAGTGTGGCAAAAACAGAGTATAACATCATCTCTCACTATTTAAGTTTCAGGCGTGTATTCCGGACCATTAAAATTCCTTATACATGGCAGCCAGCAAGAATGATATTCAAGAAAAGAAATGCCCCAAAAGTTCAGGACATGAGATGATTTCTTGAGATCTGATTTTAAAAGAAATCACCATCATTTTGTAGTTGAAAAATAACTCTTAAGCAACCAAGATGTCCTTCAATAGGTAAATTGATAAGCAAATTGTGGTACATTCAGACAATGAAATATTATTCAGTTAATAAAAAATGAGCTGATGAGCCATGGAAGGTCATAGAGAAACTTTAAATGTATATAGCTATGTGAAAGAAGGCAATCTGAAGAGGCTGTGTAATTTATGATTCCAGCTATAGAACATTCTGAAAAAGGCAGAACTAGAGAGACAGTAGAAAGCTCAGTGGTTGCCAGAGTTCAGAGGGAGAGGGACTGAGATGCATAGATGGAGCACAGGACATTTTGGGGCAGTAAAACTACTCTGTTTGATACAGTAATGGTGGATATGTGGCATTATTCATTTGTCAAAACCCATAGAACTGTGCAAGATAAGGAGAGAACCTTAATGTAAACTATGGACTTGAGTTAATAATGTTTCACAATTGATTCATCAGTCTTAACAAATGTGTCACACCAATACCAGATGTTAATGACAGGGGGAATTGTGTGTGTGTGTGTGTGTGTGTGTGTGTGTTGTATGTGTATGTGCTGGGGGGGCCTATTGGAACTCTGTAGTTTCTGTGTAATTTTTCTGTAAGCATAAACCTGCTCTGAAAAGAAAGTAAATTGGGGAAGAAAACCTCTCCTTCAAATAAATCAATTCAGAGTAATGTTAGTTAATCAAATATTTTTATTCAAAGCAGGCAAGTTTGGTCACAAGATTCTTGGCCCACAAAGCATCCTTCAACAATATATATTCTAACTTTACCGTTTCATTTCTTTTTCTTAGTAAGGAACAGAAACTCCCCTGAGCTTCATATGTAGTCTAATATTGCTCACAAGGTCAAGCCCAGTATCTGTAGAGAGTTCAATTGATAAACTCCCATCTGACACTGGGATTCTCCTTCTGACCTATTACAAAACAATATTTAGTTTTCTCTTCTTCAAATCCTGCATTCAAAATCCTGCAAACATTTGTAACCCCCATCATGTGCAGTATTCACTTCTAGATGTTACCATCGTATCTAGCATTAGTCAAATTCTAAAGACTAGAAAACCATCCCATTGAGAAGGTGACATTTCCTTTACAAAGAACTGTTTCTACACAAGTATGTGAACTACGTTATTGATTGCTTCTCACTGTGGCCCTCCACCTGATGATTTTAAAGGTTCCCAAGTATTTCTAAAAAATGTTTACTTTGGTGATAGCCACAATAAATCTATGTATGGGCCTATAGACTAATATATATGAGATACTCTGACAGTCAAACATGTGCATTCCTTCAAAGTTAGTTACTGATCAGTATCACATTTAAAATAATGATGTAATATACATATCTTGAAATTGTTATTTAAAGTCAGATTTCTAGCCAGTATCATTTCTTTTTATCTAAATACTTTTAGCCAAACATAGTATTACTCAGTTGGATTAAACACTTTATTTTCCAGGCATAATTATAAATGACATAGCCATTGCTTAAATGTAATGTACTCTTATATGGAGAAAATGCTAAGACTGATCAAAAAACTTTAGATGGGTATTCCTGTGGAGATTCTACAGAAATGCTTTGAATAATGGAAGCATGTTAAAACACATTATAGTCTATTTTATTGTAAGAAAATGACACATTTATATTTTACTGGGTTGGCTTGTTAAAATCTTGTTCTTTTCTTTATAGTTGTGTCATAATAAAAATGTTATAGAAATAAAAAACTCATAAGGGGGAAAATAATGTTTTTCTCACCTTATAAATGACACTAGAAACAACAATAAAATGTTAAAAATAAGGCGTGAATTTAAATGTTTAAACTTAACAGATACTGATGTTAATATGCCTACATTATTGAGGTATTTCTTAGTGCCTCTCAAATATTTGATTTAATTCTGAAGGCCCACATACTAATTCAATTAGACCTCATTTATTTATTTATGTTTTTAGTAATCTTAAAGTTACCAGATATTTATCAGTATCAGAAATTTATTGCCAATATTTTATCACAATACTATGACAAGGCTTGATCTGTTTTGCCAATTTATGCCTGAGGAAAGATGAAGCCTCAATTGACAATTTAGCTTTTCCCCTCTCTCTGGTTTTCCAACAAATAATGAATGCACATGAGAAAGATGTTTTAACAAATCAGCAAATCACATGCACATAGGAAGAGTTTAGTTTTACATTTTGCTTCTACTTGCAGCTGGTAGAGAAGGGACATACATGTTGGCTAGGTCTCATGTGCCTTCCCTTAATTCTCTAATCTGGTTGGCTGGTTCAGCTCTCAGGTATGGATTTTCCAGAACTCTTCTCAACAGAAGTTGACAGATTTAGTAAATAAAAATACAGGACAACCAGTTAGATTTGAATTGATTTTTTTCAGTATAATTGTGCCCCAAATACTGCACAAAACACATCTAAAAATTATTGGTCTGCACTTCAGATTGAACTGGGCATCCTGTATATATATCTGGCAGCCCTCCTTAGCACAGCTAAGTTAGAAGCCTTTGCCTGCTTCCCCCACATTGAACAAGGTCATACATGTTGTGGGATATTATATAGCCTTGGAAGGGTCACTTGCTGGCATGCGGAGATGTAGTTTCTTTGGCCTTCAAGGGTTTGTGGTCTTCTAGCAATACCTGAGATATGAGAGGTCATGTAGATGTTTCGTGTGAACAGGATAGTAAATGTATATATTTGGTTAGTAAAATTTGGATAGTATTACAATGTAATATTTATGTTCTTCTATTTACATGAGTGTGCTTTGCTTGAGGGAGGGATGTGTGTGTGTGATGTATCAGTAATGACACTGAACTCTGGGTAGCTTGTTTTGTTTACAGGCACACTTTATGGTCAAAGGCAACAAAGAACAGTGCTTTCTCCCCTAAAAAGTCTTTTCATCTTAGTTTTGTCTTGCTATAACCTGGCTGCCTTGTAAGAAAGGAAATCCCAAAGAGTATTTGCCTGCATCAATTGGTTAAAAATGGCTTCAATAATGTGAGCACTTACAAGTTTGCTCCAATCCTATAATTCATGTTAGTCTTTCTTTAAAGGTCCTTTAGTTCACCAGGCATTTTCTAAAGTGCAATCAGTGAGCCAGAGGCATTTACAGAGAGTGCCTGATCAGTGTCCATCTCACAGATTAGCAGTCTTTTACTGGCCTCCTGACCTAGGGGCCCTCTTAGTCTGACTATTACTTTATAAATGAGTCATTTTATCAGGTAGATCATAAAGTACATGTTCTATAAACTGATGGATATATCCTCTGCTTTTCAGTAAACCAGTTCTCCTTCATCCATATGCTCACTGCTGTTCGGGCCAGCATTTCCTGGCAAATTATTTTTTGTTTTTGTTTTTTTTAAATTTGATAATATTGCTGCCAGGTTATTAAATGTGTAAGTTAGTTTGTTTCAGTGTTTTCAATTACAAAGAATTGTTTACTACAATTTTGATTCAGCACATTTAGAAAATATTTGATTCAACCAAGTTTTTTATTTTTATCTTGGTGGCAGGATCTACCTCTTGTTGGTTCATGGAATCTGGTTTCCCCGCCCTCTGTGTCCGTGGGGGTTTCTCTAAACAGTGGGGCTACATCCGAACATGCCCAAACTTTTCTACTGGGGCAGGCTGATGTCTACTAATTTAATCATACTCTTTTTATTTTTAGGACTCTTACTGAAGCCTAATATGCACACACAAAAGCACATACAGTTCTAAGTGTACAGTTTTCTTTTCACAAAAATATCCCATAATATAAATAAATTTTCACAAAGTAAGCATTACCAGCTCCTCAGAAGTTCCTCACTCCTGTGTTCTCTTTAAGTCACTACTGTAACTGTGCTGAAACTCCATTTTTTTAACATGACATTTTCTTTTTACTGTCCATCCCTTCCCTTCATTAATCTTCAAGCCAGTGGTTCTCAAAGTGTGAGCCAGGGTGCACTGGTGTGCCCTAGATTTCCAGGTGCGCCCTATGGTATTCCATAGAAATTAGTGCCTATTGGGGACCAAAAAATCAACAGGGTTTTTAGAGTTTAGATTTTGGGGGGACAGAGGCATGGGGAATTGGCTGTAAGCTGCCAGTCTGCCCAACCCCCCACCTCACTTGCCTGATTAGGTTGCAAAAGGCTGATAAGCTGTGGTGTTAGATTGTTTACACTACCCCCCATGTTCCCTGGAAAGACTGAAGGCAAGTTTCTTCTATCCTTTGTTTGGTGTAAAGTTAAGATGATATGTATGGCGGGGGTTTTGGATTGATGATTAAACATAAATAATTGTCTCATGAAGCCTTTTGGATTTCTTTAAAAGAAGAATATGTGGCAATATCTAAAAAAGTGTTGAACATTTTACTACAATTTTCAACATCCTATTTATGTGAATTAGGATATTCTACCCTCAACACAATTAAGAATAAAAAGAGAGGAATTATTCAATGTATTGATGAGGAAATGAGAGTTTGCCTTTCAAATATATGCCCAAACATTGAAGAAATCACTAAGACACCTCAGGCTCATGTTAATCATAAACACAGGAATGAAAAAACTTTACCCGGACCTGGCCGGTTGGCTCAGTGGTAGAGCATCGGCCTGGCGTGCGGAAGTCCCAGGTTCGATTTCAGGCCAGGGCACAAGGAGAAGCGTCCATCTGCTTCTCCACCCCTCCCCCTCTCCTTCCTCTCTGTCTCTTTCTTCCCCTCCTGCAGCCAAGGCTCCATTGGAGCAAAGATGGCCTGGGCGCTGGGGATGGCTCCATGGCCTCTGCCTCAGGCACTAGAGTGGCTCTGGTCACAACAGAGTGATGCCCTGGATGGGCAGAGCATTGCCCCCTGGTGGGTGTGCCAGGTGGATCCCCGTCAGGCGCATGCGGGAGTCTGTCTGACTGCCTCCCCGTTTCTAGCTTCAGAAAAATACAAAAAAAACAAAACAAAAAAACAACTTAACGCATTTGTGCCAGAACCTGCCAAATTTACTAAATCTTACTAAGTATGTATCTATATATATAAAAAGATAACATTTTTGTTTTTAAAATTTTTTAAACCTCTTTTTTACAAATTGTAAAAAGCATAACTCAAAAACTATAACATAAAAATGTTTGGGTTTTTCTGTATTTTTTCCAAAGTTAGAAGCGGGGAGGCAGACGGACAGATTCCCTCCCACATGCATATGCCTGACCGGGATCCACCGGGCATGCCCCAGCTCTGCCCATCTGGGGCATTGCTTTCTTGTGGTCGGAGCTACTCTAGTGCCTGAGGCAGAGGTCATGGATGTGTCCTCAGCCCAGGGTCACTTTGCTTCAATGGAGCCTTGGCTGTGGGAGGGGAAGAGAGAGAAAGAAAGAGAGAGGAAGGAGAGGGAGAAGAGTGGAGAAGCAGATGGGCACCTCCTGTGTGCCCTGACTGGGAATTGAACCCAGGACTTCCACAAGCCGGGCTGATACTCTACCACTAAGTAAACCGGCCAGTGCTTTTTAATGTCAGAATAAATGCTTTTTAATGTCAGAATAAATATAATTTTGTTGTATTTATTTCATTTAATTACTATAAAAGTATGCTTGGACTTTATATTTTTTTCTTTAATATTTGACTTAATTATTATAACATATTTCTCAGAAATTTGTATATACTGTGCCTACAATTATTTGTAGAATTTTAAATGCACCCTGACTTCAAAAAGTTTGAGAACCTCTGCATTAAGCACTTGGGACATTAGATTCTGGTCAGAATCAAACTGACATTAGAACAAAGCCTCAGGTCTGTTGACACAGAAACAGTTTCCATCAAGCTAAAGATATCTTTTTTTTTTTTTTTAATTTTTTTTTTTACTTTATTTATTCATTTTTAGAGAGGAGAGAGAGACAGAGAGGGAGAGAGAGACAGAGAGGGAGAGAGAGACAGAGAGAGAGAAGGGGGGAGGAGCTGGAAGCATCAACTCCCATATGTGCCTTGACCAGGCAAGCCCAGGGTTTCGAACCGGCGACCTCAGCATTTCCAGGTCGACGCTTTATCCACTGCGCCACCACAGGCCAGGCAAGCTAAAGATATCTTGATTTCAGTTGTGTTTCAGCCCCAACCAATCAGAAGAGCCCATGATCCCAACTCCTTCAGCCACCATGTTTAATGATTTGTCTCTTCTATAACCCATCCCCTGGAAGCCATTGGGGTCTTTTAGCATTAGCTTATCTCTGGCTCTGGTCTTGGCACTATTTCTTCAATTAATAAACCTTGACTTTCTTTGCTGCAAACTCCTGTTTGCATCTGATTGAGCTTTGATGCGTACTGGTGAGTGGACTCCTTTGGTCAAGTAATACTATGCCCCACCAAGGGTAGCTAATGTTCTTATTTTTAGGAGCATAGAATAGTTTTGCCTAATTTTGAAGTTTATATAAATGGACATACTTTTTGTGTCTAGTGTCTTTTGCTTAACATTATTATTATTTTTTTTATAAATAAATTTTTATTTTAATGGGTTGACATCAATAAATCAGGGTACATACATTCAAAGAAAACATTTCCAGGTTATCTTGTCATTTAGTTCTGTTGCATACCCATCACCAGAAGAGAGATCGTCTTCCGCCACCCTCCATCCAGTTCTCTCTGTACCCCTCCCCCTCCCCCTCTCCCTCCTTCCCTCCCCCCACCCCCCATAGCCACCACACTCCTGTTCATGCCTCTTAGTCTCGCTTTTGTGTCCTACCAATGTATGGAATCCTGCAGTTCTTGTTTTTTTCTGATTCGCTTATTTCACCCCACACAATGCTACCAAGACTCCACCATTCTGCTATAAGTGATCCGATGTCACCATTTCTCCTAGCTGAATAATATACTATGGTGTATATGTGCCCCATCTTCTTCATCCAGTCCTCTATTTTTTTTACAGTGATTAAAAGCCTTTAAGCAAACTCTTGGCCAATACAGCAAGAATCCATGAATGAGTAGTGACCTTAACATGTTCCCCAAGTCCAAGTTGGCCCCATCACCATGCCAAATCCCTGAAAAATGCAACCCAACCACATTCAGTCTGTTAGGAGCTGTCACAGGGAGCAGGAGTCCAGGAAAAGTCCACATCCAGGAAAAGTCCGCATGGCACTGGCATTGTTGTCACCATTCTATATTTTGCAGCTCATGTCCAAGTCCCAATGACCGCTGCTTCTAGCTGGTAATGATTCAGGTAGACTGGAAAAAGCCATTTGCAGCATGTGTGGATATGGAGCTTCCGTTCTCCTCTGCCTGGAGAGTTGAGACCAGGTTGCTTTTCCCTGGAGCTCTGTGACTGTGGCATGGTAAAGAGAACCTTGGGATACACTAAGCTGGGTGGCAAAGATAGATTCATAATAGAAGTTGGCAAAAGAGGAAAGAGAGCTCTAAATTAGGAGTAGGTCCCAGCCTGAAATATGAGTGGGGCATTGAGGTAGGAGGGATAAGGGAAACACTATATATTAAGCAAAGAAGCAGAAAATAGGACTATCAACACCCACATCAGAGACCTTTGAGGGAAGAATAAAAAACCTGACTATTCAGGCAAAACATAGTTAAGTGGCCCTTGTGCGAATGAGATCAGTTTACCTGCTTCTTGGAAGAAATACCCTAGGCTCATCCACAGTGTCGTAGATGGGGCCGACGGCCCTGGGCACCTTCAGCCTTCAGTGGCAAACCCCAGCTTTCTGGGCAAGGTTAGGTCATAGGTGGCTGGAGCAGGGTTGGAAGAGACTGAACCCTCCCTTAGAGGAGTGAGGGGGAAGCCCACCTTCCAGTGTCCCTGTTTCCTCACAGCAGAGGCGTGTAAGCCTGGCAGGCTTTAGCTCAATGATCTTCCTTTTCACTATTGAAGCAGGACCCAGATGGCATCCTATGAGACCCCTTTGGGGTGTTGGAGCCTTTAAGGTTGTATCCTAAAAGCTGGTAGTTCCCCTGATCTCTATTGGGCTTTTTCTGCCTCTAGGTATCTTAAAAGCCATTCTCAGAAGGGGTTTGAGGATCCCCTTCTGCCTATATAAATCTTTTCCATATATCTGGAGCTATTTGGAAAAAAGACAGAACAGTGTTATTAGCTAGATCTAATAAAGAAGGTAGTAGTTTGCAGGCGAAAAAGATTTGGTGTCTCCTGTTCATCAGCATTCAAAAGAAATGTAAATTTTTTTTTAAGTAAAAAGCATGATATGGTAGACCCGTCGGAGTCATTGTCCTGGTGTGCAGGATTCCCGGGTTCGATTCCCAGCCAGAGCACACAGAAGCGCCCATCTACCTCTCCACTCCTCCCCCTCTCCTTCCTGTTGGTCTCTCTCCTCCTGCCCACAGCCAAGGCTCCACCGGAGCAAATCCACCCTAGACACTAAAAATGGTCTCATGGCCTCCACCCCAGTTGCTAGAATGGCTCCAGTTGTAACAGAGCAACATCCCAGATGGGCAGAGCATTCCCCCCGGTAGGCATGCCAGGTGGATCCCAGTCAGGCGCATGCAGGAGTCTGTCTGACTGCCTCCCCATCCCCATCCTCAGAAATATACAAAAAATAAATAAATAAAAGAAAAAATACTAAAAAAAAGGGGGGGAGGGGGCATTCCCTTGTGCTAAAGCACCAGGGAGCATGGAGTGAGCTTGAGTATGTCCTATGAAACATGGAGCTCTATGTTTACATATAAGTCTTTGAAGAAGGAGGAAATGCTGAAATAGTTTATCAGCATTTGTCCCTAAGACAGCAGTCTTTATAGTGGGAACACCATACGTAAATATTTGCTGTCTATAGATTAAGGGGGGAATATGGCAAATGCTGAAAAGCCATGATCTTTGTGCCCCTCCCCTTCCCCAACCCCCTCCCTCTCCTCCCCCCACCCTGTAACCCCAACCCTGTTGTTCATGTCTCTGAGTCTCATCTATATGTCCCACCTATGTATGGAAACATATAGTTCTTAGTTTTTCTGATTTACTTCTTTCACTCAGTATAATGTTATCAAGGCCCATCCATGTTGTTGTAAAAGATCCTATGTCATCAGTTCTTATGGCTGAGTAGTATTCCATAGTATATATATATATACCAAAGCTTTTTAATCCACTCGTCCTCTGATGGACACTTGGGCTGTTTCCAAATCTTTGCTATTGTGAACAATGCTGCCATAAACATGGGGGTGCATTTCTTCTTTTCAAACAGTGCTATGGTGTTCTTGGGGTATATTCCTAACAGTGGTATAGCTGGGTCAAAAGGCAGTTCGATTTTTAATTTCTTGAGGAATCTCCATACTGTTTTCCACAGTGGCTGCACCAGTCTGCATTCCCACCAGCAGTGCAGGAGGGATCCCTTTTCTCCACATCCTCACCAGCACTTATTCTGTGTTGTTTTATTGATGAGCGCCATTCTGACTGGTGTGAGGTGATATCTCATTATGGTTTTAGTGGTTTTAATTTGCATTTCTCTAATCATTAGTGATGTTGAACATTTTTTCATATGCCTATTGGCCATCTGTGTGTCCTCTTTGGAGAAGTGTCTATTCATTTCTTTTGCCCATTTTTGGATTGGATTGTTTGTCTTCCTGGTATTAAGTTTAAAAGTTCTTTATAAATTTTGGTTATTAACCCCTTATCAGACGCCATGTCAAATATATTCTCCCATTGTGTAGTTTGTCTTTTTATTCTGTTCTTATTGTCTTTAGCTGTGCAGAAGCTTTTTAGTTTGATAAAGTCCCATTTGTTTATCCTGTCCTTTATTTCACTTGCCTGTGGAGACAAATCAGAAAATATATTGCTGCGAGAGATGTCAGAGAGCTTACTACCTATGTTTTCTTCTAAGATGCTTATGGTTTCACGGCCTACATTCAAGTCTTTTATCCATTTTGAGTTTATTTTTGTGAGTGGTGTAAGTTGGTGGTCTAGTTTCATTTTTTTTGCAGGTAGCTGTCCAGTTTTCCCAACACCATTTGTTGAAGAGGCTGTCTTTACTCCATTGTATTGTCTTACCTCCTTTGTCAAATATCAGTTGTCCATAGAGCTGTGGGTTTATTTCTGAGTTCTCTGTTCTGTTCCATTGATCTATGTGCCTGTTCTTATGCCAGTACCATGCTGTTTTGAGTACAATGGCCTTATAATATAACTTGATATCTGGAAGTGTGATACCTCCTGCTTTTTTCTTCCTTTTCAGGATTACTGAGGCTATTCGTGTTCTTTTTTGGTTCCATATAAATTTTTGGAATATGTGTTCTATGTCTTTCAAGTAAGTCATTGGTATTTTCATTGGTATTGCATTGAATTTATAAATTGCTTTGGGTAATATAGACATTTTAATGATGTTTATTCTTCCTAACCATGAGCACGGTATATGCCTCCACTTATTCGTATCTTCCCTGATTTCTTTTATCAATGTTTTATAATTTTCTGAGTACAAGTCTTTAATCTCCTTGGTTAGATTTATTCCTAGGTACTTTATTTTTTTTTGGTTGCAATAGTACAGGGGATTGATTCCCTGATTTATTTTTCTGACATTTCATTATTAGTGTATAAAAATGCCTCTGATTTCTGAGTATTGATTTTATATCCTGCCACCTGGCCAAATTTTTTTATCAGGTCTAGTAGTTTTTTGACTGAGACTTTAGGGTTTTCTATATACAATATCATGTCATCTGCAAATAATGATAGTTTTACTTCTTCTTTTCCAATTTGGATGCTTTTTATTTCTTTTTCTTGTCTGATTGCTGTGGCGAGGACTTCCAGAACTATGTTGAATAAGAGTGGTGAAAGGGGACACCCCTGCCTTGTTCCTGGTCTGAAGGGGATTGCTTTTAATTTTTGCCCATTGAGTATGATGTTGGCTGTGGGTTTGTCATAGATGGCCTTTATCATGTTTAGGTATGTTCCCTGTATTCCCACTTTGCTGAGAGTTTTGATCATGAATGGGTGCTGGACTTTATCAAATGCTTTTTCTGCATCTATTGAAATTATCATGTGGTTTTTCTCCTTTCTTTTGTTTATGTGATGAATCACATTGATTGATTTGCGAATATTGTACCAGCCTTGCCTCCCAAGAATAAATCCTACTTGATCATGGTGTATGATTTTTTCCATATATTGCTGGATCCGGTTTGCTAATATTTTATTGAGAATTTTTGCATCTAAGTTCATCAGGGATATTGGCCTATAATTTTCTTTTTTTGTGTTGTCTTTGCCTGGTTTTGGAATCAGAATTATGCTCGCCTCATAAAAGGAGTTTGGAAGTCTTCCTTCCTCTTGAATTTTTTGAAATCGCTTGGGAAGGATAGGAGTTAGTTCTTCTTTGAATATTTGGTAGAATTCACTTGTGAAGCCATCAGGCCCAGGACTTTTCTTTTTTGGGAGTTTTTTTTTATAGCTGTTTCAATCTCATTTGTTGTAATTGGTCTGTTTAGGTTTTCTGATTCTTCCAGATTGATTTTTGGAAGATTATATGATTCAAGGAATTTGTCCATTTCATCTAAGTTGTCTAGTTTTTTGGCATACAGTTCTTCATAGTATTTTCTTACAATATTTTGTATTTCTGTTGTGTCAGTTGTTATTTCTCCACTCTCGTTTCTAATTTTACTTATTTGAGTCCTCTCTCTTTTTTTCTTGG
This sequence comes from Saccopteryx bilineata, assembly GCF_036850765.1. Classification (NCBI taxonomy): domain Eukaryota; kingdom Metazoa; phylum Chordata; class Mammalia; order Chiroptera; family Emballonuridae; genus Saccopteryx; species Saccopteryx bilineata. Next base: position 91,957,448 of record NC_089492.1, read on the forward strand.
TGAGTCTTGTTAAAGGTTCATCGATCTTGTTTACCTTTTCAAAGAACCAGCTCCTGGTTTCATTGATCCTCTGTATTGTTTCTTTAGCCTCTATGTCATTTATTTCTGCTCTGATCTTTATTATTTCCTTCCTTCTACTAGCTCTGGGCTTTACTTGCTGTTCTTTTTCTAGTTCTTTTAGATGCAGGGTTAAGTTGTTTATTTGAGCTTTTTCTAGCTTCTTGAGGTATGCCTGTAATGCTATAAACTTCCCTCTCAGCACTGCTTTTGCTGTGTCACATAAATTTTGAGTTGATGTATGCTCATTATCGTTTGTTTCTAGGAATTTTTTAATTTCTTCTTTGATCTCAATGTTAACCTATTCATTGTTTAATAACGTGCTATTTAGTTTCCAAGTGTTTGAATGTTTTTCAATTTTTCTATTGTGGTTGATTTCTAGTTTAATGCCATTGTGATCAGAGAAAGTGCTTGATATGATTTCAATCTTCCTAAATTTGTTGAGCCCGCTTTTGTGCCCTAACATGTGGTCTATTCTAGAGAATGTACCATGAGTGCTTGAAAAGAATGTATATTCTGCTGTTTTAGGGTGAAAGGTTCTGAAGATATCTATTAAATCGAGTTGATCTAATATGTCCTTTAAGTCTGCTGTTTCTTTGTTAATTTTCTTTCTTGAGGGTCTATCTAATGATGTTAATGGGGTATTGAAATCTCCTACTATTATAGCATTGCTGTTGATCTCACCCTTTAAGTCCATCAAAGTCTGCTTTATATATTTAGGTGCTCCTATATTAGGTGCGTAGATATTTATAATGGTTATATCTTTTTTTTGGATTGCTCCCTTTATCATTATGTAGTGACCTTCTTTATCTCTAACTATGGTCTTTGTTCTAAAGTCCATTTTGTCTGATATAAGTATTGCTACCCCAGCTTTTTTTTCATTTCCATTTGCGTGAAATATTTTTTTCCATCCTTTTATCTTCAGTCTGTGTGCATCTTTTGATTTAAGGTGTGTCTCTTGTAGACAGCATATGTATGGGTCCTGTTTTCTTATCCACGCAGCTACCCTATGTCTCTTGATCGGATCATTTAATCCATTAACATTTAAGGTTATTACTGATATGTAATTGTTTATTGCCATTTTTTTTTCTTTAAAACTGTTTTTCTCTTTTGCTATATTCTTTTTTTTCCTTTGATCTGTTTACAACAGGTCCCTTAGCATTTCTTGCAGCCTTGGTTTGGTTGCAGTGAAATCCTTGAGTTTTTTTTGTCTGTAAAGCTTTTTATTTCTCCTTCAATTTTAAATGATAGCCTTGCTGGATAAAGTAGTCTTGGGTATAGGTTCTTGTTCTGCATTACTTTGAATATTTCTTGCCATTCCCTTCTGGCCTCAAGTGTTTCTGTTGAGAAGTCAGAAGTCATCCTTATGGGGGCTCCTTTGTAGGTGATAGTCTTTTTTTCTCTAGCAGCTTTTAATATTTTCTCTTTATCATTTAGCTTTGGTAATTTATTTATGATGTGTCTTGGTGTTGGTTTCTTTGGGTTTCTCCTTAATGGAGTTCTCTGTGCTTCCTGAAGATGTGAAATGTTTTCCTGCCTTAATTTGGGGAAGTTTTCTGCTATAATATGTTTGAACAAAGTCTCTATCCCTTGTTCTTTCTCTACTTCTTCAGGAACCCCTATGATGCGGATGTTATTTCTCTTCATGTTGTCACAGAGCTCTCTTAGAGTTTCCTCAGACTTTTTGAGTCTCTTTTCTTTTTCTGCTCTGCTTCCGTGCCTTTATTTATTGTGTCCTCTAACTCACTGATTCGATTCTCTGCTTCATCCATCCTGCTTTTAATTCTTTCCATTGTATTCTTTATTTCAGATATTGTATTTGTCATTTCTGTCTGATTCTTTTTTATTATTTCAATGTCCTTTTTTATATTTGTTATCTCTTTATTTAGGTTTTCGTAATGGCCATCTATGGTGGTTCTAATATCTTTGAGCATCCTAACAATTGTTATTTTAAACTCTGCATCTGGTAATTTGGTTATATCTAATTCACTTAGGTCCTTTTCTGGGGATTTCTCTTAGTTTATTTGTGTTGTATTTCTCTGCCTCCGAATTTTCTCTTCAGGGGAGTGGCTGTGATCCCGTGCTCGGGTGCACAAGGGTTGGTGGCCTTGGCCTTTGCCCCACCCCTGTGTGTGACGTTATGCTTGGTCCTGAGGGCACTGGCGAGCACCTTTGCTCAGCTGCGGGTCTCTGCCTGTTTCCGAGCTTTCGCCCTGCCTTTGCAGGATGATCCCACTCAAGGAACAGCTGCTAGCCTTGGCTCTACCACCAGGCAGGGCTGCGTGCCCAAGCTTAGCTTCGTAGTGGAACTCCGCCTCTTCTGGGCTTTTGGCTCCACCCCCAAGGGAGGAGCCGGGTACCAAGTGAGACTGCAAGCCTGGGTTGCATGGGCGATGCAGGGATGTGCTCCTCTGTCCTTGCTCCGGGGCTGGTTTCTACCCTTTCTGGGTTTCCCGCCCTTCTCCTGGAGGCTGGATTACAGGCTGCCGGCAGCTGAGCTTGGCTGCTTTTGCATGCCCCCTTCTCCCTAGCCAGGCAAGATTGAGCTCACACCTGAGCCCACTGGTGGCCAGCCGGCTTCCACCCCTGCCAGCAGAACCACGCTTTTGTCTCCCACTGCCGCCCGCTCTCCGGTGCGCCCTCAGCTGTGTGGGTGGGGGCGTTGCAGCTCGGACCCTAAAACTCACTACTGTAGACCCGAAAGCTCCCTCCTTCTATGCGACTCTGCTCTGAATGCTGCGGGGGAGCTTGTTTGGCTGCTCTCCTGCTTCCCTTTGCTGGTATTGCTGTTTCCGGGGGAAATATTCACTTCAGCTTTGGGGAGTGACTCGTCCCAGGGGTTAGGGTGGCTATCTCCCAAAATGTTTTTCCCTATACCTCCTAGATTGCACTCTCTTCCTGTTACTGTGGTTCTCTCCCCTCTCCCTCCGTCCCCAGGAGCCCCGGGTGAGTGTTTGTGAGAGATATTTTTTGCGTGATCCCTTTAAGAAGGATCCTGGGTCTGAGAAATCAGACTCTTTCTCACAAACAGTATCCTGACTTGTTTCCAGCTAAATACTGTCCTTACGCTTCTTCTGGGCTCTGGGGCTGCAGGCTGGGGCTTTGTTCCTGGGGCTCAGGACCCTTTCCCCTCTGCTAAACTCACTTCCCGCCGTGCGAGTCTCTCCCTGCTGCCGTTTGCTCCGAGAAGCTGGGCAGCCCTCTTCGCGTTTCCACGTTTCCGCTTTTCCTACCAGTCTCTGTGTGGCTTCTTCAGCATTCCTTGGTTGAAGAGTCCTTTTAGTTTAGTCCAAAGATGGTTTTTCCAGCTGATAGTTCATAAAATTAGTTTGTAATCCACGTTGGTTCTGGGAGGTAGATGCTGGTACGTCTGCCTACTCCAGCGCCATCTTGTCTCTCACTTAACATTATTTTTATGAAATTAATCCACACTGTTGCATAAATTATAGTTTATTCACTCTCATCACTGTATAATGTTGTATTTTGTGACTATATCACAATTTATACATTCAACAGTTGACAAGCATTTGGATTATAATGCTATGAAAATTATTTTGCACATCTATTTTGAATATTACACATTTCTTTTAGTACAAACTGAGAAGAGAAATTTTTGAACTCTGATTTAATTTTAAAATACTAATTAGGATTAAGATTATTGAGGTTCCCAAAGCTTATAATATGATTGGAATTTTGGAGCACTATGAACCTTAAAAATCTGGCTGTAACTTTAGAGCTGGCAACAGAAAACCATGCAGGTGAATTAGACAAACATGATGCTTAAAAAAAAGTCTTAACCTGATTCACGTCACCTAAACTCTCTATTAAAAAATCATAACAACATAATTGCTATTATTGATATTTTGCAAGGTTGGCATAGTGATCAAAAATTTATTTTTGTTTATGTATGTAAGTAAAAACTTTATCAGTTATAATGTATATCAAGTGTGTACAGCATTATTGTTGGCTTTCTAAGCATCTTACAAAAATAAATGATAAATAGATAGATGGATTGATAGATCTGAATACTCACCTTGTGAGTTTATTTAATTCAAGAACTATTTATAGTCAACACTAAAAATCCACATGTTAATCCTGAAATGTCAACAGAAAATACTTTTATATACTCATGTCCAGGTTTGGTAATTTCCATTCAAATAGCCCATTTATCCTGCTTAGAGCCAACCTCCGTCTGACATACTTGAATCATTTCTAGATATATAATTTACATAACTTACTTCTTGAACACAGTCTACCCACCTAATCTCTTAAACACAGATCAATAAATCCTGCTTAGTATATGTCCTTGAGCTTCTTTTCTGCCTCATACTCTACCAATCCAACACATCTTGTCCTTCACATTATTGCTCATAATGTTTGTTTTAATTTACCTCTTCCAGTGACTTACCAAAGCATGATTTAATTGCAATTTTATTTATAGTTCTAATATAACCTTAAATTCTCAAGGACTTAAAAGTCATTGTCCCCAGTTGTACCAGTTCATGCTCCAATTTCAGGCTCCATAATTCTTTCTTGTAGTCCAGTAGGGATGTTTTATTTATGCTCACTTTTCTAGGTGCAGTTTATTCCCTGGTATTCACTGGGGACATAAGTACTGCCAAAGCCCTTTAGGGACATGGTGGTGGGGAGAGGGTGACAGATGAATGCAAAACTGTAAGCTAAGGTCAGGCTTGTCAATCTCGGCAAAGGCTCCAGAGCTAACAGATTCTAAATTGGCTGGTTTAACATGGGTACAAAAAGAGAAAATTGGTGTAGGTATACAGCTTTAAATAGGAAAGAGACATACACAGAAAAAAGGAGGGGAGAGTATCAGATTTCTTATTAAAGAAATTCACCAACATGTCAGAACCTTAGAAATAGTAGGACAGCAGGAGGTGGCATGCAAGAATGGGATGAATGGGATGTTAAAGCAATGTAAGAATATAACAACTGGGTAACGAAGAACGTAGCAAGTCTGACTTGACACCGAACTGGATAAATACTCCAATAACGCTTTTAATATTTCCTGCTTACCAACTAGTATCATTCAGTACATATAATAGAGGTTAAATATACAAAAGAAGAGTTTAGTGGCCATATTTGCCAAGTTTAAAAGGATCAAGGGATAAGGAGCCAGGTAGACAGACCCTTAGTCAGCTTAATATGTCATTAGAACCAGTCTTAGCTCTCTGTCCTATGTCACTTAAGTTAACAAATACATCATTAAAAGGGTCACGATTCAGCCTGGAAATGACAGATTATTGCCTTCCTAGTCCTATCTCCCTACTCTGTGTTCTCTCATGTGCTTCTAAAAATTTAGTGCTGGCAGCAAAAGTAGATATATAATTCTTTTTTATTTTATTTTTTTGCCTCTGAACTAGACTGTGGCTCAAGATCCTTTTTTAAATAAGAGCATTCAAAATCATAATTACTATATTTATGCTGCCAAAAAATCATAGGAATGCTTTATTTAGAATAATTTAATTTGGGTAATAACAAATTTTATTATTATTTTATAGGCCAAATATTGGAAAAGAAAATAAATACTGACCTAAATGAATGTCTTTTACAATACACACTATTTATGTTTACTATTTTAATGAAATATGAAGGAAAAGAAACTTAAGACTTTATGTAACAAGTTTACATAGTCTCTGAAGAAAATGTAATAAAGGGAAAAGCAAGTTCAAGTTTACAAAGGAGTAAAATAATTAGAAGCTAATAGAAGGAAGTGAATCTCATTGATGACTACCTCACTGAACGGAGTCTTCACAAATTCACTATCCTTTTTTTTTAAGATTTTACTTATTCACTTTTCAGAAAAAGAGAGGAGAGAGAGAGAAAGAGAGAGAGAGAAAGCAAGAAAGTGAAAGAGACAGAAAAGGGGGGAGGAGCAGAAAGCATCAACTCCCATATGTGCCTTGATTAGGCAAGCCCAGGGTTTTGAACCAGCAACCTCAGTGTTCCAGGTCAATGCTTTATCCACTGCACCACCACAGGTCAGGCTCACTATCCTTTCTCACTGTGTGTGCTGCTCTGTGTGTATACGCATTGGGTGCCCAGTACACACTTATGCAACATAGTAAAAGAATGGTAATAGCAAACATGATAAAATTTTAGAGCTGAAGGAGATATTAGAGATTATCTACTCCTCCTAGTGTTTCATTTTAGGACAATGTGACCCAGAGTGTTTGAATGACATGTCTAAAATTAGACAATTTGGAAGTAGCAAAATGAATCCATTTTGACAAAAAGTTACAGAAGTTTCAAGGGAGAAATGAATAGAAACTAAGGAGTTTGAGTGGTGGTTTTTAGGCTTTTTGAGAGGCAAATGTTATTGTTTATTTAGCATGAAATCTATTTGTTCTAACTTCAAAATGATCCTTTTCCTCATTAGGAGGAGGGAAAAAGGAAGTGAGAATTGGAGTTAGGGGTGAAGGGAGAGTGATGAGAACAGAAAGGGGAAGATTTTATGGTCAACCTGAGAGTAGCAGATGGGCCACGTTTGCAGTGATTCTTTCATGGACGCTTGGACTTCAGATGTGGAAATGTTATGGGTAATGTGTTGTTTATACAGGGATACGTCCCATGATCTTAATGGAAATTAGCTAGTTTTGATTATGGCATGTCTTCCTCATTTAAAAGGATATTTAGCATATAAGACAGTTTCTAGCAAGATTGCTTTTTGGTTAAAAAACCTATATTAAAAAAGAGCTACTTACAACAAAAACATAACACTAACAATTCTTCCTTTAATTTCTCATTCTTTTTATAATCTCCAATTATATCACAATTCAGGATATTACACACACACTTTAATCATTACCTTTGTCACTTGCACAAGCTTTAAGAAGATTTTTTTTTATAAAGATAGAGTGACAGTCAGAGAGAGGAATAGATAGGGACAGACAGACAATAACAGAGAGAGATGAGAAGCATTAATCATCAGTTTCTTGTTGCGACACCTTAGTTGTTCACTGATTGCTTTCTCATGTGCCTTGACTGAAGGCCTTCAGCAAACTGAGTAACACCTTGCTCAAGCCAGCGACCTTGGGTCCAAGCTGGTGAGCTTTGCTCAAGCCAGATAAGCCCGCGCTCAAGCTGGCGACCTCAGGGTCTTGAATCTGGGTTCTCCACATCCCAGTCTGACGCTCTATCCACTATGCCACCGCCTGGTCAGGCGCACAAGCTTTAATATAAAAACAAAAAAGACTTAGTTTTCTGCATTTTCCTGCTAGAAATGTCAGAGGGCTAATTCTTTAGTTTCACATAAGAAGAGTCAGCTATCAAATAGTTAATATTAAGCACTTTTTTTTGTCCAGAAAGTGGGAAAACAGTCTGAAACATGTATGGCAAAACCTCAAAGACACTGCTAAAATAGCAGTGGTTTAAAGAAAAGTCAATAAATCCATTCATCAATTCCACTGGCACCTAAATACCACTGTTCACAAACATAATTGGACACAGGGAATGTAGTTTCCAGACTAACTCAGAAGTTACTTGAAAAATAGCCTTTCATCATTTCATAGTTAACAGCAAACGTTTGATAGTACAACTCTGGAAAATGAGCAAGTGAGAAAAAGAGAATCTAATAGTTTAAACAGTTTAAACTGCACTGAGATGCACAATAAAGGGCTATAAAAAACTGAGAAGAAATATTTAGGTATAGAGTATCAGGACATCAGAGGAGGATGTGAAGACAGTAGACAACTTTTACACAAGGCAGTCCCATGTTGTCCTTCCTATTTAGGGCAACCGAACACAGCAAGGAGTGAGTAGCTCAGAGCAGCCTTGCTTTTCAGAGAAGGGGTTTGGGCATCACTCTGGCCTCTTAATTTAGTAGGCTGTCAGCCAAAGAGGATCAGAATGCAAAATTCCAATGGAAAAGAGGTTTTTCAAGGCTAAACTATTTAGCTTTCAAGCTGCGGCCCATTTCCCTACAAAGAAGCAACTAAAACATGCTTGGATCTGTTTTCACACCAAATACAGTTTAACTTAGAAATCTTGATTCATTTATTAAAACATTAAGTAAGCCTCTTCCATTTGCAAGCAGTTTCCTACATAATAGGGGCATATATGTGAAAATCATCTGATTTGTGTCCTCAAGGCACGTACTTTCTGATAGCAAAGAAGACATATGCATAAGTAATTAAAAAATTAAAAGACTAAGTCAAAAGTGATGGACACATGAAAGTGACAGACACATGCTCTTTAAGTTCATTTATTCAACCATTCAACAGTGTTTACTGCACATTTTTTACATGGCATCTGGGAAGGTGTTGGGGATATAGTGGGGAGAAATGTCCACAGTCATGGAGTACGTACCGAGGAAACACAGACACCAAAGAAATAAACATAATGTGATAGTTCGTGCATGGTAAATACTTCCAAACAAAATAAAAGCAGCGAAGGCTGATGGGGGTGCTGGCAAGAATGCTGAGGGTGAGATTTGCTATTTTCAGGATGGTGGTTCAGGAGAGAGAGACAGAGAGGAAGAGAGAAAGGGAAAAAGAGACTGAGAGTGAGCAAAGAAAGAAGGTACTCAGGAAGGGAACACACATTGGTTGCACACAGAGGTTGAACTTGAACTCAGATTCAGGTTGCATTGAGAGGTCAGGAAGTCTAGGTGGTACCCATGGTGCATTGAAGGGATCTTGTCCCCTGCCTAAATGCTTCCAAAGACCAGCAAAACACATATGTACATACATACATATGTACATTCTTATTTACAAAATAAAAATGCAAAATATAAATTTAGGATAGTTCGAATAGAAAACAGCTAACGGGCTGCTGGAATAGAATGTGGATTCTGTCCCGTCTGACCTCTACCATGGGAACCATTACTATTTTGTAGCACCGGAAAACCTTGATGAGAGTGTTGTAGGCGAAAGGGAACTTCATCTCCTGCCTGCTCTGCTCTGTTTCTTTGGGAAAAGTACGGAAATAGTTGTGGTGTCATATGTTAGAGTGCCTGAGGGGGGCACTTTTACTGTACAGAAACTGCTTTGAAGAACATGGAACCTATGATAATAACCTTCGGGACAGAGAGGTGCAAATCCTGGGTAAGACACAACACTACTTTCAGCCCTTTGGCTGCAAACAACAGCCAAGTACACTGAACACTCTTCCCCCAGTATTTTGTTGGTGGTGGCTTCTGGGGCTTTGCATTGGTGTCCTTGCTCTTCTTTTCTTTGACAAAAATGTTTTCATGGTGAGAACAGGGTGGTGACTGCTGGCACCTTAGCAAAGCAGTCCCAGGAACAGAGACTGTTTCACTGAGAAAGTAAGTGGTGTGGACTGGCCCAGACGGTGGCCTGGGGCAAAGTGCCGGAGGCCAGCCCTCTAGGGTATCCGTCCAGAGCCCCCCAGCACATTCTTGCTGTAAAGGGCCAAATAATAAAAATTTTAGGGTTTGCAGCCCATAGGTTTTGTGTCTAACTCCGTGACTCTGCCATTGCAGGATGATGGCCTTTAGAAACAATGAATAAGTACATAAGTGTGGCTGCCTTCGATACAACTTTATTTTCAAAAACAGTTGATGGGCTGGATTTGGCTTGTGAACCATCTTTTTATGACCTCTGATCTAGAGAACACACTGCTCTGTCCCTGTCCTGGTCTTCAGTGTGTTCTATAGCCGGTCTCTATCTAGCCTTCTAGCGTATCTGTCTCCCCCCCCACACGCCATTCTCCAGTTGACCTCTCCCAATCTCTTGTCTACATGGTGCCACAGGAATCGTCCTAAATCTCTCACGAGATCATGTCATTTATCTGCTTCACTTCCGTAGTTCCTACATCATATTTTCCATATCTGTCACTTGGCCAGGCCTGCTGACCCACTATCTGGTTCATCTGCTGCCCAGCTTAGCCCAGGCTCTGAATCACGCGCTGATGAAGACTGACCCTGCCAGAGCGCCGCCTGCCGTCAGAGCCCTGGGCCCGCTTCCGATCACTGCATTCACAGTACAACCTCTGTGCCACACCTCGTCGGCACTGGGGCCTCTGGGGCGGATGAGAATGGAAACTGCATATCCATCGGGAACCTCCTCCACAGGAGTAGATCTAGCGAGGCCTGATTTCAGCTGTTTTAGATTTTCTAAGACCTTATTTATTTTAACCCACAATTTCACCGAAATTATCATGGTGTTCTTCCTAAATCCCAGACCTGAAACAGTTTTACTCTGTGACCCTTTCTCATTGCATGTGTTATACCTTCAGGCTGCAACATTTTCTAAACCCACTATCCCATCCTGCCCACACCCTGCATAAAACAGGAACATGAGACCTGCACTTGATCAGTGCTCGGGCCACCGTCCTCCCATCAGTCTGCATTGTTACCATCTCAAAACTTCCTACGCTTGTCAAAGAATTGGCTTTGCCACACTTGAATGGCTTAACATAGATTAATACATTTAATTCACAGAAAACATTTAAAGTAAGTACCATTACTATTGTGTTTCTTTTTCTTTCTAGATGAGGAAACTAGAGGAAAAAGAGCTGAGGTACCTTATTTACAGTGCACTCTGAGAAACTAGATCCTTGGCCCCTTCTCTTGACCATTTTGTGTTTTCATTTACTTTTTCTGGCTCATATTCTGGTCAAAGTTATTCCTACTCACTTTCTCTCTAGAGATGAAACACTTCAACATTATTAAAATTTTTCTCAATATATATATATATATTTCCATACAAGGATGTCAAATGGACATATATTATACATCTATAGCTTAACTGATAGTTGGATCTTGAATGGACTTAATAGTAACCAGGGGTTTTAAAGAATTTTACAAATCTTAAATATCTATATGATTATTAGCATAACTTTATTGTTTTTCAATGCTATTTCTTATAAGGAACAACACACAAACTACATATATATATGTATATATATGTATATATATAGTATCACATAATAGAAAAGTAAAAATTATCAAACTATTACCAAGAAAAAGACATGATATACATAATCATTTGTTCAACACAATTTCCTCATTGCCCTGAAGTTTTAACAGGAAATTTGGCTTTTATATGCACAGCCTTATTGATTTCCTGTCTACAGCAGCATAGTTAAGTGGACAGTTAATTATTGGGTTTTTTGATGTTGTCCTTTGTGTTGCTCAGCAGATACTGCTATATTCTGCAGACTCAGGTATCAGCCTTGCACCACCCCACACCCAATAGAAGGATAAACTAGAAAAGGAATTGTTAATGACCATTTTACCTAAGTAATGATAGTGGCTTACATTTAAAAACCTTTTTATTGCCCCCAAACACCCACACTTGCATTGTTTTATTTGCCCCTCACAATGGTGCTATAATGAGTGTAGAGATACTTTTATTGTCCACATTTACCGGAGAGGACTGACACTTAAAGAGTGGAGGTAACTAGCATGTAGAAGGAGCTACCTGAGAAGGAGCTGAGTGGTGACTTGGGCCCATGTATTATGACTCATAGCCTGAGAAAAGTTTCAACTGGGGCCTGGATTATCTTTACTTCTTGAAAAACCCAGCCAGCCCATGCCCTGCAGAGCCTGTGAGTACATTTCCCAAAGGGACTCCTGCATGTTCAGATGTGTTGCTGAACCTGCGCTCCTTACCCTATACCTTATTTCATACCTTGTTCTCCCCCTCAGTGGCCAACACTTACTTGTGTGCTGCGTTTGCAGCTTTGAAGCCTATTGAATATGTCCTGCCAAGCTTTACTTATTTCTGAGTTGTAGTTCTTCCCATCTAGAACATTAGTTCCAGACATCAATTTATTGGCAATGATCCCTTTATCAATCATTGTTGGGAATCATTCCCTTTGTGCTGTCAGAGGGAGCCTAGACTGACACATTCTGATCCCACAGGTAGGCATGGGTATCCAGCCTGCCCTGTATAATGAGCATGAAAACATTGCTCAGAGATTACTAGTTGATTTTAGCCTAGAAACTTATATTGTAAAGCATGGATTATAAATGTCAAATATATAAATCATTATTTCTAGCCAGAAGTTAGGCCAGGTAGTAAGACCCTGGGAGCATATGGCTGATGTTAGAAGATGCATAAACCATTTAGGAAACACCGTATGCTGGGAAGAACCAGTAAGTCTTTTAGTTATAAACATTCGACTTAGGTACAATTCATATTTACGAACAGAGTGTTGCAAGAACTATTGGTAATCAACTGCAGTTGGACATCGGTGAAAATGATACCATAGTTACCCGACTCCCGTGGCAAAGAACTAACCAATAAAGACCTTATAAAACTTAAGCAGCAGATAGTAGCATTTAGGGAAGAAAACAGGGACCTCGAAACTCCAGAACTGAAAAAGTTTTCTTTATTTCATTGAAGTAGGAATAGCAATTTTTTAAAGATTTTATTTATTCATTTTTAGAGAGAGAGAGAGTAGAGAGAAAGAGAGAGAGAGAGAGAAGAGGGGGAGGAGCAAGAAGCATCAACTCCCGTATGTGCCTTGACCAGGCAAGCCCAGGGTTTTGAACTGGCGACCTCAGCATTCCAGGTCGATGCTTTATTCACTGTGCCACCACAGGTCAGGCAGGAATAGCAATGTTAAAGGAGCAAAATCCTGATAGAGAGAGGTTTACCAAAGTTTACCATATAATAAACGAAGGCCTGAACAGCAGAACCAAACTCCGACTATCTAATACCAGTCCCATCCTCTACAAGTCGATCATCTTCTGCGTCATATAAGATTGTTTAAGGTTGTGTTTGAAAATGTTTAAGTATTTATATGCTCAGGAAGGTAAAAATAAATACTATGATAAGACAAATATCTGTTCCAACTTACATACATATTTAACTTAAGAACAAACCAATAGAACCTATCTCGTTCATAACCCAAAGACTGTTTATATATCAAAAATAAAGAGGATTGTAAGCCCCAAATTAGGGGGCTTATAGAAGAAGCAGAAGTCAGAGAAATTGAGAGTAAGACAGCCCAGAAGAACAAAACCATCATGGGAAGTCAAGGGTATAGAGAAAGATCTTTTGGGAAATTGCGGTTGGTTTTGTGTTGAAAAGGACTAAGAGTCAAATGAGAACTAAGAATTGTCACATGTCCCCCTTGTTATATAATGTGGCACATTATACCTCATAAACACCACATTCCTAGGGTTTTATAAGGTTATTAATTAAAAATAAAAGACAGATTTTATGAACTAAAATATATTGAATGCATATAAGATCTCAAAATGTAAGCTTAGAAGGAAGAAAATTAAAAATAAAATCCCATTTTTGACATTCACATGAGAGTAAGTCAATATACGTTATATTTAAAGTATAAAATAGTTCACTCTAGAAATAAATGCAGCCTGACCTGTGGTAACGCAGTGGATAAAGCGTCGACCTGGAAATGCTGAGGTTGCCGGTTCGAAACCCTGGGCTTGCCTGGTCAAGGCACATATGGAAGTTGATGCTTCCAGCTCCTCCCCCCTTCTCTCTCTCTCTCTCTCTCTCTCTCTCTCTCTCTCTCTCTCCCCCTCTCCGCTCTAAAATAAATAAATAAATTTAAAAAATTAAAAAAAATAGAAATAAATGCATACCCTATTTCTTAATATCAAGTCAACTATTTTTTCCTATTAGAAAAAATTTGTTAGGTCACAAGAAGTGTATTGTGTGTGAATCATATATCATATTCTCAATGTTTCCATCATTTAAAAATGTGTTCTTATAATGCATGTAAATGGCTTAAACATGAAAACCAACAGACACAGTGGTGATATACAGTTGTGTCCGCACTATATACATCTTTTGTGACACATTTCACTTGCTTTAACTTTCTATGGCAGTAAACATCAAGGAATAACTCTTTACTATTTCAACTGAATACAAACCAATAGCAGAGAAACTATTTTTAAATAATGTCACCTGTAATATGGTGCCAATACATTATAATGGAAATTATACATTACATGTTCAGGCATTCATTATAGAGGGTTTACAGCAAGAGAAAATAAATACAAGCTATGTCACATTATATCTATTTAATTTATGCCCTGTTTTGGTTTGTGTATTGGTTATAAGAAATCATTCTTGCCTGACAACCATTACTTTTTCCTGTCAGATTTCAGAAAAGCGAAGGCATCTGAAGAAGTGCCCATTATATTACGAATAAGATACCAAAAAGTACCTACACTTTGCCTAGACCATGGAGATTTACTCAGGTTAGAACTATGACTGAGTCTACTTTGAAATTCTCTTAACTGGCACAAAAAGTCAAACAGACAAATAAGAAGTAAAGTAATTGCTTATATACAAGGTGGGACAAAAGTAGGTTTACAGTTGTTCACATGGAAATTAATACAATAGTTTATAAGTAATAATAGAAGAATAAACTCTGTGTTTTGCATACTCACAACTGTAAATCTATTTTTGCCCCATCCTGTAGATAATAAATGTTTGCAGAGGAACCGAAAAGAAGGTTTCAGAGGCCAAGAATATACTAACTTCTCCATTCCAGATTGATGAGAATAATCCAGTAAAAAGAGCAGCTAAAATAAAATGTCAACTAAGGCTTCTAAAGACAGCCATGGAGCCCATAATGCTATTAGCAACTACAGGCAGAGATGCCCAGCCAAGGGGCGAATGGAAAGGTCTGTCCTGTAGAAAGCTATTTTTGGTAATGAACTATTGAGAAAATACGTTCACATAGAATGCTTAGACAGGTTAATAGTTTTGTTGTTTTTTTCTTTTAGAAATGTTATTTATTTTAGATTCCTTTTATTAATTACTAGTTATTAAGCCACATTTTATAAATATACTTAAATAGATTGAGACAACAATTGGATTTGCATTCCTGGACAAAGCATGCTTCTAAAAGCAAAATGCCCAAGGGACATGAACTGTAGTTACCGGAATACACAGCTCTCCCTGGTGCTGGAGCCCTGTTGCAGGGGTTATAGGCAATGCATCTCGATGTTTGGTATGCTCAGAACTATAGATGGAAGGTCATGGGAACATGCCAGAAACATTTCAGCCTATATCCTAGGAGTCTGTATAAGGAGAACATTTACCTTAAATTTCTAACTCATTAAAAAAATAGGACATCTAAAGATCAGATTATTCATAACAAGCTGGGAACTATTCAGATCATGTCTGATATTCAGGCGAGAATATGGGCTGTTGTTATCTCACCAGGGAAAGCAACACTGAATTGATGAAAGCAGAGTAATGCTGATGACATGAATTTATAAAGAATAGGCACTGTTTACAGCACTCGGTAAGGGGTGTGCTTACACTGCTTACCCAATCTCGGCACAGTGGTCTTCACTATGCTTTTATAGAGGTTTCCATCCTTACATTGTCCCTTGTTCCCATTCCATTTCCCAATAAATGGAAATATCTGCATTATCTTTCTGATTAAGATTTTAGACCTATTCATCGACTGCTACCATGATTGACAGTGCATTCTAGTATCAATTCTTTAGCTATTGATCTATATTTTTCTCATTTTAGAATTTAGTATAAGGTCTTAGGCCCAAGTGCTTAACATTGTTTTCTCAGTTAAAACCATGGTTTACCACCCAGACCTTAGCTAAGTGTTTCCTCCCATGGCTATGTTGTTTCAGATGAGCAGACAGCCTGTTCCCCAATCACCGCTCACATAAGTACCCAGCTTTGGGTACTTTTCATGTCCCTGAGAATGAGTACCAGACAAGTTGGGTCCATAAAGTCCAGATGCTCATTAACATTTATACTTAGGATACTAATTTAACTATGTTTTTCAAAGGTAAAACAAATACTGAGTACCTGTGATGCATCAAGTGTATAGAAAACTTTATTTAATTAATCTAATCACATCCATGAGAGAGTAGTATTGTCCTATGCTTATTTTTAGCTGAGGAAACTGACTTTCAGGTGAAAGAGGTTTAACTTAAGTGAGACTGCTTATTAATAAATGTTGGAAGTGAAACAATTAGTATCTGAAAATTGACTGAATTTATACAAGTTAATGAACTATCAACACTTTATCAATGATAAAAACACAGACAGACACATATACACAGTTATATCATATATATAAATGGAGAAGGGATATACATACAGTTATCCCTCCAAGATGGGGGTAATTCTGGTCGTTAGGAGGAAGTAGGACAGTGGGGTACAGGATTTGATCCAAATGCTCTCCTGCTCCGTGTGTCCATTCTCTGAGTGTCATGATTTGCCATGTGATATTATGGTTCAGTGGCTTTATTAAAATAGACTAAGAGTGTACTAGTTAGGCATACAGCTCCAGAGTCTTATAGACCTACTGTTCATGAGCTATGGGATTTTGAGCAAGTGAGTTGATATTCATAAATTTTATCATTGTTATTTCTAAGATTAAATCAATAACAGCTATTATATAGATTTATTGTAAAGTTTAAGTGGGGTTATTGCTCATAAACTCTTAGAATTTCTGACTTCCAGGAAGCACTCAATAAATGTGTGTATTATTGTAGTATTTCTTGTTGCTATTATTTATCTGCAGTAGTTCAGAAAGGGTTGTTTTCTTTGTTAGCTACTCAAAGATGAGTTCTCCTGGCAAAGTTTTAACCTATTTAACATTTTGCCTCAGCTAAGTCTGTTTTTGTTTGCTGGATTACAGATGCACAAGCACACTGAAGGCCTGGCTTTCCTCCAGGACACAGATGCTCTGTGAACACCTTCTACAAAGTATTTGTTGCTGAAAATATTCCTGTGATTGTCCCCCAAAACATTTGCAATTGTAGAAAGTTTATCAACTATTTTGGCGTAGGTTAAAGAATAACTTTTCAGACTGTGGGCTATTCAGATGTTTTATAGCAGCATACCCTTACTTAGAAATTTACCTGGGAGCAGTTACTTGCTGTATGTTGTGTAGCTTCATAAAACTGGGCTCTGGCCTGACCTGTGGTGGCGCAGTGGATAAAGCGTCGACCTGGAAATGCTGAGGTTGCCGGTTCGAAACCCTGGGCTTGCCTGGTCAAGGCACATATGAGTTGATGCTTCCTGTTCCTCCCCCATTCTCTCTCTCTGTCTCTCTCTCTCCTCTCTCTCTATCTGTCTCTCTCTCCTTTCTAAAATTAATAAATACAATAAAAAAACAAAAATTAAAAAACTGGGCTCTGGTCACTGAAAACTGAAGTTTTCTGTTTTACCACCAGAGAACCTAGCTACACTATTCTAAGTCAGTTACACATTCATAATTATACAGCTGAAAGAGATGATTTTACTCAAACCTGTCATTAATATAAAACAAAAGAAAACAGGGACTCTGCTTCTGGCAATGATAAAATAGGAAATTCTAGGCCAGATCTTCTACTGAGAACAACTTAATAAGCTAGTTTCAATATAAACAAGTTTTTTGAGGAAATCATTGAACTACTAAGGTAGCATCTGACCAGGTGGTGGCACAGTGGATAAAGCGTTGGCCTGGGATGCTGAAGACCCAGATTCAAAACCCCAAGGTTGCTGCTGGCTTGAGTGCAGGGTTACCGGTTACCGGCTTGAGCATAGGATCATAGACATGACCCCATGGTCACGAGCTTGAACCCAAAGGTCATTGTCTTGAGGCTCAAGATTGATGGCTTGAGCCCGAGGTCACTGACTTTGAGCAAAGGGTCACTGGCTCAGCTGCAGCTCCCTGGTCAAGGCACATAGAGAGAACATTTAATGAACAACTAAGGTGCCGCAACTATGAGTTGATACTTCTCATCTCTCTCCCTTTCTGTCGATCTGTCTCTTGCTAAAAAAAAAAAAAAAAAAAAAAGAAAGAAAGAAAGAAAGAAAAAAGAAAAAAAGAATATAGCAAGCATATGTTTGGATAATAGAGAAATGATGACTAGAAGTTAGACCAAATATTTTGTATAATTCTTTCCCTGGAGCTGACTCTGGATAGTTAAACCTGAAGAACTAAGTAGAACTTTCTGTAGATGCACAGGAATAGGAGAATAAAAATCGAAGTTTATGAATTACTGAAGAGGAGGGCACTGTTATGGGTAATGCAGATAAAGATTATCCTTTAAAAGGACTGAATCTAAATTTAGTTTTGTCAGTTCCTAGATTGTGATCATTTTCCCTAATATAGTTGTATATCAGAGATAAAAGTAAATTTTCCCTATAAAAGATAATATTCTAGTTAAAAACTGGAGACTGGGAGAGAGAAGATGGCAGCGGAGTAGGCGGATGCACAGACATCCAGCTCTCAACACCAAACTGGAATACAAATCAATTTAGAAAAAATCAGCATGAAAAACCAACACTGAACTGCAAGAACAGCTCTCAAAAACCAAGGAGCAAAGAGGAAGCCACAATAATCCTGGTAAGGAGTGCCTGAATCTCCTCTGCTTATGGGAAGGGAAGGAGGGGGGTGAGGCTGAGAGCCCAGAGAGGATTTCACAGAGGAAAAAGAACAGAAACTACTGCTCACAGCCACTTACCTGGCGACCAGGGAGCAAGGTGGGTTGAAAAGACCAGCTTATCTCTCAAGTGGAAAAGACAGGGAGAGGGACAGACTGTGAGGGGCTAAGGTATGCAAGAAACAAAATAAAAAAGCTGACTCATTTGTGCTGGAGGCGGCCATAGCTGGGGGAGGGACTGAACCTTTCACAAAACAGAGCTGAAGTGCTTCCAGATCAGAGATCTCCGGACATCTATCCAGCTCCAATCAGCACAACAAGACACAGCTGAAAACAAGAAGTGGGGAGGAGGGGCAGTAACTCAGGTCTCCATGGAGATCTGAGATACACCTCCCCCTACTGAAGCTGAGAGAAAAAACCCTGCCCCCAGTGAGATTAGTTGGAGGAAGAGACCTTCAGCGTCTCAGGTTACACCCACAGCATTCCTGGATACAGTTTCAAGGAAGCCCCCTGCTGAGATCAGTTAACAAGACTATCACCTGTTAAGAAAACAAACAAATCAAGACTTCAAAGCTGCCCAAATCCGAAAGTGGATTACAAATAATAGCTGATACCAACCCATGAAGACCTAAAAA
Source organism: Saccopteryx bilineata (assembly GCF_036850765.1). NCBI lineage: Eukaryota > Metazoa > Chordata > Mammalia > Chiroptera > Emballonuridae > Saccopteryx > Saccopteryx bilineata. The sequence continues at coordinate 91,976,456 of NC_089492.1, forward strand.
TAACACAACTGAAAACTGGAGGCAGACAACACCAAGCCTAGACTCAATCAACTCTACAAATAAAAAAAAAAAGAAGAAGAAGATGAGAAAACAAAGGAGTGCAATCCAAATGAAACCACAAGAGACACTTTCGAGAGATGAACTGAGTGATATGGAAATAATCAAACTCCCAGATGCGGAGTTCAAAATAATGATTGTAAGGATGCTTAGGGATCTTAGAACAACAATGGAGGGGGAGTTTGAAAACCTAAATAAAGAAATAGCAAGTATAAAAAAGAATCAGTTGGAGACGACAAATACAATATCAGAAATAAAGACCACAATGGAAGGAATTAAAAACAGGATAGATAGAGCAGAGGATCGAATCAGCGAGTTAGAAGACAACTGGAATAAAGGCATGAAAGCAGAGAAGAAAAGAGAAAAAAGACTCAAAAAGTCAGAGGAAACTCTTAGAGAGCTCTGTGACAACATGAAGAGAAATAACATCCGCATCATAGGGGTTCCTGAAGAAGCAGAAAAAGAACAAGGGATAGAGACTTTGTTCAATCATATCATAGCTGAAAACTTCCCTAAATTAATGCAAGAGAAACTCTCACAAATCCAAGAAGCACAGAGGACTCCATTAAAGAGAAACCCAAAGAAACCTACACCAAGACACATCATAATTAAAATACCAAAGCTAAGCGATAAAGAGAAAATATTAAAAGCTGCAAGAGAAAAAAAAGTTATCACCTACAAAGGAGCCCCCATAAGGATGACATCTGACTTCTCAACAGAAACACTTGAGGCCAGAAGGGAATGGCAAGAAATATTCAAAGTAATGCAGAACAAGAACCTACAACCAAGACTACTTTATCCAGCAAGGCTATCGTTTAAAATTGAAGGAGAAATAAAAAGCTTCCCAGACAAAAAACAACTCAAGGAATTCATTACAACCAAACCAATGCTGCAGGAAATATTAAGGGGCCTGGTGTAAACAGATAAAGTGGGAAAAGAATACAGAAAAAGAAAAAGAAAAAGGAATATACCTTTAAAGAAGAAAATGGCAATAAACAACTACATATCAATAATAACCTTAAATGTAAATGAATTAAATGATCCAATCAAAAGACATAGGGTAAAAAAAAAAAAAAAAAAAAAAAAAAAAAAAGACATAGGGTAGCTGCGTGGATAAGAAAACAGGACCCATACATATGTTGTCTACAAGAGACACACCTTAGAACAAAAGACACACACAGATTGAAGGTAAAAGGATGGAAAAAAATGTTTCATGCAAACAGAAATGAAAAAAAAGCTGGGGTAGCAATACTTATATCAGACAAATTGGACTTTAAAACAAAGGATATAGTAAGAGATAAAGAAGGCCACTACATAATGATAAAGGGAGTAATCCAACAGGAAGATATAACTATTATAAATATCTATGCACCTAATATAGGAGCACCCAAATATATAAAACAGACTTTGATGGATTTAAAGGGCGAGATCAACAGCAATACTATAATAGTAGGGGATTTCAATACCCCACTAACATCACTAGATAGATCCTCAAGAAAGAAAATTAACAAAGAAACAGCAGACTTATTGGAAACACTAGATCAACTCGATTTAATAGATATCTTCAGAACCTTTCACCCTAAAGCAGCAGAATATACATTCTTTTCAAGTGCTCATGGTACATTCTCTAGGATAGACCACATGTTAGGGCACAAAAGTGCTCTCAACAAATTTAAGAAGACTGAAATCATATCAAGCACTTTCTCCGATCACAACAGCATGAAACTAGAAATGAATCACAGCAGAAAAGCTCAAAAATTCTCAAACACATGAAAACTAAATAGCAGGGTGTTAAATAATAAATGGATTAAGAATGAGATCAAAGAAGAAATAAAGAAATTCCTAGAAACGAATGACAATGAGCATACAACAACTCAAAATTTATGGGACACAGTGAAAGCAGTGCTGAGAGGGAAGTTCATAGCACTACAGGCACACTTTCAGAAGCTAGAAAAAGCTCAAATAAACAACTTAACCCTGCATCTAAAAGAATTAGAAAAAGAACAGCAAGTAAAGCCCAAATGTAGTAGAAGGAAGGAAATAATAAAGATCAGAGCAGAAATAAATGACATAGAGGCTAAAGAAACAATACAGAGGATCAATGAAACTAGGAGCTGGTTCTTTGAAAAGGTAAACAAGATTGATGCACCTTTAAGTAGACTCACCAAGAAAAAGAGAGAGAGGACTCAAATAAATAAAATTAGAAATGAGAGAGGAGAAATAACAACTGACACAACAGAAATACAAAATATTGTAAGAAAATACTATGAAGAACTGTATGCCAAAAAACTAGACAACCTAGATGAAATGGACAAATTCCTTGAAACGTACAATCTTCCAAAAATCAATCTGGAAGAATCAGAAAACTTAAACAGACCAATTACACCAAAGGAGATCGAAACAGTTATCAAAAAACTCCCAACAAATAAAAGTCCAGGGCCTGATGGCTTCACAACGGAATTCTACCAAATATTCAAAGAAGAACTAACTCCTATCCTTCTCAAGCGATTTCAAAAAATTCAAGAGGAAGGAAGACTTCCAAACTCCTTTTATGAGGCGAGCATAATTCTGATTCCAAAACCAGGCAAAGACCACACAAAGAAAGAAAATTATAGGCCAATATCTCTGATGAATATAGATGCTAAAATCCTCAACAAAATATTAGCAAACCGGATCCAACAATATATGGAAAAAATCATACACCATGATCAAGTGGGATTTATTCTGGGGAGGCAAGGCTGGCACAATATTCGTAAATCAATCAATGTGATTCATCACATAAACAAAAAGAAGGAGAAAAACCATATGATAATTTCAATAGATGCAGAAAAAGCATTTGATAAAATCCAGCACCCATTCATGATCAAAACTCTCAGCAAAGTGGGAATACAGGGAACATACTCAACATGATAAAAAGCCATCTATGAGAAACCCACAGCCAACATCATACTCAATGGGCAAAAATTAAAAGCAATACCCTTAAGATCAGGAACAAGGCAGGGGTGCCCCCTTTCACCACTCTTATTTAACATAGTCCTGGAAGTCCTAGCCACAGCAATCAGACAAGAAGAAGAAATAAAAGGCATTCAAGTTGGAAAAGAAGAAGTAAAACTATCATTATTTGCAGATGATATGATATTGTATATAGAAAACCCTAAAGTCTCAGTCAAAAAACTACTAGACCTGATAAATAAATTCAGCAAAGTGGCAGGATATAAAATCAATACTCAGAAATCAGAAGCATTTTTATACACCAACAATGAACAGTCAGAAAGAGAAATTAAGGAAACAATCCCCTTCACAATTACAACCAAAAAAATAAAGTACCTAGGAGTAAACTTAACCAAGGAGACTAAAGACTTGTACTCGGAAAATTACAAAACATTGATAAAAGAAATCAAGGAAGATACTAACAAGTGGAAGCATATACCATGCTCATGGTTAGGAAGAATAAACATCATTAAAATGTCTATATTACCCAAAGCAATTTATAAATTCAATGCAATACCAATTAAAATACCAATGACATACTTCAAAGATATAGAACACATATTCCAAAAATTTATATGGAACCAAAAAAGGACACGAATAGCCTCAGCAATCTTAAAAAAGAAGAATAAAGTGGGAGGTATCACACTTCCTGATATCAAGTTATACTACAAGGCCATTGTACTCAAAACAGCCTGGTACTGGCATAAGAACAGGCATATAGATCAATGGAATAGAACAGAGAACCCAGAAATAAACCCACAGTTCTATGGACAACTGATATTTGACAAAGGAAGTAAGGAAATACAATGGAGTAAAGACAGCCTCTTTAACAAATGGTGTTGGGAAAATTGGACAGCTACCTGCAAAAAAATGAAACTAGATCACCAGCTTACACCACTCACAAAAATAAACTCAAAATGGATAAAAGACTTGAATGTAGGCCGTGAAACCATAAGCATCTTAGAAGAAAACATAGGCAGTAAGCTCTCCGACATCTCTCGGAGCAATATATTTGCTGATTTATCTCCACGGGGAAGTGAAATAAAAGACAGGATAAACAAATGGGACTATATCAAACTAAAAAGCTTTTGCACAGCTAAAGACAACAAGAACAGAATAAAAAGACAAACTACACAATGGGAGAACATATTTGACAATACGTCTGATAAGGGGTTAATAACCAAAATTTATAAAGAACTTGTAAAACTCAACACCAGGAAGACAAACAACCCAATCCAAAAATGGGCAAAAGAGATGAATAGACACTTCTCCAAAGAGGACATACAGATGGCCAATAGGCATATGAAAAGATGCTCAACATCACTAATCATTAGAGAAATGCAAATTAAAACCACAATGAGATATCACCTTACACCAGTCAGAATGGCGCTTATCAACAAAACAACACAGAATAAGTGCTGGCGAGGATGTGGAGAAAAGGGGACCCTCCTGCACTGCTGGTGGGAATGCAGACTGGTGCAGCCACTGTGGAAAACAGTATGGAGATTCCTCAAAAAACTGAAAATCGAACCGCTTTTTGACCCAGCTATCCCACTTTTAGGAATATACCCCAAGGACACCATAGAACGGCTCGAAAAGGAGAAATGCACCCGCATGTTTGTGGCAGCATTGTTCACAATAGCGAAGATCTGGAAACAGCCCAAGTGTCCGTCAGAGGACGAGTGGATTAAAAAACTTTGGTACATATATACTATGGAATACTACTCAGCCATAAGAAATGATGACATCGGATCATTTACAATAACATGGATGGACCTTGATAACATTATACAGAGTGAAATAAGTAAATCAGAAAATAAACTGAGATGAATCCATACATAGAAGGGACATAAAAATGAGACTCAGAGACATGAACAAGAATGTGATGGCAACAGGGGCGGGGGGGTTGGGGGAGGGGCGAGGGGGTGAAGAAGGAGAGAGGGGTTAGGGGAGGGGAGGGGCACAAAGAAAACCAGATAGAAGGTGACAGAAGACAATTTAACTTTGCGGGAGGGGTATACAGCACAATCAAATGTCAAAATAATCTAGAGATATTTTCTCTCAACATATGTACCCTGATTTATCAATGTCACTGCATTAAATTTAATAAAAAAAATATTAATATTAAAACAAACAAAAAAACAAACAAACAAACAAACAAAAAGATAATATTCTAGAGAGCTTCAAATTTCTAACAATGCTTAGTCAGCACTTAGTTAAAAATAGGCATATACTTGAAGATCAGACTCAATTTAAACTGGAAAGTTTTAAAAAGACAATAGAAATTGACTCATAGCTAGATAATGGAGTTATTTATATAATTACAAAAATAATGAAAATCAGAATATCATTGTACAACTGGACACTATTAAAAGTCAAATAAAATTATACAATTTAATGTTATACAATATTAGATGTGAATTTTATCTCAATAAAGGAGGGAAAATCAAATAAAAAATCAAGAACTGGATAATAGAATAACTGAAATAAACAACTAATGGGTAGGATTAACATTGTATTAGCCACTTCTGATGTGATGGTTAGGGGACCAGAGATGTTCTAGAAATATAATATTAAAAACATGACTAGAATAAAGCAAATGGAATAAACAGATACAAAAAAAGAAAAATATGATATTTGGAATATAGTGGAAATATCAGTCTATGATGAAAAAGTGAGAGTGGAGCTGAAGAAATATTGAAGAGATAATTACTAACAAAATTTAAAAGAAAATGACTGTAAAACAGTAACAGAAATCCTAGATATAGTTATAGTAAAGTTGCTTAAATAAAAGAGAATATCTCAAAATCAGTTCATCAACAAACATCATTTAAAGTCTATAAATGTAAATCACAAAATGGAGAATTTTTTTAAACATTTTTTCAAGTTGTTTATTTTTTTCTTCTTTTTTTTTAAAATTAATTTTAATGGGGTGACATTGATTAATCAGGGTACATATGTTCAGAGAAAACATCTCTAGGTTATTTTGACATTTGATTATGCTTATTCCCATCACCCAAAGTCCAATTGTCTTCCATCACCTTCTAACTGGTTTTCATTGTGAGAATTTACCAGACAGACAAGACTGACAAGAGTTTTTATCTGTTATTTAACCTTAAATAAAAAAGAGAATTTGAATCCAACAGAAAAAATAGTGAGAAAATTAAACAGGCATTTCATAAACAACACAAAAATATATTCAAATGGCTAAAAAGCATATTTAGATGACTGACCGCATTTGTTATCAGGCAATTACAGTGGTACCTCGAGATATGAATTTAATTCGTTCTGTAACCGAGCTTGTAAGTCAGTCAACTCATATATCAAACTGCCGATACAGGACCTGTGCACCAACGCGCCAACTAGCAGCAGCTTCCCAAATCATGACTCGTATCTCGGAATTTTGCTCAGATCTCGAACAAAAATATGGACTGAGTTGCAGCTCGTATCTTAAAAAAATGTTTGTTTGTTCGTATCTCAAGGTACCACTGTAAAACCAAGATATAAAACCATGGCATACAGCCAGGTTGATGAAAAGTAAAGACTGATATATTTCTGTTTAAAATGTCAGTTGCTACAAACACTTTGGAAAATGCTGTCATTATCTACTAAATTTGGAAAAATAAGTAGCTGGGTGAGTAGTTAGGTAAGTAGACAGGTAGGGAGAGATACAAACAGATATCTTACTGTCCTGCATTTCCACTCAAGTATATGCCCCCCCACACACACACATTTGTGAACAAAAGAAAATGTATAACAATGTTTATA